>NW_024351073.1:1306589-1906589 GCF_902729225.1 Pteropus medius
GCCCCCATGACCCCATGCTCAGTCATTGGCGGAGAGCAGCCAGCCCAGAGTGTGGTTTCTGGAAAGCTGCAGTGGATTCCCAGGGCAGCATAGCTACACTCCTCACAGCAGGATCTGTGATGAAGGGAGAACCGAGCAGCACACTCCCCATGGCTGAAACTCTATGGGTAATATTTGGATAATTTTAAATACAGTTTGGGCAGAGTAAAGAGGCAGCAGAATAATCCTTTGACACCTATCTCTTAGTTTCTGAAAATTCCCTCTCATTTCTTACCTTAAAAGTATCAAAAATAGGTCTACTCCAAAAGTCAGGAAATTGGCCCCAGTTTGATAAAGTGCCCAGGACGGTCTCTGTTGTCCTCTTGAAACACCCCACCCAGGGCTTCCACATGGCACCCCTCTTGGCTCTTCTCCATCTAGTCCTCCTCCTCTGCCTGCACCTTAAACCCTGCCCTTCCTCAAGCTGCTCTTGTCACTCTGACCCCGCTACCCAGGCCACTGTTGTGATGGGATATTTGAAGTACTAACAGATATACTTTTGTAGTGATAGTATTTCCTCCCCGCTTACCTGATCCCTTCACTCAGTCCAATTATAGGAAGTGGAACAGATATTAAAGGCCTACAGAATTCAAATCTCTCTGGGTTTTATTGCTCACCCTGGGGTGGAGGTGGGGTTGGGGATTTCCAAGGAGTGGGGATGGAAGCAGGGGCCCTTGGGAAGGACAGCACATCTCAGTATCTCGATCTATTCTTTCTTTCTGCCTCCGTCATCCCAGAGAAAGTTATCTAGTCTGTAAGGCCTAGAGACATTCTAGTGTCAAATCAGGACCTAAGGCAACAATGACATTGCATTAATCCGTAGCAGAGTCGTTCTCTCATTAGTGAAAGAAAGACATTGGGCAAGAAGAAGAAAGGATCGAGGCTTGAGAAAGAAATCGAGTCTGAGCCATGGAGCAAAGAAAAAGCAGCACATTAAAAAATAAAAAAATAAAAGGGCAACTTTTAAATGTAATCAGGTAAAAAACTTGCAGACAAAATGAGAAGTGTTAAATACAGAAATCTATAGGTAGAACAGCCCTAATCTTAAATGGATAAAAGTGTTCACCTCATTATCACCTCATTACACCAGCTTTTTTAGTGCCCAATTTTCTAGCAGGAGATGAATAATGAATTTAATGAGAATGATAATGAAGGAAAATTATCCCAGCCTGGATTTCTGGCCCAGACAAAATTTTCTTTCTCTGAGCACCAGAAAACAGGTTTGCAGGCAAGGCTGTATCTAGATTTTTCAGAATATGGCCCCAGAATCTTCTGCCTCCATGGGAGTTTCTGCTAAGAGGCTATTCCTTAGGATGACTACATCAGAATCTGTGGGGGAAAACCACAACAATATACAATTTTTTTTTTTTTATGCCTAAAGCACCTGGTATTCCTAGGTGGACAATATCCAATTTTAACAACCACCTCAGGTAGTATTTATGCATGCTCAAATCATAGAACCACACTGCTTTAAAATTTAGGGAAACTTGCCAAAAAAGTGTGAAGAATATCAACACCTTGGATTAGGGCACCGTCTAGTTTATATTTCTATTATAATTGAGGGTCAGGGCAGGCAGTAGCCAGGTCACAATAGCAAGCTTATTTTATTTAAAAGAGTACACACTCTAAAATCCTTTTTTCATTACAACATTATTCAAAATCCTCTCTTCGGTTCAGGCGATTACCACCCCTTCCCATCACGAAAATAATTTATATCACATAATAAATAGCAAAATAATATGATTAAGGTGATGAGAAGAAATATTTGATATTTTTTTTTAGGATGCCGTGTGGTGACTTTATCTTCCTCTTCTGGGCCTCTGATATTCTTGATATTCTATGATATTCTGGCAAACTACTGCCTCTCCCCTTCTTCCTAGATGAATGACCTCTCAGCTAATGACTATATTTCCTAACCTCCTTTGCAGCTACACGTAGCCATATGACCAAGTTTAAGCCAATGGGATATGATCGAAAGACATGTCATTTCCAAGTCATCTCTAACTTAAAGTCAGGCTGATTTCTATGGATTTTGGCTTTTTTCACCTTCCTCTAAATCAGATCAAGAAAATGATCGAGATCGGCTTCAACCATGCAGAAAGGACAATGCCCAATTAGAAGGAACAAGGTGAAAAAAACTTAGTTCGTGATTAATCTTAATGAGAAGAGCTGCTCCATCAGCCTAGACAGGCTGAATGGTTCATAAGGGAAAAATAAACTCCCATACTATTTAAGCCACTATGTTTTTGCTTTCTATTTGCTATAGCATCTTAGCTTTTTTCCTAAACAATAACTACCTTTAGCCAATTAGCACTTAAAGCCACCCATTAACTCAGATTCCTGAATCTTTAGTAGTCGGTGTCATATTTTCCTCCCCAACAGACACTTTATTTACATGAATCCTATGGAGCAAATATTGGAAAGGGAACTATACCTTAATCACAAAAGTAGACTATAAAAATTTTTAAGACAGGGCTTCAGTCAAGATGGAGTAATAGGTAGATGCTATGTTCTCCTCCTCTTACGACCACATCAAAATTACAACTAAACTACAGAACAAGCATCATTGGGAGTTGCCTGAGGTCTGGCTGAACAGAAGTTCTACAACTGGGAACATATAGAAGAGGCACCAGAGACTGATAGGGTGGGCAGAGATGCAAAATGGGCTGGTCCCACAACCACATGTGGCAGTTGAGAATCAGAAAGAATATCTTGGCTGCAGAGGTCCCTCTGGAAAAGGGAGGGGTCGCAACCCCACACTAGGATCTCCAGTCCAGGGTTCCATTGCCAGGAAGAGAAGTCACCACAATCTCTCGCTGTGAAAACCAGCAGAGATTGTGGCTGAGTGAGACAGAGGGCTGTGGGCATCCCAGGTGTTCCTCTTAAAGGGCCCACTCATGGACATACTCAGTGACAGACTCACTTGCTCTGAGCTCCAGTGCTGGGGCAGCTGCTCAGGGAGTGCCAGGGACATATGGGAAGAAACTGAATTGTCTGACTTCAGTGCAAGGGCTGGAGGGGCGTCTTTCTCCTGGATAGAAGTGCTGGCAGAGTACATTGTTCCTTCGCTGAGCCCCCCCGCCCCACTCCTGGTGTAGGGTGCAAGTGGCCGCAATATCTGAGCTCCATGAACCTGGCTAACGAAGGTTGCCCTGCCCAGGTGATTCCCTGAAACCCTTCCCCTCTCAACATGCAGGCCCACCCAAGCCACTTCCAGTGGTTTGTGATACCTATATCAAAAATATAAATAATAAAATGGCAATAATTACATATTAACAATTACTTCAAATGAAAAAAGGATTAAATGCTCCAATCAAAAGATAGGGTAGCTGAATGGATAAGAAAACAAGACCCTTACATATGCTGTCTACAAGAGACTCACTCCAGATCAAAAGACAGACAAAAGCGAAAGGATAAAAAAAGATATTTCATGAAAATGAAAACAGAAAAAAAAAAAAAGCTAGGGTAGCAATATTTATACCAAACAAAATAGACTTTAAAATGAAGGCTCTAAAAAGAGATAAAGGACCTCGTAATTCCACTTCTGGGTATTTATCCTAAGAAACCCAAAATACTACTTTGAAGGGACATGAGCATTCATATGTTCATTGCAGCATTATTTACAATAACCAAGATATTGAGGCAACCGGGGTGTCCATTAATGGATAAATGGATAAAGAAGAGATTGCACATATATACAATGGAATATTAGTTGGCCATAAAAAAATAAAGAACAAAAGAAAGAAAAAAGAAATCTTGCCATCTGCAACAACATGGATGGACCTAGACAGAGGGCATTGTGCTGAGGGGAGTAAGTCAGACAGAGAAAGACAAATGCCATATGATTTTATTTACATGTGGAATCTAAGGAACAAAATAAACAAAACAGAAACAAATTCATAGATACAAAGAAGATTTTGAGGGTTGCCAGATGGAAAGGAGTTAGGAGGTGGGTGAAAGAGGGGAAAGGATTAAGAAGTACAAATTGGTAGTAACAACACAGTCAGGGGGATGTAAAGTATGGCATAAGTATAATCAATAATATTGTAATAACTATGTATGGTGTCAGATGGGTACTAGATAAATCAGGTGATCACTTCAAAAGTTATATAAATGATTAATCACTACGCTGTACACCTGAAACTAATATAATATTATATGCCAACTGTAATTGAAAAATAAAAAATATATATTTTTAAGAATTCTAAGATATAAGGAAATGCAAGAAGACATAAGGAAATGCAGGAGGTCACCATGTATGCAGGTAAAACCTAGATTTATGAAGCTAATATGATTTATGAGTCAGTTGTGTCCCTATGGCCAGTATTTGTATCACATTGAAGTATACTCCTTTCAAGCACTGCAACAAAAAACACACTTTTTTTAATGTTGAAAAAGTAATTTTTATTTGCTTTCTTGTACAAAATATAAATTGATTTAAGGTGTTTAAGAAAGAATTTTGAGATGTTAAAAAAAATAAATCATTGGATAGACGCTTCAGTCTGCTCACAAAAAATGTCAGGTACAAATTAAATGCTCTCAATTTAGTAAATAGGTTCTGAATTTTTGCATGTTTGACTTAAAATAATTGGACTTGTGCATCATACAAAAGACACCCTTAAACTATATTTCATGTCATGAATTCAGACTTTCTTAAGACATCTGGAAAACCAACATCTCATGCTATTTATACTGCCTGGCCCTAACGGTGTGTTTGACTTTGCCACATTTGGCCCTAGCACAGACTCAAAATTATAAATGAACGCTACCTATAAATGTATACACATAGAAAAATATTATTAATGAGTTAGAGGACTACATTACAACATTATGAGATTACTGTTATGAGATTACAGATTATTTTTATGTTTCTTCTTTGTCTATTTCTGTATGTATACAGAAATAAGCTCATTATACAAAACTATGTATAACGAGCTTATAGTTTTATAATAAGGAGGAAATACAAAGACTTATAGGATGGCACAACTATACAAGGATTTCGCATTTTGTTTCCATGTCTTCTCAGTTCCTAATCCAATGCCTTGCACATAATAAATGCTCGATAAATAAATGCGAGAGGAGGAAAAGGAAAAAAGGAAGAATGAAATGGAAAGGGAGAATATGCTGGGTGTCTTCTGTTTGTCCCTCTAGATCCACTCTCCAACCTGCTCTGAACCCTAAAAGGTTGACCTACATGAACTGCCTAGGTGGGCTCCTTATTCTCTGGTTTCTGGTTGGATTTGGCCAAATGGACACACTGGCAGATCAGAGGTCAAGGAATGGATATTTATTTCCTGAGATACCTCCCTGTGGGTCACTGCAGCCTTCTGTACCCCTCACTCAACCAGGCCCAAGACCCCTTCCACACAGTTCTTTGACTGGAGAAAGCACTCCCCTTCCCTGCCCTTCAGACCTTGGGTGGTAATAAGCCTTGTTTTTACTAAACCCAGGATGCTGCTCTTGCCTTCGTGCTGTTTTTACATTTTGCTCAGGCCTTTATAAATGGTCCCTTTATCAAACTCCCCTCAAAGTGTCCAGTTTGAATGTGCCATATAGGTGTGGTCAAGATCCAGACAGATACAGAATCTGTTGGTGACAATAAGCCAACTAGTTCTGTCCTCCAGGAACTAATCTTAAAGAATTCACAGAAAAGTTTTTTAAAACTTCACTTCTATTTCTCATTTCAAAAGCTTAAACAACATTATTTTCAGTTGAGAAACACCAGTTTTACATCAAAGATTTGCAGTTATGAACTAGTTATACTTTCCTCCTGTCAAAAGACAAAGATAAAAATTCACACGCATAGTCCTCTATTTCTTCACCCTTATAATAAGCTTTAGAGAGATTGAACATCATCTAAATACTCGATATTGACTGTTTAATACATGCACAAACAAATGAAGGATACCTATTGTAGGATGAAATGTTCTCAGAGATTAATTATACCTTTTCAAAGATCATTTCTCATCTATTTATCAATATAAATTTTTTGCATGCCCTTGAAGGCAATTTTTTTTTTTTACCCAGAAAAAACAACTTAAGGCTATCTTAGTACTTAAAAGTAATATTAATTTTATAAAAGTTACAAATTCAAAAACCAGGGCTCTTAATTCAATTTACAAACCTTATTATTTCTATCTAGTGAACCTTAACGTCTACCTTTAAAGTTAACTTTTTATTTACATTTTGTGTCATTTACAAACTTAGTTAATTAAACTTCACATAAGTATTTTAAATTTAATGTATTCCTTTTACTTAATGTTTCTAACTAGCAGAACTTAGCCAAAATGTTTAGAACAAAAATAAATCTAATAAATTAAAATTGTAAATTCTGGAATGTTCTCTTAAACATTTCAATGCTTCTAACAAACTCTGTAAACTAATCTTAATCTTTTCAATTAAAAAAAACTCTAAAATTAAAAAACTCAATTATACATTTTAAGCTGGAATCATGAGATTAAAATATCTGATCCTCTAAGAATAAGTCAATTATCTTAACTATTACAAATATTTTAAATATGAAACATACACAAATCATTCTTAAAGTTAATGCAAAATAATTTCATTGGTTGTTAGTTCATTATTTCTATACGTAAGGGTCATCTAAACAAATTGGAACTGTTATCGCAAGCAAATTGATTTAAACATTTCCAATAAACAGGGTTATCTGTTTAGTGGCTGATATTGAACCAAAATTTTTGACCAAGACATCCCTGGAGCAGCCAATATCGAGGGCAATTTTATTTGCAACATTGAGGCAACCTATTTTATGATCACTTTGCAATTAGAGACTCTAACCCCATTCTTTCTCAGGTGAAACAACCCCCTATTCCCTGGATTCAGATTATCTATTAGCTAATACTCAAGATTAAATTCAATTAATTTTTTATTTAATTCAATTAATTTATTTACTGCCTGATTCTATTATCAATTCTTTTCATAATTTTCCTCCTTATTAGGGACACAATTCTTACAGATATTTTAATGATATCCAATTAGGTTGTGCCTACCATCTTTTTCTATGTCATGTTAATGATAGTCTCTTTGAATTACTGTCACTCTTTTTCAAAAAGGTTACTATCTGACAGGAATGGCCTGGGTAAAGGGTATGTTTCACAGGTCTCTAGATTAAGCACTTCAATGCTTCCCGACTCTCTTGGGCCCTGCCTTAGCTTGTGAAGGCCTGGTTTGAGATGACTTGGGCTGAGTAGATCTGGGCTGAGTAGATCTGGGCTGAGAAGGCTTAGATTGGGAGGACTGAGGTTGGCACGGCTTGGGCTGAGTGGGTTTGGATGGAGAGCATTTAGCTTGGGAGGGCTGGGGCTGAGTAGCTTTCGTTTGAGTGCGTTTGAGTTGAGAGGGCATAGGTTGGAAGGGTTTGGGCTGGGAATGTTGGACCTGGGAGGGCTGGGGCTGATTGGATTTGAACTGAGAGGTAGGTAAAACTTTGCTGTTGGACATGGGATGGGATCCCATACGGAAAACTGGATTTGAAGGCCCACGTTCCATCTTCTGCTTGAATCCTTGCTGAAAGGCAGGTCTTGTAGGTTTTTGTATGACTCCTGCTGGTTGAAAGGCTTGAGGGTGAGGATTCACAGTATGAGATGTTGTTCTCATAACTTTTCTAGTTGCCTCAGGTGTCTGTGTTCTCCAGGCATGGGCTTGCCCGGACTGTGGCTTCCCAAATGGTCCCACTGGTTGTGAACTCAGGGAATGGAGGTGACCTACCTGGGAGACCACTCTGGCAGACCTTTCACGAGATCCCTCAGGCCAGGCCTGTACACGGTGACACAGGGGTCTTGGTGGTCTCACAAATGTTCCATGTACATGACGTCCTTGAGGAGGCCTCGAAAAGTTCATAAATCTTTCCCCTGAATAAAATCTCTGGGGTTGAAAGTATTGAATCCCAAAACCTTTACCTCGACTGTGGACCCTTGCATTCTGAAAGGGTGAAGGATGGAACCACTTAGTTTTCTGCTCTGACCAAAAGTGGGAGCCCCTAACCCAAGGGGCTTTCAGAGAAACATGGTTAAAGTTACATCCAATTCTGACTGGTAAGAGACAGGAGTTTTGCAGATGACGCGTGAATACTGGGCTGAGGTGGATATTCTGAAGCGTCTGGCTGACCTCACAACCAGCCACTGGTTCTTTCATAGGCTTCTCCGCAGGGTTTCCAGGTGAGCTTTGTGGTGGACTGTGTCTTTGTTGTCCCTCATCTTCAACTGTTCCAGCCAAGTTTTCACCAGGGGAAACTTGAATTCCTTGAACATTCTCAAAGTCTTGGTCTACCTGGATCCCCAACTCCCTGGCCAGCGAGGCCATGTCCTCCACAGACACACGTCTGAGTGAAGAGGACATCACTTCTTGGAGGGCAGCTTGGAGGCCCTTTATGTTTTTCCCTTTATCCCCAGCTTCCTCCTCCTCCCAAAACAGTAACTGTGATGGCTTCAACTTCAGAATTCTCTGGAAAATCTGAGCCTCTTCATTCTCCCTGGCCTGGGGACTGAGGACAAAATAGCATCTTTCGATGGCAGCTTCCCCTAAAAACATGAGCAGGTTCCATTCCTTCTCACCTAGGCAGTTAGTGAAAAAAAACACAGCTGAGGAAACTTCCATCAAGAAACCAAACTGTGTCCAAAAACTTTCTAGATCTCCACGAAGGTTGGCCACAGCAACAGGCTTTTGGGAAAAACTAAGGTTTTCCTTTAGACTGTCACTATCAGGAAAACACCATGTTATTTCAACCAGACCATCAGAGATTTGCCGGGGAAGCACTAGAACAGGCAAATCCTGATGGAGAAAGATTTTGTGTGATTTCTGGTGGGTGGGACTGAGCAGTGTGTTGAGGATTCTGGACTTGGAGAAGCTACAGTTTCCTAGACGTACAAAAGAGATGACAGGTACCTTTATGAGGGTCAGAAATGTTTCTGTTTCCCTCGTAGGCCCTCCTGAAGACTGTGTTGACTGCTTCTTCACAATGTCTTTCATGGCCCCCAGCATTAAAATGCTTTTGTTGTTTTCCGCATCTGGCAGTAGCAGAGGAAGAGCAAACTGGCATTGATACATGCTTGACAAGACTCTGCGTTGCAAAGAACTGTCTGAACACAGCATAGAGGCACAAAGGACATCGAGGGGATTAATGGTTTGTATGTCTCTCATTTCCAAATTCTCAATTCCAGTTGGCAATTCCCCTTTGCTATCCTCACACAGAACCTTGTGTCTGAGGACTGAATCTCTAGCTGTCACATCCAGTGCTTGAACTTTCATCAGGAAATTCCAGGCTAAGTCTCCTGGAGTCTGGGGTGTCCAATTACATCCTCGATCTAAGGAGAATTGTTTAACAAAATCTGGCAGAAGCTTTCTGCTCCTATCCATGTTCAAACGTGACAGGACATCTTTAAACAGGTTTTTCTTTTCTGTAGGAAAAAAGGTACTCAGTGAATGTCGCTTTTAAATTCTAAGTCCTTCATTGACTTTAAAAATTAAATAAGTAATCAACATTTTCATGGTAAGAAGATGAAACAATACAAATAAAGTGAAAGTTCCCTTTTACCACTCTGCCGATTCTACTTTCCTTCTAAGAGACATGTCAATATGGCATGGTACGTTTGCTTCCCACCCTTTTTCTATGCAAGTACATAAGTATGCATGCATACATAGAAATATATAATTTGGTTTAATGGATGCTATTTTATTTTTACAGAAGTGATATTATACTAAACAAATGATTCTTCGACTTCTTTTTACTTAATGATATTCCTTACAAATTCTTCCCCAGTCAATATATAGAGAGGTCTACTTAATTCATTTTAGCTAATTCATCATTCTTCATGGTTTGAATGAACCATTATTTATTTAACCATTGTCTACTGATGATTATTTAGGTTTTCCAATTTTTTGGCTAATGTTTATATGCAGCAATGAAAAACCTTGTTAATGTTTCATTATAATTATGTATGGGGAATTCTCTAGGTCGATACTGATTTTTTTTTCTTAAATGTATCTCTAACTAAAGTTTGGAGAAATGGAAGATTTTATTTCCATTAAGGTTTTCTCAGAATTTACATGTTGTACCTAATTTCTTCTGATCTCCCTTTTTCTAATGTATCATCTAGCTATGAAGGTTAGGAAAACAGAGATAGTGCTTAGTAGAGAAAGAAGATCAGAGAGCATTTTTTGCTCCTCAAGAATAGCAAGTTAGCATAAGCTTCTTTGGATCGCCTATAAAAATTGCATAGAAGAAACAATGGAAGTGAGAGAAAAGTATAGGTTTCAAGAATTAACAAAAGAGGATGTGGTTCCATAGTGTAGCAGTTAGTACGTCTGCTTTACATGCAGGAATTCCTGGGTTCACACCCCAGTAGAGCCACAGTCCATGGCCTACGGCCATGCCGCCCTGAACAAGCCCGACGTCTGATCTTGGAAGCTAAGCAGGGTCAGGCCTGGTTAGTACTTGGACAGGAGACCACCTAGGAAGACCATGTGCTGTAGGCATAAATAATAATAATAATAAATAAATAAAAATATTTTTAAAAAGAATTAACAAAAGAAACTCTAAGAAATTCTTGGGTAGTTTGAAAGTTGCCTGAACTAATATATGTACTGGGGTAGGAAGATGAGGGAGCTGTTGAGGCTAGCATGAAAGATTCCCAGAAGAGGCAGTGAGAAGAGAGCTTGCAGAAGAGCTTTTAAGTTCTGCTCTTGCCTATCTCTATTTTGTATTAAGGCAACAACTTTTCATTCTTTCAGCACAAAAAGTGGTACCCATGCAGCGCAGGCCAGATGTCTAACGTTAACAGGGTAATTAACAGAGCTACTACAAAGCAACAAGAAGCAACAGAGTAAATGTATACACAGCAACAATAATATATTTAATAAGCACAGAGCTGGACTAATAAAAAGTAAGGAGCAGTAATTTTTAGAACTCAATACTATTTTGGTAAATTAAAAATTAGTGAAAATAGTTCAGTTAAGGCAAAAAGAAAAGAAGAAAACAGATTTCAGCTGCCACCCACTGAAGGGAGACTGAATTTTGAATTTGAGTCCAGTCAGGTTAATTAGGAACTAAAACAAATACTTCTCAAAAGGAAACAAAAACAAAAACAAAAAACAAGACTCTTTGGAGATATTTAACAATCCAGAGTCTCTACACCCTATCATATACATGTTTAGGACACAATCCAAAGTTAATAGATATAGGAAAAAACAGGAAATGTGACCTATACTCAATCAATGGAGACTAACCCCAAGATGACCCAGGTGCTGGATTTAACATACAACTTTAAAGCAGATATTTTAACTATCAAGCATGTAAAATAAATTAAGCTTGAAATGATTAAATAGGATTTCTCAGGAAAAAAGTATTAAAAAATCAACTTTCTATAATTAAAAATCACAATACCTAGTGCTCACTTCAGAAGGACTTATACTAAACTTGCAATGATACTGAGAAGATTAACATGGCTCCTGTGCAAGGATCACACGCACACACAAATCACAATATCTGAATTTTTTAAAGTCAGTAGTTGATCTTAACAGCAAACTGGAAGTGACAGAAGGAAGTCAGTCTACTTAAAGATATAGTGATAAAATTATCCAATCTGAAGAACAGAGAGAAAAAAAATAGTTAACAATAAATAGAGCCTCAGGAACCTATAGAACAATATAAAAACTCTAATATATATTACTTAGAATGTCAGGAAGACAGACAGGAGCTAGTGGGACAGAACAATATTTGGAGAAATAATGGCTGAAACTTTTCCAAATATGATTAAAAAAAAAAAAAGTCTTACAGATTCACGAAACTGTAAACTCTATAGATGATAAAAACAAAGAAAGCATACCTAAACACACTAGTCAACTGCTAAAAAATTTTAAGAAAAAAATATTGAAAGCAACCACAAGAAAAATGACACAACACTTACAGGGGAACAATGACAAAAATGACTAAAGACTTAGCATCAGAAACAATGGAAGCCAAAGACAGAAGAATGACATCTATAAAGTTGCTGAAGGCAAAACCCACCAGTATAGAATTCTTTACCAAGTAAAAATATTCTCTGAAATAAGGCCAAAAATAAAGACATTTTTCAATAAAGAAAACCTAGAGAATTTACCAGCAGCAAATGTGCATTAAAATAAATAATAAATAAAATTCTTCAGGCTAAAGGGAAATAACATCAAATTAAAACTTAGATCCTCAGGAAGATAGAAAGGGCACAGGAAATGATAAATATATAGGTTCCAACCATTGGCTAAACCCAGCTATAACCTGGAAGGGAAAGAGGTTGATTGATATAGTTCATATACAAGTTGACCTTATACAGTGCAGAGCACACAAAGCAATGCCTTAAGCCTTCCAGAAACTTTGATTTAACATTGTGATTTTTTTTGTCATTAAATTTAACATAACAAAAAGCATGAAGACAATTCTCCTTTGAGTCAGATGCATTTGGATTTTTTTTTTTCAGTTCCCAGCTGCATAGACAAATACTACAGAGGAAAGAGATAGAGGACAGCCATATGCCTCCAGTTAACCAGAGTGGATTGATAGCCATTAGAATTACACTGCAGGTCATAACTACATTTTTATTGAGACTTTTCTTGACCTGTGTTTGCTAAAGGTGTTAAGTTGATTATAAAAATTGCCCCAATTAATAGCTTTCTAGTATCCATATCTTTTGCAATAAAACTCTGCAAGAAGTAGAGTCTATTTTCCCCCAAACCTTGAATCTGTGCTGGGTTTGTGACTTGCTTTGGCCATGAGAATATGGCAGAAGTGATAGTGTTATGGGTTAAATTGTGCCCCCCAGCAAAGATACGTTGAAGTCCCCAGTACCTCAGAAAGTGACTTTATTTATAAATAAGGTCTTTACAGAGGTCAAGTTTAAAAGCAGTCATTAGGGTGGGCCCTATTCCAATATGACTAGTGTTCTTACAAAAAGAGAACATTTGCAAGCAGAGACACCCACAGAGGGAAAATGATTTGAAGATATAAAGAGAGAAGACAGTCATCTAGAAGCCAAGGAACACCAAAGGCTACCAGAAGCTAGGAGAGAGGACTGGAACAGATCCTTCTCTGAGGACTTAAGAGAGAGCAGGCCCTTGCTAACACCTTGTTTTCAGATCTCTGTCCTCTATTGTAACTGTGAGATTACATAGATTACCCATTGTTTTAAGCCACCTTTTTGTAGTACTGTATTGTGGCATCCTAGGAAACTAATACAGATGATAAGATATTCTGAGCCTAAGCCTCAAAAGGCCCTCACTTCTCTGTCTCTTGTTCTCTCTCTCTCTCTTCCCTCCCCATCTCTCTATCTATCTCTGTCTCTATCTCTATTTCTATCTCTATCTCTATCTCCCTTTCTCTCTCTTTTACTCCTTTGCCTTCACTAGAAGAATATAACCCATCTAGTCTTAGAACAAGCCCATACTACCCTGCTAGAAGATGAGAGATGAGCCATAGCCAGCTGACCACAGATACATGAGTAAACTCAGGGAAGGCCAGAAGAACTGCCCAGCCAACTACAGACATGAACAACAATACACACTTATTGTTTTAAGTGACTGAATTTTGAGATGCTTTGCTATGCAGCATTATTGTTATAATAAATAAATGATACAGAAAAAAAATCATGGAAAAAACAAAACAATAACATGCAAGAAACATATTAAGGAATTAATATCCAAAATAGATAAGGAACTCATAGAAGTTACAACAAAAAGGCAAACAATCCAATTAAAAAAATTTTTTTTTTAATGGACCAAGGACCTGAATAGACATTTCTCCAAAGAGGACATACAGATGCCAACAACATATGCAAAGATGCTCAACATTAGTAATCATCAGAGAAACCAATTGAGATATTACCTCACACCCGTCAGAATGGCTATCATCAAAAATCAACAAACAAGTGTTGGCAAGGATGCAGAGTAAGGGAATCCTTGTGTACTGTTGGTGGGATTGTAAATTGGTGCAGCCACTATGGAAAACAGTATGGAGGTTCCTCAAAAAGTTAAAAATAGAACTACCATTTGACCCAGCAATCTTACTTCTGGGTATTTATCCAAAGAAATCCAAAACACTCATCCAAAAAGATATATGCATCCCTCTGGTCATTGCAGCATTATTTACAATAGCCAATTATAAATAAATTTACAAATAAGGTCACATTCTGAAATACTGGGCACTTCAACATATCTTTTTAGGTGGACGTAATTCAACCCATAACACTATCACTTCTGCCACATTCTGTTGGCCAAAGCAAATTACAAGGCAATGGTAGATTCAAGGGCTGGGAAAAAATAGATTCTACCTCTTTCAAAGTGATATGGCAAAAGGTATGGATACCAGAAAGTCATTAAGTGGGACAATTTTTACAATCAATTTGGAAGCAAACTAAGTGTCCATCAATAGATGATTGGATAAAGAAGATGTGGTGCATACATACAATGGAGCATTACTCGGCCATAAAAAAGAATAAAATCTTACCATCTGTGACAACATGGATGGCCCTAGAGGGAATTATGCTGAGTGAAATAAAACCATAAAAAAGAATAAAATCTTACCATCTGTGACAACATGGATGGCCCTAGAGGGAATTATGCTGAGTGAAATAAAACAGAGAAAGACAAATACCATATGATTTCACTTATATGTGGAATCTAAAAAACAAAATGAACAGAACAGAACAGAAACAAACTCACAGATACAGAGAACAAACTGATAGTTGTCAGACGGTGGGGGGGGGTTGGAGACTGGGTGAAAAAAATGAAGGAATTAAGAAGTACAAATCGGCAGTTATAAAATAGTCACAGAGGTGTACAGAACAGCATAGGGAATGTAGTAAATATATTGTAATAACTATGTAGGGTGTCAGGTTGGTATTAGACTTATCAAGGGATCACTTCCTAAATTATATAAATGTCTAACTACTATGCTGTACACCTGAAACGAGTAAGTATTAAATGTCAAGTGTAATTGAAAAATCAAAGAAAAAAATTTTAAAACGTTAACTGCTAATAAAACAAGCTTAACAGCTGGTCTCGATTTGCTCATTAATTGATTATATGGTATTAACTGAGAGTGCTTTCTCTTCCTTTTCTTGCTGTCACTTTTTAAAACAATTTTTAAAAAATAAATTGGCCTTTTTCTTTCTGGAAAAAAATTTTTGGCTCAGAGATGTTAAGTTTCCAGTCAATGTTCACATTTAGGAAGCTGTAGAACCAAGATTCCAGTACTGCTGGCAAAACAGATTGTCTGAAATACTGTCTTTGATAGTAATTAATAGATAATAATTATATTAGGTATGATAATTACATATAACATTATAATATAGATAATGTAGATATAGTAATTGGATATAATAGACGATAATTAGATAACACTCCTAACAAAAAAAAATGTGGTAATTAAAAAGAAAAAGAAACACATTATAATTTTAGAATGTTACTTATGGAGGATAGTGAATAGGAATGGAGAACGAAGAAAAAATGGGAAAGATAAACTAACAAAAAGAGCTTTTTGCAGAATAATGATGGTAGTATGCAATGAAAAATTAATTCAACCCTATGCAACAAATAAAATATATAAATAAATAAAATTAAGAATGATGCCTAAAAGAAACTAGACATTGGGAAGGGAAGGAGTAGAGTTGGGGCAAGAATTGTGTTAAGGTTTGAATTATGTACACTCTCAAATTCTTATGTTGGAATCTTAATCCTCAGTACCTTAGAATGTGATATTATTTGGAAATAGGGTCATTTGCAGATGTAATTAGTTAAGATGAGGTCATTAGATGAGGTCATATGACTAGTATCCTTATAGAAAGGGACTATCTGGACATAAAGACGTGCACCCAGGGAGACAACCATGTGAAGATGAAGGCAGATGGAGATGATGCTTCTATCAGCCAAAGAATGCCAAAAATTTCCAGCAAATCAACAAACAGGTTCTTCGTTACAGCCTTTAGAAGGAACCAAGCCTATAGATGCCTTGATTTCAGACCTCTAGCCCCTAAACTATGAGATAATACGTTTCTGTTATTGTTTAAGCCACTCAGTTTGTGGCACTTTGTTAGGGCAACCCTAGCAAACTAATAATACAAGGTGTAATGACAAGGAAATTACTCTTTCTCTACCCAGAACTAGATTATGAATCCCCAGGATTTGGACTGAATATGAGATGGTAGTTATCTTTCCCTTCTCTATTCAGAATTTGATGATGTTTTATTTCTCTAAACAATATTTTTCCAAATAAAGCATTTCTCATATTTCGAATCTGACTTACTTTTGCTTATACTGTCCAGCGTTTCCTACGTTCTGGGTCTTCCTCCGTCAACAAACACCTACCTACTCCTGAGGAAACTCCACATTAGAAAGGTACAAGGAATTTCTGAAAAGCTGCTTTTCTGTGACATCTGGTGCCCTTCCTCACCTTCTCTATTATGTCATGGCAACCTTAAAATAGGTTGTTGCCTAATCATCACCTATCATTCCCATACCTTCCATACTCTTCTCTTCCTCCTCCTCTTCCAATGACATGCCAGGTTCTGAATCCCCATAATTCTGTTCTTCATCAGAGAACTCTGTGGTTTCTGAATATTCAGAGTCCTCTTCTCCATAATAGACATGGTGCTCTGGGTCATAATAATCCTCTTCTTCCTCAGTGGTTTCTGCATCTTTGGAGTATACAACCGATTCTAAATATTCCTCTTCTCCTAAGTATAAAGAATCATCTAGCTCCTCATACCTCTGTTCATCCTGTAAATAATCGATAGTTGCTGGAATTTCATATTCAACATTCTCAACCAAATGAGGCAATGTGACTTCCGGTGTGTTGCATTCCTTCTCATTTTTCCTTGGGGACCAAGCCGTTTCCCTATAACTAGTTTTCTTGTCCACGAATGTCTCAAAGGTTCCCAAATCCAAGTGTTCTTTCTCTTTGAAGGACTCTGTGATCTCACAATTTTCAGGCTGTTTCTCTTCAGGGAAAAACATATCTTGAGAATTCTCTCTGACCTCTATACATTGAGGATGTTCTATATTCTCATGCTTCAAAAATTCTGAAAAGAACAAGAAAGTTGTGGGGGCTTTTGTTTTGTTTTCCAAATTAACAAAAAAAAAATTATAATAACTTGAGTTTCCGAGACCTCAAAGCATTATCTCTCTTCTTTATTTCACTGGAGAAGAGCAATATCTACTGCCTCCAACATAAATGGCCATTAATCAACTGTTAGAATTTTATTGTCTCACTGGAAAAAAATCAGACCACACTCCCACCATGCTCAAAATTTAGAGTCTTTCATAGCAACCTCAAATGTTAAATGAGTAAAACAAAATTTGAATCTTATGAACAGTATTTACTTACTGGATTTACTGTGACCTGAAGCCAGCTCAAAATTCCTAGGGCCGTTGCTAATGAAACCAGATCCTAATAATTTTTAATCAGGAGGCAAACAGCTCTAATTTGGAACAGTAAATCCTAGAAATAATAAAACCTATTTCTCTAAGCTTACGGTTCTTGTCTTACTTGAGGAACCATTAACATTAACCTTTTTATCTGAGTTTTTACCTCTTTAACATCTCTTAAAATAATCTTCGATATTTTTTAGATTCTAAAAAGGGAGCCACACTTGCCTCTGGTGGTAATCCACAGAAGTGCCAAACAATCCATTCTGGAATTTGCTCCCTCATCAGCTACTAATTATTTTTGAACAGTGAAGATTTAGCGTTTGACTTGATTCAGAAAACTAGGGTTCTGTGGGCATTCTCATCACAGAAAAAAAAAAAAATGAAGTTACTGACTCACCATATATGAGTCAGTAACTTCCCTGTATTCAGCAATTTTCCCTGTATTCTCCTGTATTTTCACAATGGCTATACTAAATGAAAGATGAAGCTTGTGGTTTTTGGATTGTTAATATCTGTGAATTCACTTACTTGATAAAGAAATCCCTCATGTGTCATCATTAACAGTATTAGTCTCCTTCCAGCTATGAGTATTTCAGGATGTCGCTGTCATTAAAAAAAAATGAGCAGTTTACACTAGCACTAAAAAACCGCAAGTTTTGGATATAGTTTAAACAAAAAATTATCAATCTCCTAAACCAATAAGATACATTGTTTTCTGCTTTTTAAATCCTGGCCACTTCCCCTGTATCATATTTCAGTGAAAATTATCTCTGGGAGAAAGACAAATGAAAATAAAAGGTGGCGGTTTTCTTTTCTTTCTTTCTTTTTTTTTTTTTTCAGGAAATCTGCCTCGTCCCTTCCATCCCCCAAAAAGTGCTGAAATTCAACTTACCGTGCCCTAAGTCCCAAATCGTAGGTGACTCTGGAAAAGTACTACATAAACACTTGAGAAAATGCTGACAGCTCACCTCTCCCTTTTTCTGTACCAAAATTAACAGCTTTCGAATTTTCTTCAAGGGATCTGTGATATTCTCCAGGGTCTCATACTCTTCTTCAGAAATCAGCCTCCGAGAGGTTAATGTATCTAAGACAGAATCAGGATCCTGTTGCAGGATTTCAAGTAACTTTTTTCGTTCTCTTTCTATGATCTCCGAGGCAACGCTCCTGGTAGCCATTGTTCTGGTTTTCTCTAGACCAGGAAGTAGATTACAAAATCCTTCTAAGGTATCAAAACAAGTTTGGGCTGGGCCAAGCAGCTCCCGCAGCGTGAGCAGCGGCCCCGCAGCCCGGCTTCACCAAGGCTCTCCCGGGCGGCCCCCGAGGCCCAGGAGGGAGTCAGCTATCCCGACGCGGGTGGCGAAGGAGGAGCCCACGAGGTCGGTGAGGTTGTCCGCTAAACCTGCTCCTGCAAAAGTAGAAACGAAGCCAAAAGGGCGGCAGGAAAGAATAAATCTGCAGAGAAAAAGAAGTGTAAACAAAAGGGAAAAGGAGAGCAAAGGGAAAACAGGCCGAAGTGGCTAACCAAGAAATTAAAGATTGCCTGCAGAAAACGGAGAAACTAAAAATGCGGAGATTTCAGCCTCTGATGAAGCACGAGAGAAAGAAGCCAAGTCTGATTCACACCATATACCATGTCTATAAGTGGTCCTTGTCTCCTTTCTAGTAAACTCCAGAATATTTTTTATCAACTTTTGTAAATGCAAGTTTTTTAGTAGCTCTAGAAACATTTTGAGGGAGGGAATTCCACCTCATTTTATAAGTGTAAATGCTTTTTTTTTAAGAGGTGAAATCATTTGCTGGTTGTTTTTTATTTTATTTATTTTTTGATACAACCAGAAAATAGTGGGATATTGAATATTGGATGCTTTTATTGCATTGGGTGTCAGCTTAACATTCCATAGATGAGGGTACTTTTTATAGCCTATAGTACAAAGTATACTAAATGGCCATTTGGAGTCAGTTGTGCATTTAACATGTCTCGAACATTTTAGATTACTTCTACTCCCATGTTTTCCGTAGAATTGTTTCCTAAAGAAACCACTCCTTGATCTTGGCTGTCCCTGTCAGAATTTTATGCACTCCGTAACATCTTCTGTGCAGGAGCTCAGTTTTCCTTGTAACTTTGTTAATGTGCTGTGAAAGACTGAAATTTCTTTTTTAATTTTAGAAGTTTTAGGTTTACAGAAAATTGAGTACAGAGTTTCTTTTCCACAAACCCCTCTCCCCCAAGAAACCCCTTCTTAATAACATCTTGGTTAGTGTGGTACATCTGTTATGACCGATGAACCAATATTTTTAAAAATGTTTTTGTTTTTATTTTTTTAAATTAAGTTTATTGGGGTAACATTGGTTAATACAATTATATAATTTTCAGGTGTACATTATAATTTGACATCTGTATATTCTATTGTATGTTTACCACCCAAAGTCCAGTTTCCTTCAGTTACCATATATTTGATCCCCTTTACCCACTTCATCTTCCCCCTCCTATATTTGGCCTCCTTTACCCTATCTACCTCCCCCTCCTCCCCCAATTCCCCCAATCCCTACCCTCTGGTCTATAGTCCATGTCCATAAGTTTGTTTGTCCTGTTCATTTGTCGCTTTTAGGTTTATAGCCCACATATAAGTAAAATCATGTGATTTTCAACCTTTTCTGTCTGGTTTATTTCGCTTAGTATGATTATTTCAAGGTCCATCCATGTTGTTGCAAATGGCAGTATTTCATCTCTTCTTATGGCTGAGTAATATTCCCTTATATATTTGTACCACAGCTTCTTTAGCCGATCATCTATTATAAGACACTTCAGTTGCTTCCATGTCCTGGCCACTATGAATAATGCTGCTATGAACATCCGTGTGCAAAAATCTTTTCGAATATGAGTAAATACCCAGTAGAGGGATTGCTAGATCATATGGTAGATCAATTCTTAGTTTTTTGAGGAACTGTTTTCCACAGTGTCCGTACCAATTTTCAGTCCCACCAGCAGTGTATGAGGATTCCTTTTACTCCGCATGCTCTCCAACATTTGTTATTACTTGTCCTGTTGATTATAGCTATTCTAACAGATGTGAGATGGTATCTCATGGTGATTTTGATTTGCATTTCCCTAATAGCTAGTGATGTTGAGCATCTTTTCAAGTATTTGTTGGCCATTTATATGTCCTCTAGGGAGAAGTGTCTGTTCAGGTCCTCCGCCCATTTCTTGATTGGATCATTTCTTTTTTGTTGTTGTTATCGAGCCATATGAGTTGTTTGTATATTTTGGATATTGGGCCCTTATTGGAGGCGTTGCTTGCAAATATATTTTCCTACTGAGATGGTTATCTCTTTACCTTGTTGACAGCTTCTTTTGCTGAGCAGAAGCTTTTTAGTTTGATGTAGTCCCATTCATTTATTTTTGCGTTTACTTCCCTTGCCTTTGAGGTCAAATTCATAAAATCCTCTTTAAGTCTAATGTCCTTGAGTTTAGTTCCTATGTTTTCCTCTATGAATTTTATTGTTTCAGGTCTTATATTCAGGTCTTTAATCCATTTTGAGTTAATTTTGGTGTGTGGTGATAGACAACAGTCTAATTTCATTCTTTTGCAGGTGGCTTTCCAGTTTTCCCAGAACCATCTATTGAAGTGGCTTTCCTTTCTCAACTGTATGTTTTTGGCCTTTTTGTCAAAAATTATTTGCCCATATAAATATGGGTTTACTTCTGGACTCTTGATTCTCTTCCACTGGTCCGTGTGTCTGTTTCATTGCCAATACCATGCATTACTGTCTCTGTAGTATAATTTGAAGTCGGGCAGAGTGATGCCTCCACCCTCGTTCTTTTTCCTCAGGACAGTTTTGGTAGCATTTGCTCAAATTCCTCTGGGGCTCTCCAACGTTCAGTCTCTAAGGGTATGGGGGAGAGGCCCTCTGGGTTGGGGGATGGGGGCTGTGGCTCAGCCTCGGTTTTGCAACCATGGCTGGTAAAAATCAACTGTTGTTTCTCTGCCATCCCACTACTCTGCCTTCTGCCCTGATGACTGGGCACTGCCGCTGCCCACGTGGAGCTCACAGCACTCCCAGGCAGGCCTGTTCAGGGAACTCGCTGCTCCTTCTCCCCTCCCGCTCTTCCTACAGAGAGCTCTGGCTGCTAGAGGCAGCTTTTTTGTTTCTTCCAGTCCACCACCCTACACCCGGGGTTCTGACCTGTGGTAGCTCTTATGCGCAGATCCCACGCTCAGATGTGCCGGTGTGCAGTCTGGATATTTTTTGTTGAGTTTTAGATGTTCCGTTTATTGTTGTTTCAAGGAGAGAAATCTGAGAACGTCTCTCAATTTGCCATGTTTAATCCAGTCTCTCCGATGAACCAAAATTGATGCATTGTTATTAACTATATTCCATTGTTTATGTTAAGGTTCAGTTGTGATTTTTGACAAATCTGTAATGGCACATATCCACCATTATGGTGCTATGCAGAGTAGTTTCATTGCCTTAAAAATCCCGCGCTCCACCTGTTCATCCACCCCTCCTACCCTGAACCTCTGGCAATCACTGACTTTTTTACTGTCAACATAGTTTTGCCTTTTCTAAGAAAAAAAAGTGAATGGATAAGCAAACTGTAGTAAACCCACACAGTGGAATATTATTCAGCAATAAAAAGAGAAGAGCTACCAATCCACAAAAAGACATGGAGAAAACTTAAAAGGATACTGCTAATGAAAGAAGCCAATTTGAAAAGACTACCAACTGTATGATTTCAAGTATACAGCATTAAAGAAAGATTGAAATTTTGATTATGTAATGTACATGATATTAAATTGTGAATTAGTGGGACTTTGATTTAACAGCATATTAATATTTGGAGATATTGGTACTTGATACTCTATTAAGGAAAATTTGCCTCTAAATTTTAAGCTGGAAAGTCACTTTTATGACTGTTTAGAAATGACTCACAACTATATGACATTTTAGGTTTTTGATATGTACATTAAGAATTGTATATAAATTGAAATGTCTGTGTACTTACCCTCAGAACAGCCAATAAAATCTCAATTATGAAAAAAAAAACAAGTTTTAAAAAAAGGTACAGTAATTCTATTTGGCAAAGATCAAATATGTCAATTCGTCCAGTGTCGGAGAGGGCTAGTACAAACCAACCATGGGAGAATTAAGCCCTGAGTCCTCCCAGACCTTGGCTCCCTGTAGATTTTATTTATCTGCAATTGGACTAGGTGAAGAAATGAATATGAAATTCAAAAGGATGGTTATCTTGGTTGGAGGGAGGTTTAGGATGGGATGGAGTGAGGGGACAAGGAGATCATGGAGTTAGATAAAGGCTATCATTCAAGAATGAGTTTATAGGTAGGTGTTTACTATATTATTAAAGATGTTTAAATATGTTTTTTTAAAAATGCAAGCCATGCATGGACCAATGCTAAGGATGTATTAAGAACCAAGAATAATGATTAATTCAACCCTGAAGTTGAAAAAAAAAAAGAAAATCCTCATGTGACATTAAAAATTAATTTTAGGGGCCATCGACATTGAGGCAAGATCCTCCACCAGTAAAATGATTATGACTCACACATGCTAGTAACAGGCTTCTCAAATCCCATCACCTCCCCACTGCTCTACTCTAATATCCCCGGCTCCCACAATCCCTGCCTGAGAGATTTCAAAACTGTTGTGAAAGTGTTTATTTGAAATGAGATATTCGGCAGCAAAATTTAAATTTAGGGAAGAAAGTTTAATTCAGTTTCTTAGTTAACAGGAAATTTGCATACATAGGCACAGAATGCAAATAGAAGTGAACTGAGGGAAGGGTGGCCAGTAGATAGATGGAGATTTGAAAATACATCCCTCAAACCAAATCCAATGACATCAGTACAATTTTGTTTGCAGCTACAAAATTTAATGTAGGTGATGTTTTAAATGAAAAAGTCAGCAGTAATTTTGTTTCGTTTATTGTAGGGGGAAAAGGCAGGTTTAGCACCAAGTTCTAGTTGTCAAGAGACTTGAATTGTACCAGAACCACGGAGGCAGGGTTTATAATCTATCATTCTCTGCCAGAAGGCAAAATGCCATAGAGTGAATGCCTAGGTAACAGCACAGATTTTTTGTTTCAGAAGTCGATCTATTCCCAACCTAATCCTGGCATTTGGATGAGAACCTCTAAACTGGCTTCCTAGGTCTTTGTAGAACCAAGGGCCTACCTGACCAGGGCCAAGTACATGGAAAAGAACCATTTCATATCAGGGAGAGAAGGAAAAATATTTCACTTCCTCTGATGTTTACAATTCTGGGCGTATCTGGGATAAAAGTACTCTTACACAGTGCTTGCTCCTTGGGGGCTGTAACTTATCCTACCTCTTCTACACTGATTTCATTTCCACAGCACCCGTACTGGGTAGAATAAAGACACACCCCTCCCCCCCACACACACAAAAAATCCCCCCTGCCCCAGAATAACTACGTCCTAATCACTACAACCTATGAATATGTTGTTACATGGCAAAGGACAATTAAGGATGCATATGGATTTAAGGTTGCTAACAGCTGAATTTGGGATGAGGAAACTGGGCCCAATGCAATCATAATGGGGCTGTTAAAAGATAAACTGAGGCATATTAAAAATTAAAAGCATATTTGAGCAAAATTTGATTCAAATAGGGCCATGCCGAACCAAAAGTGGTTAGAGGTACTTATGATACGGTACATCACTTGTAAAAATTCTTACTCTTTTAGCAGGAAATGATATAGGACATCTCTTGCAGAGTTCTTTTTAGCAAACCTAGTTTTCTTCTTTTCTTCCCTCAAATCACAATAATTGCCCCAAAACTGGTGACTCAGATCCTCTGGCTATTGATAAGGGTCATTGTTAGCAGAAAGTGTTAGGCCAGACAGGACCCCCAGAGTCTGAGAGGGGAGGAGACTTTAGGCAAAGGTCTTTTTTTTTTTTATCTCTTTAAGAAATATGTTAACCAAGCCTGTTTCCTTTTACTTGCCTAATAGGCAAATCAATGATAGAAATTAATAGACATATGATTTAAATAATAAGTTTGTATGTTCTTTTCCTTGCCTAAGGACTGAGGTGGCACTTCAGCAGGAAACCCAAGACCTCACCCTAAAGCCGAAAGGGAAAGAGTTCCATGAAACCCCAGTAGGCAGGGACAACTGGCCCTTGTTCATCAAGAAGTAGTCACAGAAAAAGAGACCTTCTTTCCATCAACATCCATACTAATAAAGGGGTTCATGGCTCTTAGAAAAGAGTTAAGTTAGAAAGTTAGTTAGTGGGTTTCGGGTCAGCCTGCAAAGACACTGAGGTCATCCTATCCTAGACTGGTCTGTCCTAATCCGCCCACAATTAAGCAAGCCAGAAGGCATATTTTAACTCACACAAAGAAACAAGCAGAGAATTAGGTACCAGTTTAAGCCAGTCACTCGCACCTGCGCAATAAAGACCCAACGACCTTCGACCTACCTGAGCCTCCTTATACTATCATTATAATATGATGCATATGCCCAGAAGTTCATTAATATCATTAAAACAGATTGAATTCTGGGAACAAACATGAGCAGAAAGCAAATGAAGCACTGAGGCCTGTCAGTCTTAGTTGTCAATCAAGGAAGCCCACCCCTCTAAGAAAAGTGACTACCCACAGCAAATAGGGATAAAAACGCCAAAGACTTTGTTACCAGGCCTTTTGAGCCACACTTCTCTTGCTCATGCTCACTTCCACGTCTGGAAGCGTACTTTCCCCTCTAATAAATCTTTTCTTTTCTACTGTATTATGGTGTCTTGCTCAATTCTTTGTTCGAGACATCAAGAACCTGACAACATGCCGGGAGAGGATCCCCACTCTCCGGTAACACTTAGACTTCAGGAGCCAAAGAAAAGACATATAAAGTGCAAAAGCTGAGAAAGGAAATTGTTTAATTGGCTAAAGCTTAAAGCTTAAGTAGCTGTGAGTGGCTGTCCTTAGCATTTTGGTTTCATATACCTTGAGGCATTTACCGGCTTAGATCTTGGTTTGCTTATGTAAGCAGCTATGGCATTAGAGCTACCTCTGTCTAATGGCCTCCTTGTATAATTTAACAAGGTCTTAGAAGTAGCAGCGGGAGGCAGAAGAGTAATGTGATGTGAGAAAGATTATTAGTGGCTTTGAAGGTGGAAGGAGAGAATAAGCCAAGGAATGTCTGCAGCATTTAGAAGCTGAAAAAGGCAAGAAAACATTATAGAGTCATAAAAGGAACGCAAGCTTGTCCGCATTTTGATTTTAGCTCAGTGACACCCATCTCAAACTTCTGACCAGAACCATAAGATAATATGTGTTTTAATTGTGGTAAGAATGCTTGATGGGAGATCTAGCCTCTTAAACAGATTTTAAGTGTATGATACCAAACTGTTAACTGTAGGCACAATATTGTACAGCAGATCTCTATACTTCGTTCCTTGTGTGTAACTGAGATTTTATACTCGATTAAATTTGTTTAAAGCCACTAAGTTTGTGGTAACTTATTGGAATAGCAACAGGAAACTGATACAAGTGCCCAATGCAGAAAGATCCCCCTGGACTGCAGTTTGGTCCAAGGACTCAAATGTTGGTTTTTCTCTTTATAACCTCGCTGCCACCCCTCACCTACCACTTCCATGAAGACAGGAACTATCTCCTGTTAATGTTTCTATTCCCAGTCCCTAGCAAAGAGTCTAGCACTTACTAGGCACTTATCGACTGTTAACCTGTCAGAATTAACAGGTTAGTGATTCTTAGAGTTCATCTTGTTTTGCTAGTGGTTAGTCAATTACCTTTGCTGATATTTCACATATGACAGGTAAAGAATTCTTAGTTTTAGAAAGCATTTTTTAAGGTTGTTTGAGATCATTTTTCCCTATGATCCCAGATATTTTCCCGTTTTTCGAGGGTCGGGGCTTCTGTTGGCTAAGAGATTACAACTGGATTAGTGTTTATCAAGGAGGTCTGAGAATCAATTTTGAAACTGTAAATGTTTTTTAAGTACAGACTTCCATGCCTTACCTAAAGCTGCTAAATCAGATTTCCTCACTTCAGAGTGCAGGACACTATTTACTAAGTTCCACGTGTGAGTCCTTGGCACAATGAAACTTGGAATAAAAACATCTGCCTTTAAATACTAGTTAGAAAAAGAAAACATTATTTGCCTTTCCTTTTAGATTCTGAGCCTACCTCCTCAAAGGCCGGTCTGTGCCTTGGCAAACCCAGCAAACTCAGTGAGAATCAGCCTCAGCCAAAAAGTTTCCAGCCAGAATGAAGGGGAACCTGGAGAAACTGGTTTCTCCCGGATCAGGATCCCAATCCCACCAGGACCTCCTCTCCCCCGCAAAAAACACACACACGCCGGAAGCGCTGAGTAGGCACGGGTACCACCGGGAGCGGCAACTTCTCCATCAGCTCGAAGACCAGAATCTACAATGTGGATACAACTCAAATTGAAAACGCCCAAAGCGCCAGGATCAGGAGGAGTAGGTACAAGAGAACAATCAGTACCAGCAGCAAAGCTCAGACGCAAGTTCTGGCCCCGCCCTCCTGCCGGGAGCGGAAACCCGTATTGGCCCCGCCTGGCTCGGATCCTCCTCTCTACTCCACCCACACTGCGGCGGCGGACTCTTGAGAACGAAGCACCGCGCCCCTCCGGAAGTACTTCCCTGGGCGGAAGCTTCTGAGCGTGATATAGCGGAAGTGTTTTCTCTTCCGTCCTCTTTGGTGTCGGCTGCAGAAGCGAGATGGTGAGTGTTTTGCAACGTATCAATCAATCCCCTTCCATCCTCCTTTTCTGCGGTGCGTTCTTTCCTATTCATGGGGGTATCGGCAAGGTCTCGATAAGGGGAGCGGGTGGGCAAGAAAGGGGCATGCTGTGGCCCTCAAGAGCCAGAAGAATGGCCCCTAACTGTGCCAGGACTGCCGAGCTTGCAGTCGTGGAAGTGGAGCTGCTTTAGGTCCCTTGCTTCGATCTGGCCTTGGGGGAGTAGACACAGCCCTGCCCTTGGATGAAGCTTGGTTTGGGAATGTTGGGCTAATGTGTAAGCAAAGGAATTTGGTGGTGGTCGTGCCTGGCAGAAATCTTTAGGTTTTTGGGTAAGGGTAGGTAGGAAAACCACATTATGTCGACTTTGGCTTTACGCCTCTTTTTAAAAAATTAATGTAGCAGATTTAAAAACAGCAACTTTTGCGGAAGGCTTTAGATAAATGTGAAATGCCGGTAGTGGTTTCTGAGTTAACATTTAAGAAAAGTTAGAAACGTCTCCCACAGTTTCAGCCCTTATGACTGGCTTTAAATCTTTTCTGTAGTTTCTTTACCTGAAATGTATATTAACTGTTGGATTTCAGAATTGTTTATCCCCTTAATTTACAGACGAAGGGAACGTCGTCATTCGGAAAGCGTCGCAATAAGACACACACATTATGCCGCCGCTGTGGCTCTAAGGCCTACCACCTTCAGAAGTCTACCTGTGGCAAATGTGGCTACCCCGCCAAGAGGAAGAGAAAGTGTAAGTTGAATGTTTTTTCAGGCCGACTGTTAGGCATTGGAATGGATCTTGAAGTTAAGAGTAGTCTTGTTTGCATTTTACCTGAGTGAGGCATGGCTTTTGGACATTTTTTGGCGCCTAAGGTAGAATTGTGCATCTGTGTGCCAATGAAACTGCTTTAAAACACAAGGAAGGCACTTAACTATATTGTCTGACAGTTCCTACAAGGTGTCTGGGAAAAATCATTTAAAACCATACCTGAATTATTTGTTTTAGATAACTGGAGTGCCAAGGCTAAAAGACGAAATACCACTGGGACTGGTCGAATGAGACACCTAAAAATTGTATACCGCAGATTCAGGTACAGTTTTTGTTTTGATTATAATTGGTTCTATGAGCTTAGATAAGATTCATCTCATTTATTTCCTGATTGGAAATAATACTATCATGATTAGTGGGGCTAAGTTGTTGGAAGGAATTTTCTTCTGCCACCATAACCTTCAGGTCTGTTAATGTACATTTTCTTAATCTTTCAGCAAACAAAAATGAATTATAAATGTCTAGGGCGTAGTTTGAGCTAGATCCCTCAAAATGTGATATTAGTAATATCTACTTTCTTACTAAAATTTGTCAAGACTGAATGATGTCTGGAGTCAGGCGTTCGGTGTTGTGGTTTTGGGCAAGTCTGCTATAGATTTGGTCATAGTTGCTGTTGTGTTTATATGAAAAAGAAATATTATGGTTTTGTTAAAGTCCAGCTTGAGAGTTTGTTAGGAATGCAGAAATTTCAGCCCCAACCTAGACTTATAAACTATTTTAACAGTAGCTTTTAAAAGGTTAACCCATCTAAGGTCTCAGCTGAGATAATTCCTTGAAGGGGGCTAGATTATGCAATATCTAGCAGAATTCCTGGTCTTTACCCACTCAATTTAAGATTTTCTAATTTTGAAAGATCACAAAGTAGTTAAAGGCTTTGTAAACAACACTGCTAGATGTATTTGTGTTCATGTACTGAGGTGACCTTTCTGTTTTGCACTTAGAACCATTATATGGTAGCATAGACTTAGTAATGAGTACTGAGTGGTCTGCTAGTATAATGTAAGAGCACAAACTAAAGCTAGAGATTAACTTTCTTGTGCTTCAATTCACGAATCTTTTTAAGGGGGATAACAGTACACTTTCCTGAGAGAAGGTATGAATATTAAATGAGTGGAAATGTAAAGTATAGTCAAGCGGTTTAGAAAATGTCTGTCATTAAACATACTTATTGTTTTTCCTTGGTTAAAGGAAAGTAAGAGTATCTGACTCGGACCCATTTTCACAAATAACTTTAAGTCTCTTAACCTGCAGTGGGGAAATACCAGCCCAGTGATCAGTACAAATTGAGGAGTTTTGTTTTGTTTTGTTTTGTTTTAATTGTAGTTAACTGTATCTCTAATGGATATTTTGAAGCGAAAAGTAAATAAAATGTTGCAGCTTATCAGTGATGTTGTAAAAATAAATGTCTGAACATATGAATTCAATATTGATTTCAGCCATTTAACTGAGATAAGCTCGTTAAAATCTGTTTTAGCAAAAATTAAAGTACGTATACGATGTTGCTGAAGTAATGGTTCTTGTTTTTAACATGGTGCAGGCATGGATTCCGTGAAGGAACAACACCTAAACCCAAGAGGGCAGCTGTTGCAGCATCCAGTTCATCTTAAGGATTTCAGTGATTAGTCACACAATAAACATTTTGGTTTTAAAAGAGAATCTGGTGTGCTAAGGTATTTTTAATAGGCCTGTAGTGATTTACTTGAAAAGTGACTTGGACTGGGTTGTGGGACTGGTTAAGAGAATGAGAAACAAGCAGATTTCCAGGACTACTTTAAGCAGACAACACTGAAAGATGATGTTAAATATATGCTAAGTTAAAGTAGCACAGCTCATGCGATGTATATATATGGATAGTTAAAATGGTAAGAGTAAATGAAAGAGCATAGCTTAATTCTTTTGGTGACGTTCATCTGCTATAGGCTAATGACTTTGGGGAATGATTGTCAATCCCATACAATACCATAGGGCTTGGGGTACTATTGAGAACTTGGATAGGAGTCGAGTGAGTTCTGTTTTGGAAAGGTGAACTTAAATCATCCCAGTATCCAAAGCGTTTGCTTGGCACTTAACATGTAGGCTGTATGAGGTTTTAAATGGCCAGTTAAGTAAAAAAAGCGACCCGCTAGATGTGTAAGAAAGTCTAGGGCCACATGCAGATGCAGTGGATTGAGTAGGGAGTAAAGCCCGACTGAAGGCAATGATAAATTGGTCCCTGGTCGAATTTTTTTAACCCTCAACTGGGTGATCATTAATTTTCCTGAGTTAAAGTGCCATGCTTCCTCAGTTTGGGTGGTTTATTGCTAGAGTTTGTTCAAATGAAAAAAGTTAATTTTTGTTGGACTGAGTGAGAGGACAGAACATTAATAAGCAGTACAAGTGTTGAACAGCCACCATAAAATGGTAAAGTGGCCAAGCTATGCCGTCTAACTTGTACCTCACTGTATCTAGGATGACATTCTTAACCTGACCTTAAGAGGTTTTCATGATCTGCCTCACCAACTACCTCTAATGCACTCTTGCTTTCCCAAGGTACTAGTTAATTCCTGCCCTCATTTTCCTCAGCTCTAAACTCATCCTTTAGATCTGTTAAATTCAGTTGCATAGAAATACAGGCTGATATGTATTGAGCTTTTCCCAATGTATGAAAACAATATTCTGGCTTGAAAGAACTGAAATCTGACTCGTTAAGATCTTTCTGAAATGCCAGTGTTACTAATGGTTTCCTGAGTGATGGAAGGGCCCATTAAGATAGGTAATACCCAGTATGGAATAAATATTAGGCTTTGAGGCAAGTGGGCACTGACCTGAAGACGTATGGAATTTCTGAATCCAGGGTCAGGAAAAGACAATTGGCACAAAGGGATAAGGTGAGAGGTAGGCAGTGATGTGTTGAGAAAGGCCTGTGTATTGAATATAAGGTGAGCTTATCTCATTTGCTTATGCTTATGGCCTTTGGCACAAAGCAGGTTTCAGTGGGAAATTAATGCACTGGTAATTATCCACAGAAATCATAGGTAGTTCACAGACCAATTAAAGCTGTACTGATTACAGCCTAAACTGATTTTAAGACCCAAGGAGAAGCAATGGGAAAGAGCTGGGTTAATACATTCAGAATGAAGCACAGACAGGTGGAATCAGTTTGAATACTACTTTGTAAAAAGTTTTGTCTGACATAATTTCCAAAGGGTCAAAGTTGGTTTGGGCAGTGGATTAGGATCTGACAAAAGATGCCGGGGACCAATACCATTCTTGTTCCTTTGAAACTGACATGTCTAACCAACACCTGTAGCTGGGTTATTTCACTGAACAGCCCAGAACTAGGATAGGGTTGAGTATCAAGGAAGTTGTGTTTCTTGGCAGAGGACACAAGACCAGATGGGTGTCATCAGTGGACATCTGAAATGAGACCCAGGAACATCTGAGTGCTTCATGTCTTGTATATTGTTTACTTGGACTTTTAATCACAGATAACTGGTTTGTCAGGAGACGGGGAGGGCAAGAGAATCTAGAAGGGGTAATTATGATCAGAACATGAAAGGTCTTGAGGACCATGCTAAGGAGTTTGGACTTTAGCCTCAAGCAATGATAAATCATTGATTTCAAGCACACGGTGTAATGATTAGTTATGAACAAAATTAATGTGGCAGGTGGTGTGGATGTGATGCCTTGAAGCTGGAAAACCAGGCATCAGGTTCTTAAATACCATGTGGAAATCATGAGGACATGGACTAAGGCAGAGGCAATGGGACTGGCTGTAAGAGGCGGGGAGAGGGGTGGCAATTCTGAGAACATCTAAAACCTGAATCAAAGGGAATAGTGTCCAAGGCCCCTGTCCTGTATCACAGGCTGTGTTAGGATTCTACAGGATTACACATATATATATATAAAAGTACAGCACTGGGGCTAGTGCAGCAGGCCTCAAAAATATCGGGAAGACGAGAATCTTAGATGACAGGTTTCTGAGCAGGGCAAAGAGGTGGCTGGTGCATTCACTGAGAGAAAGGCGGGGTGGGGGCAGAGGGAATTATAAAGTTGGGTTTCATTGAGATAGATGCCCGTGGGACACCAGAAGGACATGTCTAGGAAGAAGTGAGTAAATCTAATGGGCAGTTCAAGTAGAAAGTCTGGGCTGGAGAGCTATATTTGCAAATAATGAACAGAGAGATATAAAGGCAGTTGACTTTAGGGCTAGAATGGTGTAGGTAATTTAAACAGACATGAGGTGATGGTGAGATCTGGTAGACATAGAAATGATGGTAAGAGAAAATGATTCAGTTTCCTGATTGATGAACTTCAGTAACCACCTTTGAGTCAGTAATGGGTGAAAACTATTTGAAAATAGACAAACCCCAGAAAGAAGACGATTAAGAGAGACTCAAAGATCTGGGGATGTCCATAGGAGATGAGAGAGAATGGTTCATTCAACTGTTCAACATAAGACGATGTACCTATAATGCGCCAGGCCAGTTTAGAGATAAAGCGGAAGCAAAATCAGACATGGCTGAAGTTGACAGTCAACTCCAGTGTTGCAGAATTAGCCCAGGAACTAGGATAGGGTCGAGTTGCATAAACCAAGAAAGGTTATTTGAAGGGGCATGTGGCTAAGGCCAAAGAGAAGGGAGACAAAAAAAAATGACATGCATTTGGCAAAATTTGTGGGTTTTTCCCCAAAAACTTCATTTCAGTAGAATAGCAAAAATAAATCCAGTTTGCTGCTCTTTGAAAGAGACCGCAGAGAGCTCTCTAGCCTCTTTTGCCATGTGAAGACACAGCAAGAAGTTGACAGTCTGCAGAGAAGGTCCTCACCACAACCCGACAGTGCTGACTTGCTGATCTCTAACTTCCAGTTTCCAGAATTGTGAGACATAATTGTTGTTTATAAATAAATAAATAAATAAAGCCAACTTGCTAGAGGTTCAGGGGAGATGGGGCAATAAGGAATGGAGAGTTTAAAGAACAAAGAGGCTTTGGTAAGGTTGCCTAGGTATCCTGTGGTTCCCTTTCATTTCTGTCGCCCCTCCTCATGGACCAACTATCTGTTCAGTGAGTTCGATGTGCCAGAAGTAGTTCTAGGTCCAGGAGATGTAAGTGGGAAACAAGACGAACAAGAACCCTACTGTGACAGACTTCAGTTGTGTGTTCATATGCTTATGTGTATGTGCTGTGTATTGGAGGGTGACAGTGGACAAGTAAGCAATTTCAGGTAGTGAATAAATGCCACTGTAAAGACAGATAAAATTAATGTAATGGGGTGGGGAGGGAGGAGGAAACTTCTTTAGAAAGTTGTTAAGAAAGCTAAATGATAAGGAGCGCCCTGCTCTCCCCCACCGCAAAAAGAGAACAGCCATTTAGGCAGATTGTACTCAGCCTTTTTTGAGTTCTGGGTTGGTTGCAAAATTTAACTTTGGCTGTAATTAGCTGAAACTTTGTAATACTGTATGTTCATGTATGAAAAGCAAAGTAATGCACTATAGACTTGTTTTTCTTAAGAACTTGTTTCAGAGAGCTTTCTCTTTCATGTTAGTACATAGGATTATATTTTTTGTTTTTTTCTAAAAACAAAAGGTAGTTTGAATCATAATCTAAGAGAAGCACAAGACAGAGACTATCAATAAGCTCAGGAACCAAGAATGGAATCTGAAGCAAAAGCTTTCTTTTATCATAAGGTAGAGGGATATTTTGTTAGGGAAAATTCCAATGAAAAAATGGTTCTCATGTATGGAAGTGGTTTGCTGAACAGGCATGGTATGTGGCTTGAGATAAAAACATAAAAATAGCGTCCTTTATATAGTGGGAATATGCTCCAGTGCTCCAGAATGAATACTTGGTCTGACCTATATATTTTTAGATCACTCACAGATAATAAAAAATATCCTTCAGTCATGATTATTTGTAAAAACAGTTTTCAATAAATAAAATGTCTGGTTCTATGTAATAAGTCAAAACTCAAAGTTGACTTAACCTTAACTCACATCTTCCAGCTTGGGCCTCCTTTGGGCTAAAAGCCAGCAGTGGAGAAGGAGGCACAATCCCTCTGTTCTCAGCTTTCTCCCCGTATATCTTCTCTGGGGCTCGTAGCCTGCAGTTTCATTCCTCGGTGGAGCTAAAGGGTTGATAGGAGGGGGAAGGAATGGTGAGGGGTGAGAGGATGCAGTTGGCTCTTCCTTGGCTGGTTGGGTTTACAATCTCTGGACCCAGCAGATGATTTAGCTGACTTTCTCTCTTCTGGGCACTTGCATGACCTCTTTGGAGGTTCTCTGCTGAGTTCCCTCTCAAGTAGTTCCCATCTCAATTCAAAATAATCTTTTGTGATTCCTTCCTAGCCTCTAGGATCCAGCCTTTTCTGAGGTTTTCTCTACCCTTGAGGGCCCTATTGGCAGGATCCAAAATTATCCCATGCTGTCTCTCTCATGAGTGGTCCACAGGAAATGTTCTGGTCCACAGAAAAGATGTCCATACCCCTGGCCTTAACAAATTCTTAAGCATGAGAAGATCTCATGGCAGCAGCCCTCTCCTGGCTCACCACCAAAACTGTTGCAGAAAACACAGTTGGAAGCTGAGTGGTTCCTTTGAGGTTCTTTCACCAGGTTTAGAGCTAGAAGGTAGTAACCCCCTTTTCCAGGAAGGTTGAATAGTTAAAAACTCTCTTTAAAGAAATTTCTAAATTTCTCTACAGATCTCTCCTTTGGATTCCTATGTATGTCCTTGATCTGGATTCTAAAAGCTGTGACCAGGTTCTTAGCTACATTTCACGCGTGCGTGTGTGTGTGTGTGTAAGTTGGTAATTCCCTGAGGTTCTTAGCTGCATTTCGTCTGTGTGTGTAAGTTGGTAATTCCCTGAGGCAAGAAAAGCCCCATTCTGACAGTGTTATATATATCTCTGCAAATAAACACCTAGCAAATGTAAAATGTACTTGCTTTGCTCTCAAAATGTTTAAAATGATTTAAACTCCTGAATGTTATTATGTGGAGAAAATAGTCCTTTAGGGGAATGGTCTTTAAAAATAAAAAGAACTGGTAGATGGTACTGGAGAAAGGTCTAGCTTCCTCAAGTTAGGGCGGGTGGTAGTGGTGGCTAAGAAGAAAGCAAATGGTCTACCAGGTGGCAAGTAGTAGTGTTTCAGGAACACAACCATGTTGGGCAAAAGGGAGGAAGGAAAGGTTGGCTGTATATGGTTCAGCCACCTCAGTGCAGAGAAGGTGAAGCCAGAGCAGAAATCATTATGGTCCTTGTTTCACGGGAGCAGCTCTCAGAGGAGAAGCAGTTTCCTAAGGGAGGAGAGAGACAGGAAGCAGGGAGCCTCAGAGAGAAGTACTGTCCAATTAGGGATGGCTCTGGAGAGAGAAACCTCTGGGAACAAACCCTCTGAGGTAGCACACCACGGCACAGTGCTTTTAGACTTGCAAGATGCTTGAGATAGTATAATAAAACCACTTTACTTTGGAGAGAGAAAACTAAGGCACAGAGATTATCTACTAAAGGTATATGTTTTATTCCTTTTAGTGGTAAAGATTCTGATGATAGTGCTGTTAGAATGCATTTTTTAAATTAATAAAGACATTATGCAATGTAAGATTAGTTTGTAGCAAACTGGTCTTCATCAAATAGAATCCTTACTCATCTGTGGCTTGGGTGTGAAACCACAGTGCTAATCATACATTGTATAGAGATCAAGATACCATACACATATATAATTTTAGCATTATATTAATTTTTATGAGGTAATAATAGCAAGCCATTTTCCAATCATCTTGATCAGAGCGAATCTGCCGTTTTGAATCCCTTTGTCTTAAAAAAAAAAAAAAAGTCCTATGAAAGAATATATTATGGAGTAAAATCCTCAATAGTTTTAAATTTTTGAACAGTTTTAAATTTTGAATAATTCATATTCATCAGAGACAACTCTTAGGATCTGAATAGATTAACTAATAGATTTAAAGACAGTATCTCATTCTGCCTTCTGTTGGGTTTTTTTTTGTTTTTTTCTTTGGTATTTTTTATTGTCTTAAGCTTAGGTAGGTCAATGCTAAAAAACATGTAGATGCAAGCATAGACAAGCATTTAGTATTTGCAAAATGAGAAAGCTTAAGTTATTTGACTAAAACATATGCATTATATAAATATCAGAAATAAAATGTAGAGTATAAAAATATAAACATCCAATATAAGGTAGGGTTCAGTGAGGAGACAGAAATCACCTAGTAACTTGAACAGGAAAAGTTTAAAATAGGGATTGGGGTATTAAGGTATTGGATAATAAAATTAGAGAGAACTCTATAGAATCTAACAAGAGCAGAAATGAGGAGCAGCCACTAACCCCTAGAACTGAGAGAGAGAACCCAAGGAAAAGGCCTCACACCCCTGAAGCTGAGATCCAGGTGTCAGAGAAGGTGTGGCATGGCTCACTGGATGTTGAAGTGTCTTGCTTCTGGGATTTGCTTGGAAAGCCACCAAAGGGATGGCTGAGGGGAAGCCATTCTGCTGTGAAGAAGCTGCCTCAAGAGGCTCTGGGGAAAGCTTCCGGTCACTGCCTCTGGCCAATTCCTATGGCAAGAATCTGGCACTGGGGAAGCCACCCACACTGCAGGGGCTTGGCATTGGGAAAGCACCCCCATACTGCAGGAGCTTGGCCCTGGAGAAATCATAGGCCTCTTCCTGAAATTTACCAAGCATCATTTTAATACATCTTAGAGCGCTCTGTCAGATTCAAACTGAGTAAAATCTGCTGACTTGGCCAATATAAGTGCCTGTAAAATGTGCCAGACAAGCATTATCTAATGGAAATAAAATGTGAGGCACAAATGCAAACCACGTATGTAGTTTTAAATTTCTAGTACCCACATTTACGAATGTAAAAAGCTAATTTTAATATTTAATATGTCCAACATATTATCATTTACTATGTAATCAGTATAAAAATTATTGAGATCTTTTACATTCTCTTTTTCACAGCAAGTCTTCAAAATACAGTGTATATTTTATACTTTCAGCACATCTCAGTTCAAACTAGTCACATTTCAAATGTTCAGAACTACAGGTGGTTACCCTACTACATAGCACAAACCTTAGTGTTTTGGGATTGAGTGATCATTTGGTAAAGTCGTCTGCATCAAAAATAATGGTGCATTCACTATATAATTATACAGATAAAATCAAAACACAAAAGTTACTAGCCTTTAAGACAGTTAATTAAAGCCCAATTTTTTATCTGTAAAATGGCAAAAAGGCTGTACCCTACCTCCTAACAACATTAATTGTGAAGTACTGCTATGAAAACAAAATGGTGCATATAAAGTGTTCGGTACAGTGCCTGGCACACAGGAAGAGTTTGATAAATGTTAGTGATCAATAATGTTATTACATAGGTATCACTCCTGGATAATGGTATCACTTTGACAATAGCAGGAAGACAAAACCCTGTAAGACAACATGTATCTTGGTGAAGTCACCAGTCAATAGTCTATACTGTATGCTGGAGACCCTAAAGCACTGTAGGCCTTAAATTTGATTTGATCAGATTTAATGCAGGTGCCTTATCTCTCAGGTGAAGTTCAGATTAACCAAGTCACCAAGATGAATGTAAAATCAATAAAGTTATGTTTAGCAACATTCTATCTATAAGTGTAAATACAACGCTGTGTGCCCAGCACTGCTCATCCAGGCGCACAGCTCTCCCAGCACCTCCACGTGTCACAAACCTGGAAGCAGTGAATCGGCTCATTTTGGGTTTTTATAGTGGCTTCATTACATAGGCATGAGTGACTGAATCATTGGCTGTTGGTGATTGATCCAGCCTCCAGCCCCTCTCCCCTCCCTGAGGTCAGGGGCTGAAAGTCCAAAACTTCTAATCACAGGGTTGACTCCCCTGGCAACCAGCCCCCATCCTGAGTTGATTTCCAAAAGTCACCTCATTAAATTAAGAAATTTATCCCTTTTAACACTCTGGAAATGCTAAATGTTTTGGAAGCTGTGAGACAGAAACTGTAGAAAAACAAATATATATGAGAAATATATTTTGGTCATCTACCAAAATATATTTCTTATAAATTATATCGCAACATCCATATGCAAAAAAATTTTAAGAAGAATCTCAAACCTTGCCTTGTACTATAAAATCAAGATGGATCAAAAGCCTAAATGTAAAATTCTAAAACTAAAATTCTAGGAGAAAATCTCTGTGACTTTGTGTTAGGCAAATATTTCTTAGATATGGCATAAAAAGGACAATCTATAAAGGAAAAAATTGGTAAACTGGACTTCATCGAAACAATATTTTCGTTCTTGGAAAGACAGAAATTAAAGAAATAAGGCAAGACAAAGGCTTGGAGAAAATATATGTGAAACCTATATGATAAATTACTTGTATTCAGAAGAATTTAATAATTAAAAAAATAAATTGCCCAATTTTTTGAAATTGGCAGATTTGAATAGATAATTCACCAAAAAAATATATATACATGGCAAATAAACACTTCAAAAGATACTCAACATCATTAGTCATTGAGGAAATGCAAATTAAAACCACAATGATGTAGCACTACACATCTACTAGAATGGCTAAAATTTTTAAAAAATAAAAACTGCCAATACAAAGTGCTAATGAGGAACAACTGGAATGCTTATTCATGATGGTGGAAATGCAAAATGGTATAGCCACTTTGGAAAACAATTTGGCTGCTTCTTATAAAGTTAAACATCTACCACTGTTGGGGGGGGGAGGGGTCAGAACAAGCCACCCTAAGATGTGTCTCAGTGGTATGCAGATTACTTTGAGCTAAAAATAATTTTAGCTTTAGGCTCAAGAGAAACTTAAGCTCTTCCCTTTAACTACTATCCGTAGGACAAGGCAAACTTCTATTTACTAAATGTTGGTTATCATCCTACAATGACACTTCGAAGCTCCCAAGGTATATTAATTTAATTACCTGATCCCTAGATGGGGATGTCTTATATATGAGGGGTCCCCAACCCCCAGGCTGCTGGCTGGGTAGCTCCCTGGCTTGTTAGGAACTGGGCCACACAGCAGGAGGTGGGTGGGAGGCAGGCAAGTGAGCAAGCCAAGCTTCATCTGGATTTGCAGCTACTCCCCAGGGCTAGGCTAGCATCACCACCTCAGCTCCACCTCAGATCAGCAGGCATTAGATTCTCATAAGAGCATCGGTCACTGGTGCCAAAAAGGTTGGGGACCACTATTATATACTTCAATCTCCCTTTCTATCTCTGATCTCCCCTGCATGTATAGTCTCTGACTCACATTTGCCCGATTCCCATACATATGTATGTATTACATTTGGTTATTTTCTCTTGCTAATCTGTCTCATGTCTATTTGATTATTAGATTAGCCAGAAGAACCCCGAGGGTAGAGGGAAGTTTGTTCCTCCTCCACACCACTTTACAACCCCAGCAATCCTACTCTTGAGTATTCAAAAGACATCAAAATGCAAAGACTTCTATATGAGTGTAACAGGCTATTCCTGTTCTACAAACTAGAAATAACCCAAATGTCATAACTTAACAATGGATAAATAAATTCTGTTATATCTATAAAATAGAATACCATTCAGCATAAAAAGCAATAAGCTACCAACACATGCAACAACATGGATGAGTCTCAAAAGGATTATGCTAAGTGAGAGAAGCTGGATGCAAAAAACTATATATTGTATGATTTTCTTTATGTGACATTCTGAATAAGGCAAAACTATAGGGATAGAAATCAAAAAGGCAAGGGAATTTGGGGGGTGATGGAGGTATTCTATATTTTGATTTTGGTGGTGGTTACACAATTGTATACATTTTTTAAAACTTACTGAACTCTACATTTAAAGAGGGTGAATTTTATTGTATGTAAATTATGCTTCAAAAAACTTGTTTAAAAAAAGAGCAGTTAGAAGACAATGGAGCAATGCCTTCAAAACTGTTAAGAAAATTTTTTACAGCTTAAAACCCTATATCTAGCCAAACTGTAAAGTATAAGGGTAGAATAAAGACATTTTCCAACACATAAGCTCTCAGAAAAATTTACTTCCCTAAGCATTTCTCAAAAAACTACTGGTGGGAAATGTTCCACCACGCCAGGCAGAAAAAAACAAAAACAAACAAGAGAAACCATGCTATACAGGAAACAATAAAGCCAACATAGGAGAAAGATAAAGGGACTCTCCAGGTTCCAAGGTTCACCACCTTGAATCTTCCTGGTGGTGGAGGATTCTTGGATGATAACTCGGGGAAGAAGGCAAACAACTGAAGCAGGTAAGAAAGCTGTAGGAGAGTTCAAGATCAAACTGATAATACACCTCACATGTTTCAATGTCTTTGAGAGATTTTAGACCAATGGTGAAAGTCTAAGTCAAATCAATGATAAATATATAGAAAAGCAAGTAAAAAATACGACAAAGTATTAACACCTTCTGAACATTATACACCTCGTGCATTTCGATGTCTTGAGAGATTTTAGTAAAAGTTTTGGTTGAATCTGTGATAAGTACATAGAAATCTTAGAGGTCAATTATAATGTACATAATCCAATAATGGACCTATAAGGTTCTCTATGTTAAAATTTCAGTCGAATAATTTTAGTAGAAATAAAACATACTAGAGTTAGAACAAATTCCTAATACAGGGAACAAAATTCCAATGTAAAACACACTTAATTTCTGAAATTAAAAGCTCCATACATTTCATAGTGTACTTGAATTTAATTGTTTTGCTCTATGTAAGAAAACTAGTGGACATGAAAAATATGAGAAATTAGTAATTTAATATACTGATTACATATGTAAGAAATAATATTCTTACTGAAAAAGGAAAAAATTAGGTTTTCTATCTTTTCTTTCTTATAAAATGTATTAGTTATTGAAGAAACCACCAAAACTATATAACAGCTCAGTTCTTCAGAGTATATCCTCTTATTATGTTTAGTATAACTTTTAACAAAGTTGTACCATTGTAAGATTCTTTTAGGAAATAGAAAGTACTTTTAAATACTTTTGAAGAAAATATTTTAGAATGAAGACCAATCTTCCTTAAATTTTTAAATGTTTTATATTTTTCTTATTTCAAAAGTATTTAAGGGTCACAGAAAAGATATAGATGAACTTTAAATGGATATTGCTAAGGAAAAGAAACCAGTGTGTAAAGACTATATGCTGTATGATTCCAATTATACGGCATTCTGAAGAAGGCAAAATTATAAAGACAGGAAAAAGGGAAGGGTTGAGTATGTGAAGCACATCCTTTTTTTAGGGTGGTGAATTATTCTGTATGATCCCGTAATAGTGGATACATGATACTGTACAGTTGTCAAAACTCACAGAACTTTATAGTCCAGAGTAAACCTTAATGTATGCAAATCTTAAAAAATCATTTGGGAGGTTGTGGTGTAAGGCCTAATATTAAAGCTCCATATTATATGTTGCTTCGACATTGGTAAAATTGGTATGTCCTAACTGTAAATTCCCCTCCCAACTCTGCTCCCATAGATAATCTGCTCCTCTAGTTAAAACAACTGTCCTTACCAGAGGGCACCAGGCACAGTTAGTGATAATCCCCCGAGTAGGGGCTTTCAGTTCTCTGGTAGCCTGTGGAATTATTCAAACTAACCACATTCTTCACAGGAAAGAGGGGGCAGCCCACCCTCTTGATCCTATAAGCCTGCCTTGCACAGTCACTGCGTGTTCATTCTGTTCCTGAGTGAAATCCCCACAAAACCCTGAGTGGTATGTGGCGCCTTCTTCCCCTAGGTTATGAGTAAATGTGACTAATAGATTGCTATCGATATCATCTGTCCTTTGTTGGGTGTTGTGTGTTTGGCCCCCATAACCATAAGGGAGGGAATTCCTTCCTCACCAACAGGGTGAATAGAAGGCAATTAAAACAGGTTGGGGGATCCCAGGATGGAATGCAGATTGTGACATCATCTATCTGAATTACATATGTATGAAACAACCTCACTGAAGAGGGTAGAGGGAATAGGTGGTTACCTAAGAAAATGGTGAAGTACAAGATTAACACGTGGGAATGAATGGAGTCTGTAAGACAAAAGACAAAAGGAACTCAGGTTGATAAAATTGTTACCCGTAGGGATAAGGTTAAGAATTCTGCTACTTCCACAAATATATACTCAAATTGAACAGTTAAGTGAGTGAATGTTGTTCAATAATGGAAGCTAGATTTCTACCTGTTGGAGTGGGAGTTTACAGATAAGTAAAGGGATGAGGCTAGAATAATCTATGTGTAATGGATTAGAGTTGGTTGTATGGATCAGTATGAAGTCATGTCTAACTTAATATAGACAGGGGTATTTTCCCTGAATAGGAATATTTAGAGATGTGGTTATATTGATTGGTTAGTATACACACGCACACATATATTTTCTTGCTCTCTTAGCTGACAGGGTCTAGAAGCAATGATGTTCCAAACATCAAATCTTGAGTTCTGAAATCACTCTCCAATAAAAGTAATCAGGACACCTTAGAGAAATAGCTGATCCTAGAACTGGGGCAGGAAATATACAACAGGAGTCTGGAGCATCTTGTGGTGCCAGAGAGTAAGGAAGTGCTAAACAAAAGCCAATAATAAGAACTATATTGATGGAGATATGTCAACAGAGTACATAAGTCAACTGAGAGAGCACCCAGGGACCAAAGGTGGAAAAATGTGAGCAATAAAATGAAGGTGTATTGGATTATAACCCAGTGTAAAATATTCAAGAATCCATACTGCTTTAAATAAATGATTGAATAAATAGGTAAATGGAAGAGACGAATCTCCCGTGAAGAATTCCAAATAATTTATGTAGCTAGCCCATCTTAAAGGGTGGGAGCAGAACCCCCCAATTCTTAAGCGTGGGCTATGCTTCAAAGGGTACAGTATGGAAAGGAGGAAAAAAGAGTAACTTTACAGTAGAGAAACCTGACAAACACAACCATAGCCAGATTATCAAGGTCAATACCAACAGTAATAAATCAGGTTGATAGCCTGAACCCTCAATATGATGTGATGAAAATGGACCATCGTATTCTTCCTCCCCAAATCCCATAATACCAGTCTAACCATGAGAAAAGCATCAGACAAATTCCATTAGAGAGCCATGCTACAAAATACCTAACCAATACACTTCAATACTGTCAAGGCATCAAAACCAGGAGTATCTGAGAAATTATCAGAGCGAAGAGGAGTCTACGGAACGTAACAACTAAATGTAAAGTGGTGTCCTGGATGGGATCCTGGAACAGAAAAATGACATTAGGTAAATACTGAAGAAACTGGAATAAAGTGTGGATTTCAGTTAATGATAATGTAACAATACTGGTTCATTAATTCTAAGAAAAGTACCATATAATGTAAGATGTTGATAGTAGGGGAAACAGTATATGAGAACTCTGTATTATCTTCACATTTTTGTTTTATAAATCTAAAGCCGTTCTAAAAAATAAAGTCGATTTTTAGAAAAGTATCTGGGAAGCCTAAAGAGTAATAATTCCAGCAAAGTAAATAATAAATAAATGAGGAAGTAAGGAACTTAGGGGAAGGAAAATACAATAAATCCAGGATGAGGGTCAGATCAGTAGAGTGCATGGCGCAGCAACCTCATTTTTGTTAGAAGTAGACTGTAAATTTGGGAGAGCCGAAGCAAATATATTTTGCATTTCTGAGTTTTCCAGCATCCCTCAGTAGATTCCTGCACTGAGGACAGAGACAGCAGCAACAGACTAGAGGGAACTAAACTTAGGGTAGGGTAAGACCTCCCCACCCCAAACAATGCATGCTTCGGTGGCCTGTGAACTGCTATCTAAGAACTGAGAGTCTGGTCACCACGGGGTCTTTGTTCCTAGGCCACTGCTCTAGCAGTCCTCTGTCTTTAGACTTAAATGAATGTTGAACAAATCTTTCTAGTCTGAATAGAGAGCCAAATTATTAGCCTGTTCAAGGTGTCCACATGTTTTATCAACCCCTCGTATTACCAAATCGAGTAAAAGCAAGTTTAACAGTGACCAGAAACAGGACAGTCCAAAGATCTCTTTCTCCTCCCTGCACCCTTCTCACTGTCTCAGTTGATCCAGAGGTACAGTTCAGACTATTGGCCTATCCTTCAGGCAACCAACCAAGGATATTCTTTCCCTTAACTGAGAAAAATAGAGCAGCAGAGTTTGGGGTTATAATTTTTGGTGAATGAATATACTTTAGCTGATCATGGACAGATCCACATGCCTGGTAAATCAGTGGATCAACTAAGAGGTGGGCAGGGTTGACATTTTCTTATTAAAAGTAAAAAAACCAACCAGGACCAACCAAACACACCCACCTGTAGATGGGCCAAGGGAGTCTTTGTGAATAGTGCTATACTTTCCCCAGAAAACCGTTCTGGACCTATTTCTACAAGGGTAATTGAAGCTTAAAATTCATCATCATGAACAGGCTGCAAACATTTGAACCTAAAAAAAAAAAAAAAAAAATTCAGATCAAGAGTTAGGAATCATCTACCCTAGTTACCAAGTATCCACAAATTAATTTTAATCACTATAACTTCTTGAGGAGAGTCTAATATAAATTACTTTTGTCTCTTCCATAGGCTTATAATGCTTCCAGATCTTAATTATCCACACTCTAAGTAAGTGTTCTGTCCTTGGATCCCTTAACTCTACAAATTGGGGAGATTTCATCCATAATCATTGCCCTACTTCATCTGCCATTTGTTTGGGGATTACACTCAATCTGTATCTCTAGATTGACCCTTCTTTGGTAATACAGACATGTGTTACCAGTATATTCCTGGATATCTTTATCTGAATGTCTCTTAGATGCCTTAATGCTATAAATGGAATTTATTATTTCTATCGAACCTCTATTTCCCATCCTCTTGACAATCACTCCAGAAACCTGAGGTAATTAATATCTCGTCCTTTCCCTCTCTGTCCACACCTATCTCTGTACCTCACCAATTCGACTTCTAAATAGGCCTTGAGTTTTCTTTTTCATACATGGTACTTGCCTCACGGTTTCTTCTCTAGATGCTATCAATTTCTTTGGTTAAGAATGTATTTCTGAAATGCTTTGCCTTCGCATCCTCCCATGGTTCTCTATAAGACGATGTCCAAATAGAGAAGGACATATGGGGCCTTTCAGGATTTAATCCTCCTTTCTTCTAACAAGCCCCTTTGGAAATCAAGGTCTCATTCTCTGTAACCACTTGCTCTTCTCTAAAAAGCCTAAGGCTTCCTTCCCTCTGTGATTTTGCATCTGCTCATCCCCTACTTGGGATGCTGCCCCCAGGTTCCTCCATACCCCAGACCATCCTTTTCTTTGAGTACAAAGCACCATCTGTTAATACTCTGCTAAATACATTCAAGTTCAAGCCTTCGTGGAGCTCCATAGATAAAAGTTATGCCGTCCTCTCATAATGCCCTTTTAGGACCATATATATGTTTTTATTATAGCACCTATCATATTACTTTTCCAAGTCGGAGGCAGATATTGTGTTCTTTTGCTTTTTGAGTCCTCAGAGTCTAGCAGACTGCCTATTAGCCACCTAGTTGTTGTTTAATAAATATTGACTATTAGCTACAGTGTTAATACAACTAAGCTAAGGAAATATTAGGCTGCATTAATAGCAGTATATACTCAGAATTTTTAGTTCCAGATACCATATTTAGGGATAGACATTTAGGAAGTACACTATCCACCTGCCAGTGTAGGGTCATTCTACCATGATGGCCTTAAGAAGAAGAGACTATGAGGACCCACAGTTCCCTCATAATCTCTGAAGGGCTACAGAGAAAGCAGCTGACAAGTAACTACTAAGCTTTTCCAAGACAGGAGGTTCTCCACCATGGTGTTGGGTCATCCTGGTATGTCTTCATCAGCACTGAGATGTATTGTAACTTATTTGTACTAATAAAAGCTGAAGTAGTGAAATTTGAACACTTTTTCCTTCCTATTAAACTACAGTAGACTCAGGTCTACTTCTATGTCACTCTTGTCCACTTATATTCCAATATACTTTGCTTTGATAGAGACAGAGTTAAACCTGATGCGTCCAGAAACTGGGTGTAAGCCACAATCTACCTTATCTTTGCTTCTGCCCTGGAGGATCCCGAACTGTGAATATTATCTATTCCAGGGGAATTCAGAGAACTGCCATCCTAGATTGTGAGCTCCTTCAGGGTAGGGCACGTGACTTTTATTTTGTATCTGTCCACAGTGTCTGGCAATTAACAGAAGCTTGAAGGAAAGAAGGAAGTGAAGGTTTGGAGAATGATCAATGGGAGAATGAAAGAAAATGTGAAAGAAAATGTGACAAAAATTAAAAAAAAAAACGACAGGAAGAGAAAAAGCAAAGGAATAAAGATGTCTTATTATTTTCTTAGAAAAAGTTAATTGGATTCAGCTTTTAATGTGACATAAAGAAAAAAACAGCAATAAAAGCTGTTTAAACAGAGACTGAGATTGTTTAAGATGACTTCTAAGTTCTTATTCAATTCTTTGATCTAGGATTTTAGATTTTATTTCTCCAATAATACTCTTCAGTGAATAGTAGCATTTAATGAATATTTATTAAATAGAATTATAATCAAAACACCAAAGAAGAAACAAACTGATGTTTCTAATAATTTTTTTTTTTTTTACTTTCTTAACTGGGTGCTACAGTTTCATTAGAGAAAATCAGGGATGGTTTGCAAAATTCAACTCCAGTTTGCTCCCTCATAAGATGCTCTGTGGTTTGAGTTAATACAGAGCTGGAAATACTTTGTGATTTTTTTTTTTTTTTTTTTTAGGTTAAAAGAAATAATAGAACATTGCTGGGCTAAATTCTAGGCATGATGCAAATATAAAATAATTTAAGATGCTATTTCTGGGGGGACGAGGGGAGAGAAATTAAAGTGTCTTTTTTTTCTCTCTCTCTCTCTGAGAATCCCAGAGAGCTCTTTCTGCTTTGCAGAGGTCCCAAATGCCGGAGCTGCAGAAATTCACAAGGCAAACCGGTAAAGGTGAAGAAACCAGAAAGCAAAACTTACAACAGTAACCACTGTGCACCCGCCCCCCACCCCCGCAAATAATTCAGTAATCAAAGATTTCTTAACTTTTTGGTCCTTCAAAATATGTGCAGTCCATAACAGAGAAGGAACTGATGATGTATCCAAGGCTAGTTGTAACTGTTTACTTTATGTAATTCTAAGAATCAAAGGCTATTGCTTTCCCGGCAGTATCTTACTTGGAACAAAGCAGTGCTTAATGCACGTTACTTTGATTTCATAAATAGAAAGGACATAAAAATTAGGAGAGTTGTGTATCTTCATTGGAAAAATAATATTTTTAGTCTCTTACTTTTTTAAACACTATTTTCATGAAGAGTCCAACTCTGCCCATCGACACTGGCCCAAATGCTATGACACTGCAAAATCGAGATCATGTTTTCTTTTGGGGGGAGGGTGGGTGGTTGGACACGTAATTCCACCCATGTTAGACGAATATAACTGAGTAACAAACTCATTTAAAAATTCTATTACAAATAAGTATACTCCCTCTCCTCTACTTCCCCTGTGATATACGGCACGATCCCAATAGACTAAGTCTTACTCATTCTTAGTACAATAAATATTTGTCGATTGATCTGGTTGATGCAACCATAAGTTTTGTTTTCAGTTCGGTGAAAAGTCTATATTTCACTGATAATCTAAAATATTCATTCCTATACATCAAAATGTCGGGGTTACCATCCCATTCCTCGAATACAAATACATTCGCACATATCCCTAACCTGTTCCTTCCAACATACCTTGCTTTGGGAGGGAATTTCAGGAAAGCGTCCAGCAGGAGGAAAGACCCATAACGTTACTTGAACTATCGAGATGTCCAATAGCAATTTACTGGCTCACGGTAAAAAAAAAAAGAAAGAAAAAAAGAAAGAAAAAAAGAAGAAAGAAAAGAGCGGCGGAGGGGGCTGGCCGGGCGAGGGGTGGAGGAGGAACTCTTATCAAAGCAGCAAGTGAAAATTCCCGGTTGTTTCTAGTCCATCCGCGTAGGGAAAACGAAAAGGTTAGAAGACAGTGGCAGGGCGATGTCTCCAATCGTGTTTTAATTCACGCTGCACTAGTAAGAAGCCACACATCCGCCCTACCCGAGTGGGCTTCGCCAGGGCCCATCAGCCCCGCGCCCCCTTGGAATCACCAGGAGAGTGGTCCCCCCGACCCAGGAGTAAAAATTAGGGGAGAGACTATCCTAGAGAGAACAGGAGCGGGGAGGGGGCGGAGGGGGGGTGCCGCCCTTCTCAGCAGGCCAGGAAGACCCCCCTCTCGCACGCAGGTGGGCGGGGGCCCCGGGTCGGAGGGATGCAGGGCAAGGAAGGGGATATCCGCGCCCCTCCCAGCGACGGCCGGCCGCCCCGCCAGGGGGAGCGTGTGCGCCCGACGGCCGGCGGCGGGCACTCGGCGGGCTGCGCAGGGCGGCGGCTCCGCGGCGCGGCTCCCCTCCCGCGTCCCCACCTCCTCCCTGGCCGGCCGCCCGCCCCCGGCGGGGCCCTGCCCGCCCCCTCCGCCCCCTCCCGCGGCGCCATGCGCAGACTCAGTTCCTGGAGAAAGATGGCGACAGCTGAGAAGCAGAAACACGACGGGCGGGTGAAGATCGGCCACTACATCCTGGGGGACACGCTGGGGGTCGGCACCTTCGGCAAAGTGAAGGGTGAGGACCCTCGGGGCAGGGCTGGGCCGGAGCCCGAGATCCGGGCGGTTTCCGCTTCTCGCACCTTCTCATCCTCCCCCGCCTCCTGCGTTCCTTGCCTCTCGGGCTCCGCAGTCCCGGTCTTGCCTCCGGCGGGAGCGGAGCCGGAGGCCGCCGCGGGACTGCGGCGCGGCCCTCCCGGGTCGGGTGGGGGCGGGGTGGGGACCGGTCGCCATGGCGACGGCGCCGCGGCCAGGGGCTTGTCTAGGCGAGGGGCGGGGATGCGGAGGTGCGAACTTTCCCAGGTGGGCGGTCAGGGGGCTGCGCGGCGCACTCCCAGTGCTGGGAGGGGGCGCGGGGGTCTCGGCCTGGAGCCCTGGGGAGACGGCCTCCTGTTCACCTGGGTTGTGCTCCCTCAGCCCATCGCTTCCTTGGCCGTCCTCGGCATTGTCTGTATTTCCGTCCTCTTGAAGAGGCTGTCGACTCACCTGCTCAGGCTGATTCTCAAGTGTGAAATCTGTTTCCCCCGCAAAGTCAGGTTGCTTTTCTTTTAAATACAGAGTTTCTAAAAAGGCCATCTCATCGGAAAGGATAATTAATTTTTTTAGGAGCAGTTAATGAATATAAACTGGTCCTGTATTTGCGATGCATGTTTATGTTTCGAATGCAGACTCCGTGCCTTCAGTGTTTCTGAATTACCAGTTTTGCAGTCTGTATGTCATACTTGGTAGTAAGTGCAGATGTTGCCTCCAGATAGTATTTATTAGTTCATTAATGCAGTTCCTTTCCATTTATTTTCACAGGATGTTTACATTTTAATAAACGATTTAGTACACATCATTTGATTGATTTTTTTTTTTTTTAGAAAAGCATCTTAGACTTCTTGCCTGTTGTGTTTCAACATGGTATTCTGGAAAAATAGCACACTTGCTCTCCAATCCGCTAATTCTGGCCTGAGAAGTTTAATTGCAAACTTTGTGAGGCATGATTTTTTTTTTCTTTAAAATACTTGACTTGGTTATTAGGGATACAGAGGAAGGAAGTGTGGAACTGATGATGATAATTCGTGCATGAGCTTTGGATAAATAATAGCCTATGACTTGCATATACTAAGCTCTTGGTAAATATTGGACTTAAAAGAAAAAAAAGTTTGCGAAGGTCTGTACAGTGAATTGACTGACTGAGCCTTGCTCTACCAGAGCTAAATAAACATTTTCTGATTTTATCTAGGGATAGAAGAGGAGAACACTTCCTTCTCTTGTCCTTTCTGAGTCATAGAACTGGAAAATTGCTGTATAGCCCACAGGGAAGCAACTGCCTAAACCTTCTTATGAAAATCAGCAAAGCCAACAATGTAAGAAAGTAAGAAGCAAATGCCAGAATAGGGTAATAACAGCTATTAGGGTGGGTATTAGGTCAGTAAGAGGTTTCTGTGCCCTTGAAGTTATTTATTTTTGGCTGTGCTGTCTCTTTTTAGCATTTACAAACTGCTTTTAGTTTACAAGAATTTGTAAGAAATGCCCATTAATGCCCCCAAAATAGTGATGACAGTCTCGGTGCCCTCACCCCTCCCAGAGTTTTGCTTAGATTAGGAAGCTCATCATTTTCCTAATACAGACCTGAGAAGAGTCGGGTCTCTTATTTGCTAGGTGGCTTTGGCATGGCAGATGGGAAAGCAAGAGGAAATTTTTTGTTTTCCGAATTTGTTCTGTGATGTGGCTGTGACGTGAATTCCTCCAGTGACTGCTGTTCCTTAGCCTTCACTCCTCCACAGGTGCTTCTCTTGAGTTGCTGTCAAAGTCAGCAACCTCTCCAAATATAGAATGGCCAATATGAGTCAAAGGATCATAGGTTTCATAGATATGGTTCAATTTGTTCATAAATACATTAGTTGATGTTGATCAAACAGTTAAACAGTTGAGATGCTTTTTGCCTCAAGTAATAGAAAATCCAGTTCAGTCTAGCCAAGAATATCTCTTCGTGAGGTTCTCTCTTCAGAGCAAGGAAATCTCAGCATACTTCTCATGAGTCTCATTGGCTTATGAGACCTTTGGCCTGGGGTGCCTTGTGCCAGTTGGCTTAGGCTTACGTTCTTAAGTAAGCAAGGGAGATGGAATTACCCCTGGAGGAATATGGTCCATTCTTAGATATTTGGGAGTGGGGGGAGGACATCTTTTTTAAAAATTATTTTTCTTCAATTACAGTTGACATTCAATATTATTAAGAGCATCTTCTGATGAAGTACTTGGATAGTGTGGAGGGACAGAGTAGATACCTATACAGAAATGGATATTAATTATTAGGAGAGAGAAAGGGGACATAGATATTCAGTGAGGCAAAAATAGCTATAGTAGTGGTGACATTGGTAACTAATACTAGTTTTAATTTGACAAGAAACCTTAATATGATTAGCCATATATTTCATTGGAGACAGTTTGGAGTAGATATTGATATACAGAAAAATTCCCAGTGTAATATTCCATGCTTAGAGGAAATTTAATTTGGGAGGAGGAAACTGTAAATTCATAGTGATTATTTTGTTTTCTGTTACAGGCTAAAAAAAATCTTTTGGTAACTTAATGGTAACATTTTGAGGAGAAAGTTTAAACAGACAACGAGGGTTAATTTGGAATTATGCTTGAATTATCTTTTGTTACTTCTAAGGTATTTCTTTTTTCTGGTTGTCAAAGTTAGTCAGTCTCCACTCCCTTGCTGGTCCACTCCCCCTTCCTCCCAGGTAGAACAGTTATAAAAGCATGAATGAACAAAGAGTCATATAACTATTGCAGTAAATTAAAATGGCAGTTTTTGTTAGTTTTCCAAGAGAAGAGAAGGCTGTCTTTTTAGTGAGGTGGGTGGTCTTTGGCAAATGAGTTGTTTATGTATAGAATCTATTAAGTTGGTGAGTATACATAAAACTCTAATGAATCACAGTGGAAATTACACATTTAAGTAAAAAAATCTATATGTGAACTAGAGCTATCTATGTCAGCATGGGTGATTCTCAAGTATAGAAGGTTGGGCCACAAAAGCAGAAGTAGAAGAATATGTACAGTCATGTTATTTATATCAATTTTAAAAACATGCAAAAATACTCATACATTGAAGGTAGGAGTATAATTTGGTACCAGCTCTATAGAGTGTGACAGTATTTATTAAAATTAACCCAGTAATTCAACTTCCAGGAAATTATTCTATAGATATACTCATGCATGTGAAATAATGAGTATTCATTGCCATATTGTTTGTCAGTGCAAAAGATTGGAAGTAAGGATAGCAGTTAAATTATAGTTTATCCATACGGTGACATACCTTGCAAACATTAAGAAAAACAAGAAACTTTATATAATTTAGAAAACAATTTTCAAGGTGTATTTTTAAGAGGAAAAATAAGGGGATAATAGAACAATGTATAAGTATACCTACCATTTATGTATAAAAAGCAGGGCAAATATGTTATCTGTGCAGCTTCTTGCATATGTATAGAGTGTCTCTTTAAAGATAAACATGAAACTGTTAAATTAGTTGTTCAGGGGAGGAGGACTAGGTAGCAGGGGAACATTTCATCTTATTTCCTTTTGTACTTTTGAATTGTGTAGTGCAGATTTGTGTTCAAAAGTATACAAAATTAAATTTGACAAACATGAAAAACAATGTTACAGTATCGTTTATGGATTCATATTTGTGGGAGAGACAAACACTACTTTCAAGATAGTGGTTACGTTTGGGAAGAGAGGAAAGAGAAAGATCTGGGAGGAGTCACACTGGGCGTCAGTTGTATCTATACTGTTTTATTGCTTAAGCTAGTGGTGGTTGAGACATAGGTATTTGGTGTGCCTTTTGGTATGCCTGAAACGTTTTGTTAAGAAAAGGTAGCATTCTTAAATTTCCACCTATAGCACTTAAAGTTCACCCCTCTCCAGGATTGTTTTTTCCATAATACTTTTATGAGATACTATTATTTTAATTTAGAGTGTAAACGAAATAGTTTGGTGATTAGCATATCTTTAGTAGATATATTTCTATCTTTGTGGCATCTCTTTCCTATTTAAAATCCTCTCTTTCAGAGTATGATCTTGTTTCACTTCAGGATTGCACATCTGATTAGAAGAGCATCTGTTACAATGTTTTACAGTTAGATAAAGTTCCCTTTAGATAGCAAGAACAGGTAGTTAGCTAATATTTAGTTGACTGATCTGTTCTTTGAGGAAGACATGAATTCTAGTAACCTTTGCTGTGAGAGACATGCTTCAGTGGCAGAAATACTTGTTTTCTATTTCGTTTAAAAGCAACACCTTAGCACTACTGTAAAATTGTGACAGTTTGAAGAGTAAAATTTTGAACCTCGGAGAAAGGGGAAAACTCTTAGTAATGCATATTCCTGAAAGGTCCATTTCTGATATGTTGATTGATTGACTGTGGAGCAGTCAATCAATTTGGCTGCAGCTGAGTTTAGTCAATGGAGAATCTTTAGCCTAGTTTTGAGAAAACAGTTCAGGTTTTGTTATTGTGCTACGCCTTTTTCCCTCTCACACTGCACATGATGGATAGGTCAAAAGACTTGGAGTCAGAAGACCTGGCCCAGCTTGATAACTTAATAGCTTTACCTTGACAAATTACATAATTATCTCAGAGCCTCATATTACCTGCATCATAGGTTTATTTTGAGGCTCAAATGTGACAATGTGTGTTTCCTAAGTGATGAGACTATTTTCAAAAGTATTATGCTACTGAAATTCTAATATTGACGTATTTTGGTAATTGGGTTCAAGGCAAGTATTTCTGTACCTTTAAGGAAAACACAGCAGATCATCATATGATGGCCTTAAATTACTAAGACTTGCTGGGGAAGAAAGAAAAGGAGAAAAAGAATAGAGGGGATACTGCCTACGCTGAAAGAAAAAGTATTTTTGAGTCACCAGAGTTGGGACATTATTTGAAAACCTTGAAGGGAAAAGCCTGTATCCAATTAAGGCCGGGAAATACCAGGTTAAACAGCTTTCAACAGGTTTCTCTACTACAGGGCTTTTTCAGAGCCTTTACCATGTTTATGTGCATAGTGAGTTTCCAAAAGGGAGAACATATGTCCTTTTTCAGACTTCCTTGATTATGAAATCTTTTTCTGTGGAGAGTCCTAGTGTTTGTTTTGTAGAGCAAACTTTAGCAAATCCACTATAATTTTAGTTTTATGGTTTTTCTAGCCCATAGAAAATCAGAATCCCCAAATTAGAACACTGGAGAGGGGGCTGTCAGCGTTGACTTCTGATAGTCTGTGAAGGATGAGACACAACTTAAAAAGCAGAAAACCACAAGAGCTGGAACATAATAGCCCAGGAGCAAGAAGTCCTAGGAGCAAGATGTCCTGTCCAGCGAAGTAACTCCTACGGATGTCACTGTGTGCGGGCACGGGAGTAACTGCTGCTCATACACGCTGAACATCTGCTTGGTTCCCAGTCATCAGGTACAGCAGTGTTCCATTCAAGAATACTTGGGCATGTGTACTGCAGTTTAGAAAACCTGTTTCAAAAAGATATTACTTTTGTTCATGTCATGTTTTAGAAAATTCACTTAGGAACTGATAAACTTACTGTATCAGTTTCCTAGGGCCATAGTAACAAAGTACCACAAACTGGGTGGCTGAAAACAACATACTTATTCTCTCAGTTCTGGAGGCCAGAAGTCCAAAACCAAGGTTAGTAGAGTCACAGTCCTTTCGAAGGCTCTAGGGGAGAATCTGTTCCTTGCCTCTTCCAGCTTCCAGTGGCTGCTGGCATTCCTTTTCTTGTGGTAGCAAAACTCCAATCTCTGCCTCTGTCTTTGTGTGTATTTGCTTCTTGTGTTTTCTTATGAAGGACACTAGTCATTAGATATAGAGCTCACCATAAATAAATCTAGAATGATTTCATCTTGAGATTCTTAACTAATTACATCTGCAAAGACCCTGTTTCCGAGTAAGATTGAGTTCTGAGGTTACAGGTGGACATGAATGTCAGGGGAAAGAACACTATTCAACCCACCACACTTGCCATTACATTTTATGTGCTCATAGCTTTATGCTCTTCATTTCTCCTTAATTCCTTAAGTTTTGAATAACTTCTAAATTAGTTTGATAGAATGAATACAGTGTTTTTTGGTATCTTGTCTTAAAATGTTAAAATTGACATAAGTTGAGTTTTTAATAAACTGGATTCATTTTCTCATGTAGGAAAAAAAGTCATAGTAGCGATGCCTGGCATATAGTAGTTGCGGGTACTCAGTAACTATTTCTTGAATGAATTTTTTAGAATAATTCTTATTAGTGTGGGGGAATTATAAAATACAAGACTATAAATTAAGGATTCCTCCGATAACCTGATTTTTTTTAAAGGATATTTATATTTGTGTTATTATACTATGTATGTCTTTTTGAGGATAATCTTTTTTAAAAAATTAATTTTTCCCTTACTATTTTTGGAAAAGGCACAAGTTTTGAGACAAACCTGGGTTCAGGTTTTGTCTTTGCAAATTACTAGCTGTGTAACTTTGGTCAGTGATTTCATCTTCTGTGCTGCCGTGGACACAGGGCTGCATAGCTCTTTATGAACTAGTGCTTTGGTTTTCTTTGGATAAATATGCAAAAGTGTAATTGCTGGATCAAAAGGTAGTTCTATTTTTCATTTTTCGAGGCACCTCCAAACTGTTTTCCAGAGTGGCCGTACCAATTTGCAGTAATACTAACGGTGTACGAGGGTTCCCTTTTCTCCAGATCGTCACCAACATTTGTTGTTTTTTGATTTATTGATGATAGTCAATCTGACAGGTGCATCACATAGACTTATTTTTTTTAAAATAGTATTTATTTAAAAAATCTGATTTAAACTCAAGTCAAATGAACTTGTTTGCTTGTTCGTTTGTTGTTTTTGCCCCTGTACTCTTCTATGACCAAACAAGTGTTCCTATAGGACTTGGTGTGATTTGTATTTATGTCTAGCAGTAATCAAAGTCATGAAATGGGTCAAACTTTGGAGGCTAGAATTCTCAGGATTGGTTGATGACTGGAAAGATGGAGTAGGTTGGTGGGTTTGAAGCTTTATGAGAATGAGAGTTAGATGCATAGGAGTTACAGCTATTATTTATTTAGCATTTATTATGTGCCCAGTTAAAGGCATGCTACTGAATCTAAGTGGATAAGGGGGACAAATCAAAAAGCTGAGATAAAACTGGCTATACCAGAAAATTTAGGGCTGATTAGATAGAGTTGGGGGCAGGTCTGGGAGAAATGGAAAATAAATAACCCTAAATAGTAATAGCCACCATTTATTTATCAAGCACTTAACAGCGTTTCAGGCAGTATGGAACGTGCTTTACAAAGCATCATACTTTATGTATTCCCTGCAGGAGTATGTGGTGCTTATTTTTACAGATGGGTGAATAGAAGGTTGAAGTAATTTAACTTGCCGAAGTCAAATATGTAGTAAATACCTTCATACAGGAACAAAAAACAGGTCTGTGTGACTACAAAGTCTATGCTCTATACACAGATTGCCTTCTCCTGTGTAAGAAAAAGGTGAATCTGCTAACATCTATCAGTTTTTTTTCCCTTCTCTTTGGAATTTTTTTTAATTGAAAAACATATAAAAGAGTAAGTACAATTTAAACAAAATTTGTAGAATAACTATTTTCATTTTGGCACATAATAATTTTCATGTATTTTTTGTGTAGCTGGAAAATGTAGAATGCATATATAAGTTGTTTGCTCTTTTTACGTTTATAGGAATATTTTCTGTAGTCTTTTTGTCTCTTGTTAGAATAACAATGTATTAAACTGTTTCCTGAAATTGATCATTTAAATTATTCTCATTCTTTGATCTTACATAAGATACTGTAATAAACATACTAATGCACTTTTTTTTTCCATCTATTTAATTCTAATTTAAATTCTGAGGAGGAGAACTACAAATTTTTTAAAAAATGAAGTATTACCCTTAATACTAATCTGGGACAGTGACCATACTTTTATTCCTTTAAAAAGTTCTCTTGGCTTACCTAGCCGTGAAAAAGAAATTTGTATACTAATTTTCCATTAAAAAAACTAATCATTACCTTGCCTATTTATATAGTTTTTAATGTCTGTGTGTGTGTGTTTGGGCACGTGCATTTGAATGATCTCTTTACAGTTGCTGTCAAGGTACCTGTCTACTCCCTGCCAATGTTTCAATTTTTGTTTGAGTATTTATACAGCCATACTTTAGTGATTTCTTATATTGTTTCAAAAGTGAAGAAATTATGCCTTTATACTTTCTTCTTATTAATTTACAATTTGGTGAAATACCAAGTATTAGAAAAAAAGTTTTGAGCTGTATCTTGGTTATTGATTTCAATCTGTTTATCCTTTCTTGTGGGGTGGGGAAGCTTTTATTATTCTCAGGTGGAATAATATTCTACTCACAAGTTGAATTTTACTTGATTCCCTATTCCCTATTCCCTTCTCTCCTATTCTTGCTAATTTCTTCCTTATTTTTTTGGTACATGTTCATAAAATTTTGTCACATTTTTGCTGCAACTTATTGCTTTGTAAATGATTTTAATTTTTCTGTTGCAAAATTCATCTTGCTCCACTCTTATTTCATAACTTCTATATTGTCTTATTACTCTGAAAGTTAATTTTTCATAAAACACTCATTTCTTGGGTGAGCTTAATGCATTTTCTACCCATTCTTTTGTACTGTAAAATTTGTTGGGTTTTCTTACCTTACAGAGGCCAGGAAGATCCAAGGAACCCAGGTCACTTTTGGTCGGTACTGTTTTCCTTGGCAGCATTAACTGGCATATAGTAGATGCTCAGTACATGATAACAAATGAAGGAAATTTAAAGAATGGATTAAATCTCCTCTTCCAGTTCCTTATTTAACAACAGAATATGCATCTAGAGTTTTGGATAAGCCCCAGTTATTTCGTAAAGTTAAGTGGGGTTGAAATTAAGTCGAGCAGCGTATAATATGAGAGGAGACTGGTAGGTTTGTGATGAATTGGAGTTCAGGCCTGAATGGATTCTGCTTTAATAGTCTTTCCAAGTGTCAGGCTGCCAGGATTATCCAGTATGGTGCCTATTTCCCAGTCATGTTTCAGCTGTGCAGTTAATGGGAAAAGGTTCCTAGTAAGCCAAGGGCTTGGAGATTTTGGGGATAGTTGGGACAGATGAGATTAGTACTTTTTCAGGTATCAATAAATTAGGTCTCTAAAAGACAATACTTCCTGAATTGTGTTTTGACAGTCAAGTAGACTGCTCTCAATCACGATTGGTATTAGAGATTGGAGAAGGCCGTACCTGAAATAAGAATGTGCTTGATTTCCACAGTTTCTTTTAGCCATGACTCTAGGGTTTTCTTCCTCACTGATTTCATGTATATTTTAATGAAATTTTGATAGAAGTATATCCAGTGCATTGTTAACCCGCCATCTTTCAGAAAGCTGATATAATTTTTTAGTCATGGATGCTTTTAAGACTAGTTGAGCTGTATAAAAGGTAGTTAAATTTGGATTCCTTTTACATTGTAGTTTAAAAATGGCATTTTTACCTTATGATTCTGTGATGATCCTTTGGATTAGAGTAGACTGTTTCAGTTGCACATTTCCTCACTGGCTGGAAAGATTTGTGTTGTGGCAGTATTGTGAGGGTTAAGAAAGGACCTGGGCAAAATGGGAGAGGACTCTGACTTAAACACTTTTCTTCTAGTCTTATTTAACAGACTATTTTCTCCCATTGTGAAATATCTGTATAACTGGACCTTGGATTTAATATTATTAATTAAAATATTTAAACCAAATAGCAAATGCTTAAAACAATTCAAAATAATGAGGAACTACCCCATCCCCTGCTCTACCCTTTCCAGTTCGCACAGCTGTAGTGGAGCAGAGGAGCCAGCGCTCGGTCTCGGTTAGTCTGGTTGGGGGGAAATGCTGAATTGTTGAAAACCATTGGAGCCCATATCTGTGGGTTTTCATCCTTGGGGGTTTTTAAAGAATGGTCAGGTTCAGCTCTATCCCAAATCCGTGATCAAGTGGGAAAGCCTATTAAGATTGGAATAATGAGAAAAATTCTTTTTTAAAATGATGTTTTAAACACAAGTTTAAAATATCAATGTTGAGCATTCAACTACGAAATAATAAGAAATACCGTATGAATCTTCTAGGGCTGCCATAATAAAATACTGCAGACTGAATGGCCTTAACAATAGAAATTTATTTTCTTACAGTTTGTAGGCGAAAAGTCTGAGATCATGGTTTCAGCAGGTTTGGTTTCTTCTGAGGGCTACCCACCCTCAGCTTGCAGATGACTGCCACCTTCTCCTTCTGTCCTCACCTGGTTTCCTGTGTGTAAACCTGCTGTCTCTCTGTGTCCAAAGTTCCTCTTATAGGAACACCAGTCGGGCTGGATTGGGGCTTACCTGAACTGTCTCATTTTAACTTGCTCACTTTTGAAAGGCCCTGTCTCCAAATTGTGTCACATTCCGAGGTAACTAGGGATTAGGGCTTCACCATATGAATTTGAGAGGGAGATGCAATTCAGCCCATAACAAATTCAAATAAAGAAGGGATTTTTTGTTGTTGTTATTACTACCCTTGATTTTTAGCTAGTAATTATTCAAGATTACCAGGGAAAGCTCTCTGATAATGGTCTTACAAACTATTCTAATTTAGAAGAGAATGTTTTCTTCCTGTAAAGCTAAAACCCTAAATCACTTATTTAAAAATTAATTTTTTTTTTTTTTGTAAAATAACACATGTATATTTTAAAAAGTCAAATAGTGCCAACAGGTATGTTTATAAAACAGAATTCCCCATCCTACTTTCAACTGTTAGCTGTTTTTTCTTGTATTTATCTATTTTTTTAAAAAAACTTCCCCATTTCTAATTGATACGTGTATGCATACAAGCTATCTTAATTCTTACTGACAGACTTTTGTTGACTTCTTGGTATGGTAGTTGAGGATTTCAGTTCTCTTAAAACCTTTTCCTCTACACCTTCATCCTCCTAATAAAATTATACTATACTTAAAAATCCATTTTGGGTGTTTTCATAATTGTGACTGTAAAAATTATTTGCTAAGACAATACTCTGACATTTTTTCCTGTAGTTTAATAAATTTTTTTTTTTATTTTTCAGTTACAGCTGACATACAATATTACATTCATTTTATGCGTACAACATAGTGAATAGACAGATCCTTCTAAAACTTCCGATCACCCCAATAAATCTAGTATCCAGCTGACACTATATATAGTTATTGCAATATTATTGACTGTATTCTCTATGCTATACTTTACATCCCCATGACTGTTTTGCAACTACCAATTTGTACTTCTTAATCCCTTCCCCTTTTTTTACCCATCGTCCCAACCACCCTCCTATTTGGCAATCAAGATGTTCTCTGTATCTATGAGGTTGTTTCTGTTTTGTTTGTTTTGTTTTTTCGATTTCACATATAAGTGAAATCATATGGTATTTGTCTTTCTCTGTCTGACTTATTTCACTTAGGATAATAAATACCCTCTAGGTCCATCCATGTTGTTGCAGATGGCAAGATTTCATTCCTTTTTATGGCTGAGTAATATTCTATTTTATACATGTACCACCTCTTCATAATCCTTTCATCTATTGATGGACACTTAGGTTGCTTCCATATCTTGGCTGTTATAAATAATGCTGCAGTGAACATATAGATGTGTACATCTTTTTGAATTAGTGTTTGAGATTTCTTTGGATAAATACCTAGAAATGGAATTGCTGAGTCCTTCTTTGTCTCTTTTATCTGGTATAGGTATTGCTACCCCAGCTTTTTTTGTTTGTTTGTTTCCATTTTCATGAACTATTTTTTTCTGTCCCTTTACTTTGAGTCTGTGTGTATCTTTCCATCTGAAGTATGTCTCTTGTAGGCAGCATATGTAGGAGCCTTGTTTTCTTTTCCATTCAGCCATCCTATGCATTTGGAGCATTTAATCCACTTACATTTAAAGTAATTATTGATAGATATGTAGTTATTGCCATTTTATTCATATTTTTGATTTTTTCCTCATTTATTTATTTATTTATTTATTTATTTATTTATATTTTTTTAGGCGAGGCAATCCTTGGTTGACCTCACAGATTGTGAGGACCTTGTCAACTTACAATCCATTATTTTTTTATTTTTTTACCCCTAAGCACCTGGTCTTCCTAGGTGGTCTGCCATCCAAGTACTAACCAGGCTGGACCCTGCTTAGCTTCTGAGATCAGGTGGGATTGGGCTTGTTCAGGGTAGCATGGCCATAGACCCTTCTTTTTCTGAAATAAGTCCCTTTAATATTTCTCTTAATGTAGGTGCGGTGGTGATGAACTCTAACTTTTTCTTGTCTGAGATATGACTATATTTTCTTAAAGAACTTTTAATTTTCCTAAAGTTCTTATCTCATTTTTTTCATTTGCTTAATTTTCTTAGAACCTAAGTCTAAATTTTCCACATCGTCAAATGCCTTTGTAAAATCTCTTTCAGTATAATATTGTATACTTTCAAACTTGTAGGACAGTTTATTCTCTCCTTTTCCCATGAAAGTAACCATCTAGGATCCTCTGTCACATTTCTGTCTGGATTTGTTGCCTTCTACACATGTTACCTAGGACTTTGCTTCATCACCATATTGGGGATTCTCTTAGTTTTTCTCCTGTATTGGATACCATCTTTTTGGTTTCCTTTATGATTTTGATGAAATGTATATTCTCCAGTAGGTTCTTGAGAAAGGGTGAATAGAAGTGAAATATTTGGAGACTTTGCCTCTATGAAAATGTCTAAATTCTACTGTTACAATGGACTATCTGGACTAGCATTCAAAATTGAAAGATAGTCACTTGAATTTTTTTCTTATTTTTAAAAATAGAAACTACATGCACATTAACTGTATTTTAAAAGGTTCAAGGGGTTATGGACAGAGGAAGTTTGTCTATAGAATGAGGGAGGTTTTTGGGATGATGGAACTGTTCTGTATCTGATTATAGTGGTGGTTACATCAATTTCTATGTGTTAAAATCCATAGAGTTACATAAAAAGAAAAAAGTTAAATCTGTATGTCTGGTAGCATAAAAAAATGAAAGATAAAGAGAACTTAAAAGTACAGAAAGGTATACAGTGAAAAGTAAGTCTTCTTTCTTTCCCCTTTAGCCTTCCAACTTTCCTTCCTGAAAGAAACCACTGTTACCAGTTTCTTATGTATTTTCCCACTTAATCACTCTTAAACATGTAAATGTTCATTTCAGGGGTAAATCAGGAGGAATTTAAAAGGAAACTTAAATTTGCTAAGTATTTTTTGAGAATGCTAAGATTACTAGTTTTAGAATATGTCAAATTATGTTATTAATCAAGTCTGGCACTAATTTATTAAAATGATTCCTCCTGCAGTTGGCAAACATGAACTGACTGGACATAAAGTTGCTGTGAAGATACTCAATCGACAGAAGATTCGAAGCCTTGATGTGGTAGGAAAAATCCGCAGAGAAATTCAGAACCTCAAGCTTTTCAGGCATCCTCATATAATTAAACTGTAAGATCTGATTATATTAAATATAGTCATATCATTTTTTTCATCATTTTTGTTAACCTACTTAAAGATGACTGATATTTCTTTGGTGTGTTTCCCGAGAGTTTTGAAGTTTCTTCCTGTTCATGTATTTATCTAACCCTATTCATGGCCACTTAAGCCTATGTTCCTGTTTTGCTGTTATGCTTACCCTAGTTATCTTTCTTATTCTTTCTTGTCTTCTGGATCAATGCCTTTTTGATAGATAATGTCCAGAACCCCTATTACTGCAGAACCAACAATGATTTGGCCAGTAAAAACTCTTGACTTCTAATTTCCACATGATGGCAGTTAGCCTCACTGGAGACCATGCAGCAGAAAGGGTTTTCCTGCATGTTGCTTACATCTGATAAATAACAAACGAGAATATCAGGAATTTAGTATTTCAAAGGGCAGTAACATTACTATTGTATTATAGTTGCCAACTGTAAGGTCTTGAGATAATTTATTTACTTCTCAACTTTACATGCAAAACTGCTTAGGCTTTTGTACTGAACTGGATAACTCAAAATTTGTTTCACTTTCACCTCATATTTGTTGAGGTGCCATGGTTTTAAATACTATCCACATGCTCATGACCCCTAAATATACATCTGCTTTGAAACCCCTTCCCTGAACTCCAGACTCATGTCCACTGCCTGCTTTACATCTCCATTTGGATGCCCACAAGGCCTATGAACTCGGCACGGCCCAAACTGAACCTGCCCTCCTTAATCCACTCTTCCCAGTTTTCAACATCTCAGTTAATATCTAGTTCCTCAGGGCAGATACTTAGGAACTATCCTTAATGTCCCTATTTCTGTTACTTCCTACCATCCATTCCATTTCTTTCTTCAAAATATATGTAGGATCTGATTGTTTCTCGTTTCCTTCATTGCCATCAGCTTAGTCTGAGCCTCCTCGACCTCTCTCATGGACTGCTGCAGTAGCCTCTGCTTCCACCTTCACCGCTACAGTCAGTTCTTCACATTATTCCCATAGTTACCGGTTTACTAGGCCAGATCACATGGCTACTTTGCATAAAACTTCATCTCCCTTAGAGTGAGAGTCAAAGCCTCATCGTGGCTTACAAGGTTCTATGTTCTCTGGTCTCCAGTTACCTCTAACTCCACATCCTATTTCTCTCTCCCGGCTCACTCTGCTCTAGACTTCTTACCACTGCTTGAACATGCGAGGCAGGCTTCCACCTGGGGCCTTTGCACTTACTATTCCCTCTACCTCGTTCACCTTCTTCGTAGATAATGGCACAGTTTACTTCCTTACTTCCATTAGGCTATGCTCAGATATTACTGTATCAGAGAGGCCGTCCTTGAACACCCCATATGAAAGATTCCCATTAGTTTGCTTAATTTCTCTTCATAGCATGTTCTACCACCTGAGATACTGCTTATTTATTTAACGTTTGTTTTCCTGGCTCCTAGAACATGAACTCCAGGAGGGCAGAGAAGTTCTGTTTCCTGTACTTTTCTCAGCTCCTAGCACAGTACCTGGAATGTTATAGGTACTCAGTAAATATTTATTGAATGAATGGATATATACATGTTTTAATATTGGTAGATAATGTTTTCTCTCACCAGGTACCAGGTCATCAGTACACCATCTGATATTTTCATGGTGATGGAATATGTCTCAGGAGGAGAGCTATTTGATTATATCTGTAAAAATGGAAGGGTAAGCAGTTCTGATTTAATCCTGTATCTATTTTGTAACTCACCTTATCCCTTAAAAGGTCCATTTAATAACCAGTTCCCTTAGTCATTATTTGTCTAGAATCATAGATTATTTAGAGCTAGTAAGGGCCTTAAACATTATCTCCTTAGCCTACTTACACAGATGTGTTAACTGAGACTCACAGTTTATAAATTTGTTCAAGGTCACATGGTTTTTTAATGACAGAACTGGATTGGGACCCCAGAACTCATGATCCTCAGACTCAATGCTTTGGGGGGGGAGTCATACAAATACTTTTAATATATATCTTAAAGTATATGTTTAATCCTAACAAAATATATTATTTAATACTTGAAGATCTAGGCCTTGCTAGTCAACCCTAGCTACATTTAAATTGCATTCATTTTTTTTTTTGGTTTCAGAAATCTGATGTATTTGAAGTAGTAAGAACAGCCTCCATTAAGGAGGTAGGAATTAGACTTAAAGAATTTAGAGTTGGAAGGAACTTTAGAAGACATTTTGAACAGTATCTTAAGTTACAGATACAAAAACCGAACACTGCCCCCTGCCCATACTTTTTCTCATCCAGGTTATATGGTATGCAAAAACTTTTTTCTGGAAGAGCCATATCTAGCACTGAGAATTCAATTTTTTCCCTTCTCAATCTAAAGTTCTTTATATCATTCATCTGTTCTATACAGCATATGTTTACTTTCATCAAAATCAAATTCATTAATCAAGTTAATTTTGATTTTGCCATTTCTTGACATGGTTCATTTAAATTTCAGGTATTCATTCTCCTTCTCTAGTCACTGTAGCCTGTAGCTGCCCTCCCCTGCCCCTCATTCCTCATTCTGCCTGGAAAAATGGAAACAGGCACAAGTTGAATTGGTATCTTGTTTTCTTACCTTTTCTCTTCTGTTTTTCATTTCTTGGTCAGTTGGCTTTACATTCGAGGATTTTTTTTTTGTTTTCACCTATTGCATATTAAAATTTCAGCTGTCATATTTTCTATTTCAAAGATCTCTTGTTTTCTGAATTCTTTAAACAGCTTATTTTTGCTCCACAGATGTAATAATTGTATCTGTCTGAAGATAACAAATTAGTTTAAAAAGTTTTTCTTCTGTTCCCTGCATCATTTCTGTACCTTCTGTGTGTTCTCTGCTCCATTTTTTTTTTTTTTTTAATTTTCTGTTCATTTTATTGGTCTTTGTCTTTTGTGCATTGGCCCTTCCTAAGATGTCTACTTATTCTTGGTTGTCCACTCATTTGAGAGTGAGGTACTAAATGCCAGGCTCATGTGCATGGAACTCAGTGGTTGATTAGATCCCCATAGCTTCATTAGGCAGGGACTTGTCCACTTTAGTAGGGTACACCAAATGTCAGTAATTACACATATCTTTCTTTGCATCAGATAGTTGCTCCAGAAGAAACTTTTCCAATTTCCTTGAGGGTATCAGCGTAGCTGCCAGTACTTGGAAGCTGAATGGAGAAGCCTGCAAGCGTCACGTCACTAGTTAGTATACTGACTTTCATTGAGTCCCTATGTTTTCCTTCGGGTTCCTCATCCCTACTTTGGTGTCCTTGAGGACAGAGCAGAGTCAGCCTTTAAAGAGTAAATCATCAGTCTTATTCCCCAATAGGGGTGAGTTTAAAACTTTTTCAACCAATTATTCTGTTTTCAGCCTACCTCTTCTGAATTACCATCAGAAATTCCTAATGCTTCCAAATTCCTAATGCTTCCAGTTTGAGTCGTTCCAGGGTTCTGTTTGTAGAGGAGTTCATTATTGGATTCCATCCCTATAGGCTTAGGTGTCAGCTTCCTCTGGTTGGCGAAGTCTTTATCACTGTTCATCCACTCTCCAGCTTGGTGACTCCTCTTGATTACAGCTGCCTTCTCTCTTGCTCTTTTTGTTGTTATATGCTAATGTCATTTTGGTGATATTTCAAGGAGGTAGACAAAAGGTTCCGTCTGCCATTTTTAACTGGAAATATGCTTTGACTTTTCTAATCTTCCTTTGTAGATATCCCCTCCTTCATCCTTTGTACTGTATTTATTATTAATATAGTATAATCTTCATTTTTGTAGTCTATCTAGTTATTTTACTTCTTTTATTTAATCAATTGTTTTCTTCTCTTCCACATTTAGAACACATTCTTTTTTTTTCATTTAGTATATCTGATACAAAGCTGTATTAAAAAATGAACCTATATTTCTTCTAGAAATAAAGGTGTTAGGTTGCTAATGTATTAGTATTTTTTTTTAGAGGAAGGGTATCTCATAGTACTTTGATGGTTTTTATCTTGCTTTCAAAAAAATTATTATTTCATCTTTTCTTCCAGATTACCCATGTCATTTAAAGTATAAGAATCTGGTTTTAGAATGCTAATTTGTGACCTGTTTTAGAGAATTGCTTGTTAGAGTCCTTTGCTTAGAGGATCAATAGCTTATTTATTAAATATGACTTCTTGAGAGTAGGCATGTCCAAGTAATGATTATAATTTATGAAAACATAAGAAAATGTGGATAAACAGAAAGAAATTTTTAAAGAATATTTTAAAAGTTGCAGCATAATATATAATTTTTTCAGTAAGCAGATTAAAGATAAAATGCTTATTTTATAAAATCAATGAATTAAGGTTTTTCTTTAAAATTAAAATTTTAACATCTTTTATTTCAGGACATATAATCAGACGATTGCTTGCTAATTCATTAACAATGCTTAAATGTTACTTCCTCATAGTTTAAAATAGTATCACCACCACAACATAACTCTGTGCCTTTATCCGGCTTTATTGTTTTTTAATTCATTATCATTCATTGGTGTTATATTTGTTCATTGTTTATTTTTGTCAACTGGATTAGGTCCTTTGTTTTATTTGTTGCTTTTTTATAAGTGTCTGAAACAGTGCATGGAATAATGAAGGTGTTCAATAAATATTTGTTAAAGGATGAAAGATTTAATGTTTTGAAATTAAATATTAAATAGGAGAAAACATGTTTAGTTACAAGTAGAGATTGAAACTATTTGAAATAGCTCATGAGCTATAAAGGAAAGCAAGCTATTACATTGTAGTCATGCGAGTGATAACTTTAGAAAGTTCAGTTACTGATTTGGATTCCAAGATCCTATTAGCCTTTCTGTGTTCTGCATATATCTCCTCTGCATTTCAAAAGTATCATATGAGTGAGGTTCATTTGGAAGATTTCATGCATTTTGACAGTTTTATAAATTGGAAAATTATAGGTAGAAGAAGTTTTTGAAGGACACTCCTTTAAGACGCCTCTCTATTTTTCTTAGCTGGATGAAAAAGAAAGTCGACGTCTGTTCCAACAAATCCTTTCTGGTGTGGATTACTGCCACAGGCATATGGTGGTCCACAGAGATTTGAAACCTGAAAATGTCCTGCTTGATGCACACATGAATGCAAAGATAGCTGATTTTGGTAAGGAAACTTTTATAGTTTCATATATTCATTAGGTTTAACAAACATTGTTAGTAGAATTCTTCAGATAACTTTTACTTTTATGTAACAGACTATCCCAAAGTATATCCTCACTATTCTGTTCATGAGCATATAGAAAGGAGAAAAGATAAGGAATTCTCTTTCCTTAGCTTTATATCTTTAAAATTGAGTTTCGTGACAGTAGGTAAACAATTTAAGTTGGTGGCAGTAGAGCCATCATTTGAAAGAGCCTATTACATGTAAAGAAATTAGTGACCTTATTTCCAGTGTATTCTTTTGAACAATTATGGAGCAAGAGGAGAGAGACTGGATTGAGTTATTCAAACTTGGAAAGCCAGAAGGTAAAGTATATGGGCAAGATGATTTAGGGAAAGTAAGGTAAGATATTTTAAATGAAAAATAATTTCACCTTGAGAAAAACATAATTTCAGCTTGAGGAACATTATCTAGATTGTCAAAAATGAATTTACTTTTTCTTTATTTCCTATATAAATTACCATTGACATTATTAAACCTAAGAGAAAAATGAGTATCTGCAACTTTCTTTTGCTTATATGCTTATATTTTCTTATATTTTACTCAGTTTTGAATAGTGATCCAGCCAGTCCTGAGCTGTTTTTTGGTTTGGTTTTGTTTTTTTTTAGGTGACCGACTAAATTATTTGACTTCCTTATTCCTTGTTATAATTATTTTTAGACAGTGCATTTTTGAAGAGACAGAGGTGTCTTTTTGGAGCACAACTAGGAGGGAACTTTCATTTTCAAAATTATTACATTTTTTTAAAGAATCAGAACAGAGGTTAAGAGAAAGTTTCAATTATAATTCTTCCACTCACCTGTTCTACATTATTTATAGTAATTTCTGTATTAATAAAACTTAATCATGCCAAGTTTATTCTAGCAAGCAGAATAACCAGCAGCTTTATATATACTCATTAAACTCTAAAAATGCACTAACTTTAAATGTTGAAATAGATTACAAATTTTCGGGCATAATGACAAACTATTTGGGAACAGTAAAGACTAGGATTTTGTTGGAGCAAAGAATAAAATGATTTATCGCTTTAATGCAAACTCAATTTTATTATTTAATGGAGTTTCGTTTTTATTTTTGTCCTTGGGAAATCTTGAGTGGTTGATTTTGTGCATTTTCAGGTCTTTCAAACATGATGTCAGATGGTGAATTTTTAAGAACAAGTTGTGGCTCGCCCAACTACGCGGCACCAGAAGTAATTTCAGGAAGGTAGTATTTGACCCCCATCTATACATTTCTACTTGCCTTTTTCTCCTCGATTTTATTAGTCTGTAGAATCTATAGTATTGAATTCTGGTGAAAAGAAAGACATTTAAGGCTTATTATTTTCTTATCCATAAAATGTTCAGTTTTAAGAATAAAGCCTAAGAGATTAAGGACTCTGGAGAGGAGAACGTTGGTATGCAAGTCAATATTATGTTTAAGTACTTAGATGACAGTACTTATCTGGACCTAGATACTGGGGTCGGTGTTAAGTAAATAAAAAATGTATTGTAATTATGTATACATGCAATGGGCCATGACTGAGGTCAAATTTTCCCAATTTGGATAAAATCTTTCTGTGAGGTCTAGATGAATGGAAACTTACTTTCAAAACAGTATTTACTGATCAGTTCAACAATTTATTTGAACCAGTTTAAAGAAATCCTTACTCTGAAGCCAGACTTTGAATGGGTTATCTAAGTAGTCCGCACCTATTCTAGTTGGTGGCTACAGTGTATTGCAAATAAGAGTTTAGAATCTTCCGTGAAGCAGTTAGCTTGGCTTCCTTCCACAGCCTAAGACCCCTTTTACCTTGGTAGGATGTCTTGGGTTATTTGGGAGAGTGGATTTAGAGTCGATCAGTAAAGAACAATCTCATTTGATGAAATGTCGTTTAATCTCTCCTCTGTAACCAAAGAACAATGGTTTTAAATTCAGTGATATGTTTGTTTGAGATTTGGCTGTATTGGTTGGAGCTCATGAGGACCATAGTAAGGAAGTAAGAACAGAATTTTAGCTATAGGCTATAATTTTAAAAATTTGACTTGTTTTCAAAGATAATACTGATAGGATTAGTATAGAATTTTTACATGTAGTACATAGTACTGATTATAGAAACCATATTCTGACTAATAATTATTTATGAAGTATCCATATTTAAAAGTTTTGATTAAAAGATTAACTCTTAAATTACTAATGATTATTTAATCCAATGGGTATTTCCTGTTACAGATTGTACGCAGGTCCAGAGGTGGATATATGGAGTAGTGGGGTTATTCTCTATGCTTTATTATGTGGAACCCTTCCATTTGATGATGATCATGTGCCAACTCTTTTTAAGAAGATATGTGATGGAATCTTTTATACCCCTCAGTATTTAAACCCTTCTGTGATTAGCCTTTTGAAACATATGCTGCAGGTGGATCCCATGAAGAGGGCCACAATTAAAGATATCAGGTAATAAAGCAATTTGGAGATTATCAGATCTAATAGTATCAATGATACAAGTCAAGTGAAAGGAAAAGTTGCAGGACAGTATCTATAATGTAATCTGTTTTATGTTAAAAATAGTGTATAGACACATTTATTTACTTTGGCTGCTTTAGGGGGAAGATTGGTAGGAGGGAGACCTTTCACTTTTTACTTATTCATTTTTGTTTGTTTTGAAACTGTAACAGTAAACGTTATTTTACTTTTTAAATTAAAAAGGAAAAGCTAATGAAAAATCAAAAGGACTCTGGTGGGGTGTTAGATTTTGTAGTGGTTCTTTAAGATTTTTTATAGTATGCTTCATATTTGTCTTTTATGTAGTCTCATTAGGATTAATACTTTTTAGTAGTAAATTTGTGTTGCTATTTGAATTCTAATCTCGTGAATTAATCTATTTTCTTTTCTGTTTATCTCAAAGAAATGAGAAATTTTTAATATAATCAATGACATTTTTTGTAGTAGCAGTAGTAGACATCAAATCACACATTACATTGTTTTATAGGTAAAAAATTCATCAGTATTGCCAGTTTCATATGGTTCAACCAAATAGTTTAAATAAGGAAGAGTGATGGTGAAAAATCTACTTTTCAGATTTGGGCGTGCTATTTCTGATGAAGACTTAAAAAAAAAAAGTCACTGAAAACTATGTTTCATCTACCATCATTGTTTCCTTCCTTTTTTTCCCACTATAAAGTTCTCTTGGTTTTATAATAGCTAGACAGCAAGCATATTTCTCTGAGATGGAGAAACAAGGAAAAAAATTAGATGTAGATCTAGAAATAATAAACAAGTAAGCATTAGGATAATGAAGAATAAGGAAAGGTTACATGTAGAACTTAGAGCTTGATTCCTTTCCGTTTGCTCCATATGCTGTAGATTAGCTTAAAAAGAGACTGAATGTCAGGGCATGATTTTACCATCTGACAAATAATTTTCTAAAATTTATATTTTAAAATATCTAAAGGAGCGATGATTTTTCTTGTGTTTTACATATTTTTCCAATTTAAATGTAAAGTATAGATATTTCTTTTCCTGTTACTACAGCAATGCTTTCTCCCTCTTAAAATCAGAGAGAGGCTGGAGCATTTCTCCCAATATACACAATGAAATATGAGGAAGAAAAGGAAAATCTCAGCTTAAAAATTAATAATACAGTATGAATATAAATATAAGTGAATTCATATCCTAAATTCCCCAAACTGTTACTTTCATCACTGCTCCTCCTTACCCTGCCATTTTCCCTCAGGGAACATGAATGGTTCAAACAGGATCTTCCAAAATATCTCTTTCCTGAGGATCCATCATATAGTTCAACCATGATTGATGATGAAGCCTTAAAAGAAGTATGTGAAAAATTTGAGTGCTCAGAAGAGGAGGTTCTCAGCTGCCTTTATAACAGAAATCACCAGGACCCTTTAGCAGTTGCTTACCACCTCATAATAGATAACAGGAGAATAATGAATGAGGCCAAAGATTTTTACTTGGCGACAAGCCCACCCGATTCTTTTCTCGATGATCACCATTTGACTCGGCCCCATCCTGAAAGAGTACCATTCCTGGTTGCTGAAACACCAAGGGCACGCCATACCCTTGATGAATTAAATCCACAGAAATCCAAACACCAAGGTGTAAGGAAAGCAAAATGGCATTTGGGAATCAGAAGTCAAAGTCGACCAAATGATATCATGGCAGAAGTTTGTAGAGCAATTAAACAACTGGATTATGAATGGAAGGTAGGAAAGAAAGGACATTATGATTATTAACACATTTGGCAAACTTGTAGTATATAAAGTGCTTTATAGAAGAATTGCTTTTGACTTTTGTTTTTTTTTGTCCATACCAATTTGGTAGGTTGTAAACCCATATTATTTGCGTGTTCGAAGGAAGAATCCTGTGACAAGTACATACTCCAAAATGAGTCTACAGTTATACCAAGTGGATAGTAGGACCTACTTATTGGATTTCCGTAGTATTGATGGTATGTACATCATAAAACACCATAGATGACATATTAGACTTTGTTACTTTGTTAACTTGGTCTTTTAGTCTTTGATTCTTTTGAAGCTTCTTGAATTGTTCCTAGAAACTCAATAGCAAAATAATGTAAAATGTGAAATTTTTTTGCCTTTTCAATGTCAACATTTATGAATCTGTTATTCTTGTAATCTTAAAAGTATCTTGTCCTTTTAAGATTATCTTGTAGAATCCTCAAAGCCAGATGCAGTCTGATCCTAAAGTGATAGTTTCTGCCACATTTCTGTTTTTCGATGTGGTTCATTTTGGTAAGATAAAAATGTGTTATTTAGAAATAAATACTGACTTTTAAGTTTTTTTATTAAATAATTTTTATATCTGATATTTAATTTTTTTTCATTTAAGGATTAGAGTATAGTCACTAGCTTTTAGAATTGAGTGATGTGGCACTGTAAATAGATTTGATTAGTAGCTCAACGAGATAGGAAATTATTTGCTGAGTAAGGGTTCCTGCAGGGCACTGAGAGAGAAATGTTTTGTAGGGACTTCTTGTTATTTTTCTCCTCTGAATCAGCCTTTTCCTCCTAGGCTGACACTAGAGACAATCAGAGATATGCATCTTTTATAATTTGTGTGAGAGTTAACATGATTCCAATTTAATTCTCTTTCAGTAAAGGGTATTTTATGTCCAAGATAACTATCATAATTAGCTGAAGGTGACATTGCTAACCTCAAACCTAGACTGCTAGGTTTATTTAGCTAGGTAACTATAGGTACATTTCTATTTACTGACTACCATAAATAATCATAGACGATCTGATGATTAAATCACTGAAATATTTAAAATTTTAAGTGGTCATCAAAATAATGACCCTATTGTACTGTAAGATCTTAAAATATCTTTTTGCATTTTATTAAAGAAACATTAACTATGAAGAATATTGATTTACTGTTTTAAAAGTTTCAAAATGAAAATGTATACTTAGAAAATATATCTCTCATTATGTGTAGTTTGCCAGAATAGCTCCTTCTTAATTATTTAGATTGGTTAAATTGAGGTAAATTAACTCTAGAAAGCAGACCCTTTGTTTTTGTTGGAAAAAATATCTTATATGCCAAGATTGTGTATGTGTGTGAGTGTGTGTGTATGTGTATGAATGAATAAACTTATAATAGACATAATAAATGGTGCAATAATCACGACATGGTTTGAAATTTACATGAATTCAGATTTCTCATGTGCATATGCTCTTAAACCTAATTTACCTTACCTGTTGGAACACATTTAATTTATAATTCAAGTAAATATTCTTTCTCTAGCCCATCATTATAAAAGGGTATAGCTTTATAAATAAAGGTTCTCTCACAAACAAAGCTTTTAATTTGGTAAACGTTAATGACAGTTCTTCATTGCCCAAATCAATTGAGTTGAGGTATGTTGCTATTTTTATTCATATAAGATTGTATGGCATTATTAGGTAAGATTCACCTATGAATTTTTTTGTCATTTTTGTAAACTCAAAGATAGTATCTACATAGTATCAGAAAGATACAGATTTGACCTGTGATAAGCTGGCCAAAACTGTTTGTCTGCTTATCTTTATGACCAAGTGGTATTTATCTGCTAACAAATACTAAATGTAGTCTGAGATATGGAATGGATTTTATTTTTCTCATTGTATTTGGATCGGATTCTCAACCTTAGGTTTATTAGCACCTGAGTTTACCAATGGAATGACTATTTACTGCTTTTGTATTGTGTTCCCAACTTTAGTTTTTCCTTGATTTTTTTCATTTCCCTGATTTTGTTCATTTCGTTCACTGTTGCTCTTTTATGAGATCTTAAATCAAATATTGAAGAGAAAGTGGGTGAGCGAAAAGCACTGAGATGGGAGGAGACTTGGGTTCTAGATTTACATTTCTGTTCACTTGTTACTTATTGCAAATCCCTTAACTTTTGGGAGTTTATGTTTTATTGATAAAACAAAGAGCTGGATGAAATGATTTCCAAGATTCCTTCCAAATTTTAAGTGCATTTCTATAATTTTAATATAGAAGGATTAATTCTTATTGCTAGGGAATGTTTCTTAAGCCCCACATTATTAGTTTATTGGGCTCTTAATTTTGGAATGTAAAATTGATACGTAGCTACATACTATATCTAATCTTGATTAGCCATCAGAATACCTGCTGTGTATAAAAGTGAGTAATTTAACACCTATGCTTTGCCTCTATTTGAGAAGGTATTCAAAATAGACATGCTCTTAATAGCTGGTCAATGATCACGCTCAAAGAAAATTAAATATTATTAAAAATTTTGGGTGTGTGTGTAATGGATTATAATTAATTGAAATTTTTTTTTACCCAGACGAAATTACTGAAGCCAAATCAGGGACTGCTACACCACAGAGATCGGGATCGGTTAGTAACTATCGATCTTGCCAAAGGAACGATTCAGATGCTGAGGCTCAAGGAAAATCCTCAGAAGCTTCTCTTACCTCATCTGTGACCTCACTTGACTCTTCTCCTATTGACTTAACTCCAAGACCTGGAAGTCACACAATAGAATTTTTTGAGATGTGTGCAAATCTAATTAAAATTCTTGCACAGTAAACCTAAAACTGCTTATTTCTTTGATAGCAATAAGCATGCATAATAAATCATAGCCAAATGCTTCCATTTATAATCAAGTTATACATAATTATAACTGAGGTTTGGCCTTCTGGAATGCATTTTGCACAGGGATTGGAACATGATTAATAGTTAAAAGCCTAATGTGCAAAAATGAATTAAGATAATTTTGTCGTTCATTGTTCAGTAAGTATATAGCATAACATAATATACACAGTGAATTATAGGTCTCTCAGGCTCACTTGGTTTTTGGCTATTTTATATTTAGTGTATACAGGGCTTTGTAGAATATTAATTTACCATAAAGGCCTTCATATATTATTACATGTTGATGTGTTATATATTTGCTTCATAAATTTATTCATTAAATATTTGCCTAGAACCCCCAGAGAACTTTATAGATGAATTATTTTCTGGGTTCCTTAACTTCTTAAATAGCAAGTGTCTTCCAACTGTAGGGACGGTCTGGATGACTCTTCCATATCTCCCTCTTAATATTCTATAGTATATGATAGGTCACATCAAAAATAGTAGACACATGAAAATTTTTCCTTTAGCTTGGTTAAGTCTAAAACACACGGAACTAATAAATTCAGATACTCTAGGAACTAAGTTTTAATTTTAACAATTTGTCCCAATACATTCTGTATAAAATTGCTCTTTTTGTCACAAGACCTGAGTTACATATACTGTAAATAAATCATGTTGTTTTTGCCAATCTCACAAATTTCTCTCCTTATCATGTCAGTCAGTATTGAATGTATGCAGACACTTCTTGTCATTCGATTACGTATCTTTTAAATCAATTCAGTGCACGGAAAGAACATCTCTTACAAACTTTAAAAGTTCAGATGAGTTCTTCTCCCAAATTTTATCAAACATTTTTAAAAACAAAAATTGAAAGCTATAGGGTATATACATGTGTATCTACCAGTTGGATTCAACACTTGTTAACATTTTGCCATATTTGCTTTATATCTATAGATGCATATACAGTTACACACGTATAAACATATACCTGAACCGTTTGGATGTTGCAGACATACTCATCACTGCTCAACACTTCAAGCATGTCCTAAAAATAATATTTTTCCTGAAAAAACAATCGTATTAGAAAATTAATAATTCCATAATGTCATCTAATCATGTGTATTTAGTTTTCCCCAGTCGTTCTCCAGGTTTCTTTTATAGCTGGTTATTTCAAACCAGATCCAGTTAAAGTTGCATTTGGTTATGTTTCCTTATTCAGGTATGACATTATTTTGATAAATACGGAACAGACTGGTTAGTTCTTGTAAATAGTCACAATTGTTTTTGGATTTTAATTACTTTTAAAAGTAGCATTATGGGAACCTCCTAAAAATGTTTAATCTTCCTAAGATTTGATTTATATTTTCGTTTTCTTGCTCTTAGTAATAGCATTACATAATACGTGTAAATGAAGATTTAAAGTCACCTCAGATAAAATTGGTATTGTATATGCTAAAAAAATAAGTATTACCCATATTTGCCTTACATTATTTTAACTTCAAGAAATTGATTTTTTTGGTATTAATCATTTTTCCATTGCGACAGAGCTATCCTTTTTTGTCTTTTCAGACTTTATTAATGTAGGGTTGTTTTTGGCAAATACAGTGAGCACCTGTATAATTAGGTAATGATGTACTCAAATGTCGTGATAGCTTGCATAGTTACTATAGCTGTAGATTTGGCTCCAGAACCCCAAGAAACATGCACTGAATTCAAAAGAAAAATCTTGGCTTCTTTTTGTCCAGGGCTTGTTCTATTCAATTAAGAATCTGAAAGCTGTATAAAGTAAGAGGAGTTCCATTTAAATGTAAGTTCAAAACTGTATTTATAACTTGTATGTGGCCCTCTGTTTTGAAGATGTTTATTTTACATAGGCTCTCTAAGTGCAGCATTATTCCTGATGTTAAGAACAGGAGACTGTATTTTTAAAGTTAAAAATTTGTATATAGAACTAAGACTTATAATGTCTCTATAAGCTGTTGTGGGGATGGGGGGAACAAAAAGAACCAATTAAATAGGACCTCTAAAAATTGTTAATTTTGTAAACTGCTTCTTTTTAAGTTATTGTGATTCCTTTTAGTTACTGAGTTTTATTTTGAAGATATTTAAATATTGCACTTGTACAAATAGTATAATAAATGCACAGACTATTGCAGTAAATTCTTTTTTAAGCTGGGATATTTGAAATGACAACTTTTGGTTGAGTATGTCAAGGTTGCATCAGAATTTTCAAAAATTCATTGTAGTTTGCAAATTCTTACTAATTGAAGATGTAAGGGAGTCAATACAAATGATTTTTAATCTTTTTTTATTTTTTCAGCAATTTATATTTTTTGTGTTTTTATGCAACCATATTTTTACTTTGTCTTGACAACTGAAAGATGTATAAGGTTTTTGCCAGAAATGTACTGTATACATAGTTTTAAATATAACAGATTTTACTGATATGTAAAAATTTTGCCATGAAAATAAATGATTTCTCACTGAGAGGAACTTTTCTACCAGGTTGGGGGATATGGGAGCTTAATATATCATATCTAATTTAAAATAATTTCACTGAAATAAACTCCATTGCTTTTACTTTGATTATATTTTCTCTTGCGATGCTTTGTAGTTTTTCAGAGTTTTAAATGATTTTATACAAAAATCTCATACCCTCACCTCCACCCTTTTGACCTTGTAGTGATACCATTCACACTGAATTAATGCTTTGTGGACTGTGGCTAGATGTGGAACTCCATGCATCTATGCTCTGACTGGCACCTTTGAAATGAAAGAAAAATGTGTTTAAATCTTTTCCCTATCTCCCCCATTTACAACAGAAATCTCATATTCTCTGTGAGTTCTCCTGACCAAATGAATGAAATTCCACACACAACATAACTGGTAAATTGGTAGTAGGGTCGAAATCAATCTTTGTGGTACACTATTCTGAGACATGTTTATGTTTGTTTTGAATGGAGTATATTTATAAAAGTTAAAATACTTGGATATAGTAAATGAGTAATAAAGAATAACATCATTTTTCATCTGTTACAATGTGCTTAACTTTTTTAACCACTGGGGAAACCAAATGAAAAAAAAAAACAACCAAACAATTGTTTATAGTTGACCATCTGTGTACCTTTTTAGCCCATTTCTCGATTGCCCAGAGAATACTCGGTGGCGGCAGCGGCTGCAGCATTTACCCCGAGATAACTCACAGATTACAGTCCTAACCTTACCTCTAAATTTTGCCACAAAATATCTTGCTCTCATTATGATTTTAGTATCGATAATCTTTGGAAACAAATGACATCATTCTATTTATAGCATTCTGTTTTTAGTAGTGGTATTTGCATTTACAAAATATAGTAATTCGTGATCGCTGAAAATGTTAAATCCTAGATGTTCCACTTTGTGTTGCTCCATGCTTTGAACTTTACCATACTGATCATCATATACATTTCTGTTACATTAGGATTAGAGACAAATTCTGTTTAGAAATAACTCCAAGAACAGTTTTTATATTTTATTTTCACATTGAAAACCAGTCAGATTTGCTTCAGCCTCAAAGAGCATTGTTTATGTAAAATTAAATTAACATTGGCAGCGAGCTGCACTTTTTTTCTAAATGGGAAATGGGTTAAATAATGTGCCTAAATATAAAATATAGTGCTTGAACAAATTTAACACTCAAATATTGTGATTTTTGTCTCAAACTAGTTTTTATTTCATCTTAAAAATCAACCACCTAAACAATATTAATATATATATGATAAAAGCCAAAGCAGCTACCTTGTATCACTGGCTGCTAACATTGGATTTGGTTAGAATTCCACTAGTGTTAGAATTCAAATAGTATATCTTGTATGCAATGTGGCATTGTTAGGCAGGGTTTGTGCTAGATTATTGGCATTCTATATCTTTAAAATAGCTTGATAAGTGTCACAAAACAATACTAAAGACTATTATGAACAGCACATAGAGTTGTTCTTTTAGGGAACTTATAAATTATTCTAGGTATTTAACCTGACAGTACACAATTGTACAAGAAATTATCTTGTTTGAAAATCAGGACTGAACTGTTCTATTTATTGTGAATGTCAATAAATGTCAACTAAAGTAGCCTTTATCAGAGGAGTGGATTAAGATTATTTGAGAGATTTAGAAAAGACCCTTCAAGCACCATTTAATTATTCTGCAAACTATCCCCTCAGATGGTTACTATGAATCAAGTACTACAAATATGACCATAAGGCACAAATCTTGCTCTAAATGTCTTGTTAGGGATATATATTTTAAAGACTTTGTAGGTATATATAGAAAAATGCACAAACCATAGATTTGGCTTAAATATTCAGTTATAGGTTTGTAGTGAACATGGCCATGTAAACCTCTACTCAGTTTAAGAAATATTGCCACCATCTTAGTGTCTTTTGTAAGCAACACAGAACAACCTGGTACAGTGTGGGAAGGGAACTACACAAGACTGAATGTCAGGAGTAGGGATCATAGGAGGCCATCTTGGAGACTGGCTACCACAATCATGCACTGATTATTTTGAAAATACTGGTTTGCGTATGCAGCTCTTAATATGTTGATACATTTAATCCAACAACAAATAAAAATCATATCTGATATTACAACTAATATCCTCAGAAAAGTATGGAAGTATTGGGAAGCTGTCAAGATCATTATGGCAAATACATTTTCCTAAATGACAATTTCTGCTTTAATCATTGAATTTTATCATTGGCAACACTATCAGTTGCTTACTTGAGGTAAGAGGCTCCCTTTGTTCCTTTTTAAGAACAGACCTGTCTAATACTCAAGCCTGAATAACCAGCTGGTCTGTCAGTCGTTCTAAGTAAAAGTTGTATTCCACAAAGAAAGTACCTACTTTAGTTCATAATGCGATCTAACAAGTGCTTTCACTTGAGACATCATACCTCAGTATATAGCAGAAGTACTTAGTATTACTCCCATTTTGTCATACAGAATGGTCATTTTAATAAAATTTTTACTGCTTTATCAAGGACATTCTTGAGTGATTGCATTTTTTTCCTACTAGGAGTGTGTGGTGGTGAACAATACAGTGACTAGTAGAGTTTATATTGCCTTGATTCCTGCCGAAGTGCCAGCAGTTTTACCCACTATTGCTTTTCCACTATCAGTGCAAATGTCAACGTTGCGAAAAAGGCAAATGATGTCTTCAAATTAGTGTTAAAATAGTTCTGACTTTCAAAGGGTCTCAGCGACCCTTGGGGGTCTGAGGATCATCTTTGGAGAATCAGTGGTTAAGGGGGTAGGGGTGGTAGAACGATTTTTCTTCCAGGAACATTTGGCAATGTCTGAAGACATTTTTGGTGGTCACAACTGGCAGTGGTTGTAGTGGATGCTAATGGCATTTAGTGGGTAGAGACCAGAGATGTTGCCAAACATCCTACAGTGCACAGGATAGCCCTTCTTTCCGCAACAAAGAATTATCCAGTTTGAAATGTTATAGTGCTGAGAGAGCGAGCGAGCGCCTGGTCCACAAAAATGGCCCCGCTTTTGCACAAGATAGCTACAATGATAAATTAACAACTTTAATTTTTCAATTTCCTAAACACTTCCCTGTGTTACTTTTCCTCACTTGTTTTCAAGCCACGAACCACAGTTTTTTCAGGCAACTTACTTGTATTTTCTGACCGGGAAGCCCACAGTTCAGCCATCGCCCTCTCTGATCTGATCCCCAAGCCCTTTTTCAATGAGTTTTCTCTCTGTCCTCTGTGTGTGGCCGGCCTCATCAGCTAGGGTGGAAAGTGCTTTAGGGCAGAGTCACATCTTAGTGTTCTGAAATTCCCGCAAATCGTTTTCCCCACGCCTGGCCGGCTTTACCTGCTGGGACCCGTAGTTTGGCGGGACCCGCGTCTCTCGGAGCGCAACTCAGCCTGCGCGGGCGCAGTTCCCCGCACTGCCTCGCTGCGCGCGCCCGCGCACTCTTGCAGCTAGAGGGAGCGCCTTGTCCGAGTGGCCAGGACTACAACTCCCAGAGGGTAACGGGGTAGGGGTGGCCGCAGTGGCTTTTGGGATTTGTGGTCCAGGGAAAGGAATCGGCGGATAAGAAAGCCTCTGAGAGTCGCCTCTTCTCTCACCTTTTCTCTGGAACTTTCTGACGCTCCAGGTCATCCAACTGCATATCTTGGGAGACCAGGCACCAAAGGTAGGCAGGTCCGAGGTCAGGCATGATGATTTCCGCTTCCGGTGTGCAAAGGGCAAGCGGGATGTAAACACCGGGCCAGGGTAGTGGTCATCAGGTAACAGGGGCTACCCGATTCGTGGTGGAAACCGGAGGAAAAGCAGGAAAAGGAGGTGAGTAGGTCTTGTGGTTAGGGGAGAAAAGAACTTCATAAGTTGGAGGTGAAACTTAATGGGGCTGTGGCAAAGCCAGGACACTCAGGTTGGTTTTTAGATACTAGCAAGTCCGGGGGTGGGCCCTCCCTTGCAGTGATGCCCTGGGTGGCTTCAGAGATTTCTAGACTGTTCTTGGGGCTTCGACCTTTCCTCAGCGATGAGAGGAGCGGAACAGAGCTAGATTTCCACCTCGCTGTAGACGGTCTCTGCGGATGAGGGCGGGGCTCGTGAACTCCAGGGTGAGGGTCAAGCCTGCTTTTCTGAACTTCGTTTAGTTCAGCGGTCCCCAACATTTTTTAGAACCAGGGAGAATTTAATGTCTGATGATCTGAGGTGGAGCTGAGGAGGCGATGTTAGCGTTGGGGAGAGGCTGCAAATACAGATGAAGCTTGCTCCCGTGGCTCATCTCCTGCTGTGCTGCTTGGGTCCTAATAGGCCATTGGCGGTATGAATCTGTGGCCAGGGAACCCCTGGCGTAGTTCGCAGTTTTTTATTGTTGAAAACGAAGAGAAGTTGCTAATACTGGTTTTTCTCAGAGAAACATTTTCGGAGAAATAGTTTCTTGAATTCCTCACCTCTGAATACATCCCTGTACCCAGAAGGTCTCTGTTTTGATTTTCTGAAGATCATGTAAATTCAGTGGTTTCTTGCCTTGGGTGCTGTATCCTCCGACACAGTGAAGACAAGCATTCTCTGGCTTGCTGCTGGGTAAAATGTCAAGCAGTCAACTGTAATTGAGCGCCTACTATAGGCATAATGTACCAGCAAAAGAATTTAGAATAATACGTCATTGTTTAGAATTTTCATGGCATTTATTAACTGTAATTCGGCATAAAATCAGTTTGTTGTTTTATGAGTTTAACTTGAAACCCATATGATTTACCAATATGATTTTTTTTATCCTTGTGAAAAACGTAAAGGTTAAGATGTTGGCATCTTGTGCATCTAACTGCAGATTCAAGAAAGTCTTCTTTATAAGAAGTTTCAATTTAATGTTCAAATAGCTTTAGAGAAACAATGAACTCATACTATTTAAGTACCCGAATCAACACGGAGCGTTAATTTTCCAAGGCAGAAAGTGTGTTGCAGATGTTATCAGACTCACCCTTTTTTTTTTAAAGCCTGGCTAATTTTTATTTTTCAAAATTTATAGCCTCCACCAAGCCTCAAGTGTTTCTTCTTTGACATCATGGCATTCTTTGTTTGCCCTCTTATAGCACTTTTCCTGTACTGTAATTGACTATGCTCTTGTGGTCTCCAGACGATTTTGAAGAAAATATAAAACTGTAGTAATGGCCTTGGTAACAGATTCATGCTTTTTAACCTCAGTGGACCCTTGATACTGTTTGGTGTCTTTACTCATCTCTTATTGTTGCTTTTCCTTTTCTCCACAGTGATTATTTCATATCTTTTTAATTCTTTTCATGTCTCAGGTCTATTTCTTTTCCCTTTACTTGGAGCAGATGACTAGCCTCCTGTTGTTCTGAGGAATGTGAAGCTTGGGGGTATGAAATTTGTCATTTTCTTTTTGCTTCACTCCTGACCTTGCCTATACTTTTCATTCAATATTAGCTCTTGTCTGAGAGAAATGTATTGTTGTCCCTCTCTTTAAGGCTAAACTTGTCAATTGCTAGTAGTCACCAGGCCTTTTATACTCCTAAACCTCATTCTTTGCTGACTTTCACAGCTTTTGATCTCTAGAAGATTTTAAGGGATTTGTGGAGGAGAATGGCAGAAACACCTGAGGCAGCTGCTGTGGCTTTTTGATACATGGTTGAGAATCACCATCTGGGGCATTGATCTATACCTGTCTTCAGCATTTATAACAGCGGTTTGGGTTGGAAGGTGGGGATGGTAATGGGAGTCTGAATGACCTATTAATTTTTAAAAAATACATGCGTGTCTGTCCTTTTTTTCTTTCTTTTCCACCTTAAACCCTGCTCCCAATAATCTACAGACTTGACCAATGAGTTATAATGTAATTTGCCTTTAGTAAACACCATGTATTTATCTGTATTAATAGGATTCTCACCCATTAATATGGTGCTTCACATTGCTGATTTAGAAACAAAGTTCCATTTGGAAACTTGAAACCAAAAAACTTAATTATCCTCATTCTTGTCACCTTTAGGGACAGTCAAAACTACAAGACTTCTTTCTTATCTTCAGTTACCCTGATAGCCTGTGAGATGTTCCTATGATCCATTGTCTCACGTTGTCCTCTCTCTACATCTCTGGACTTCTGTTCCATAGTAATCACACTTCCATTTTCAGCCATTCTTGGTTCTTCCCCTAAGTAACTTGTTACCTTAAAACAGAGGAATCTCATTCTCTCATACTATAATGAGTCTGGGGAAAGAGTGTGGCATTGTCCCAGTTCCCTAGTATAGTTTATAATCCATTACTCCTCTAGGCTTTTCTAAAAATCCATGCTCCGGTGGAAAGCATATGGTTCATCCATATCAGTCTATACATTTCTCAATTGCTATAATTTATTGGCACTCACTCATATTTATTAAAAACTTAAGCAGATGACCCACAATTTTCTTACCCCTCCAAGTTCTTCCATTTTCTTGGGCCTTTCCATGTGAATGACCTCACAGCCTTCACTTTGTTTGTCTCTTTCCTTTTAGTGATTACTTATACTTTATTTCAGCCATGTGCATCAGCAACGAAGACCTTGATATCTGCTAGAACTTATTCACTATTTCATTTTTCTCTTATTCCCACAGTGCACATTCTTTGATATTTTTACACAGACCTCTGGTTCATTGCTTTTCCTATCTCTCAAGTCGATCAGTCAGTTGATCATAATCTCGTTGGAATCATAGACTCCTTTAAGAATGGAATGAAAGCTTAGATACTCTTGTTCAGAATGCACACAGGCACATAAAAATTTATATCAATTCCAGGGGTTTCTCAGTATTTTTAAGCCCATCCATGTAACTAGTAAGAGTTCTTGGATCTCTCAGTAAATTTCTTCTCTAAATATTTGTTGAATTCTTCAGAGTTTCCTTTCACTTTATACCATCAATTATTGTCTCTTATATCTTACATTTGTATATCATTGCAGATTTACAAAACAATTTAACATTTGTCGTCTTTTTGAGTCACCCAATACTGTGAATTAAGTCATTTACCAAGTTTGAATCTTTTAAAAACTTTTTATTGTGGAAAATTTCAAACATATATGAAAAGAGAGAGAAAAGTATAAGGAATCTTATGTAGTCATCACCTAACTTCATCAACTGTCAACTCATAGCAATCTTTTCATCTATATTTTTCCTCTACTGTATCTCTATCCCTACTGATTACATTGAAATAATTCCTAGATATATAACTTCATGTGAAATGTTTTAGTATATATTCCTAAAAAATAAGTGTTTTTTAAAATTATTTTTTTAATTTTTCAATTACAATTGACATTCAATATTATATTAGTTTCAGGTGTACAGCACAATGGTTAGACATTAAATAACTTACAAACTTATCTCCCCAGTAAGTCTAGTACCCACCTGGCACCATACATAGTTATTACAATATTACTGACTATATTTCCTATGCTGTACTTTACATCCCTGTGACTGTTTTGTAACTGCCTATTTGTACTTCTTAATCCTTTCACCTTTTTCACCCAGACCCCCAAACCCCTTTTCCATCTGGCAACCATCAATGTGTTCTATCTGTGAATCTGTTTAGTTTGTTTATTTTGTTTTTTAGATTCCATATATAAGTGAAGTCATATGGTATTTGTCTTTCTCTGTCTAACTTATTTCATTTGGCATAACACCCTCTAGGTCCATCCATGTCGTCATGAATAGTAAGATTTCACTATTTTCTTAAGGCCAAGTAACGTTGCATTGTATAAATGTACCACATCTTTATCCAGTCAGTCATCTATGGATAGACACTTAAGTTGCTTCTAGATCAAATGGCTATTATAAATGCTGCAATGAACATTAGATATATCTTTGATATATATATCAAAGATAGATATATCTTTTTGAATTAATGTTTTGGCTTTCTTCAGATAAATACGCAGAAAGTGGAATTGCTAGGTCATGATATAGTTCTATTTTTAATTTTTGAAGAACTTCAATACTGTTTTCCATAGTGGCCGCACCAGTTTGCAATCCCACCAATCATGCACAAAGCTTCTCTTTTCTCCAAATTCTCACCAACACTTGTTTTGTTGATTTATAGATGATAGCCAGTCTGACAGGTGTGAAGTGATATCTCATTGTGGTTTTAATGTGCATTTCTTTGATGATTAGTGACCTTGAGCATATTTTCATATGTCTATTGGCCAATCGTATGTCATTTTTGGAGAACTATCAACTCATAGCAGTTTTTTCACCTATATTTCTCCTCTACTGCATCTCCCACACCCACCTATAACATTGAAACAATTTCTAGATATCATATAATTTTGTAAGAAACATTTTAGTATACATTCCTAAAAGATAAAGGCTCTTTTAATAAACACAATCACAGTACTATTATCATACCTAAAAAAAAAAAAAACCAATTAATTCCTTAATATCATCAAATATCAAATCAGTGTTCTGCTTTTCCCTATTGTTTAATAAATATTTCCTCCTCATTGGCTTGAGTCCAGAGCTAAACAAAATCTACGCATTTTGTTCAGTTAGTATGTCTTAAGTTTCTCTTAATCTAAGGGTTATCTCCCATCTTTCCTTTTTTTTTTTCCTGGCAGTTTATTTCTTGAAAAAACCAGCTTTATTTAAAAAAAAATTTTTTCGGCAGCATCTCTGTCCTGTTATTTAACATGTTCATCCTGATCTCATATTTCTTATATGCTGGTAGAGGCTTGATCTGATTCAGGATTAATTTTTGACAAGAGTACTTCATGGGTAGTATGTCACTTTCATCAGGAGATGCATAATGTTTAGTTGTCTTTTTTGATGATAACAGCCTTTGATGATTGTTGCCTAGGTCCACTATTTAATTAGGAGTTAAAAAATGGTGATAGTTAGATCCTCTTACTCCTTCTTCACCTAGTTGGAATACTTGTATAAAGGGCCAGTGTTGAAATTTAAAGCTATTTCTTTGTCATTTCCCAGAATGGCTTCCTTTGGATGGAAGAGGAAGATTGGTGAAAAGGTCTCAAAGGTCACTTCCCAGCAATTTGAAGCTGAAGCTGCTGATGAAAAGGATGTAGCTGAGAATGATGAAGGGAACTGGCTTCATGCCATTAAACGTAGGAAAGAAATTCTCCTTGAAGGCTGTGCTGAGAAAAGTAAACAACTGAAGGATGAAGGAGCAAATTTGGCTGAAAATAAAAGGTATGTTTTTAGAGTTTTTGTTTTCTGACTTGCTGTCAGTAATGGGATGAAGAGTTATGAATTCTATATATTCATGTTTTTAAAATGTGGTCTAGGTGATAAATTAATCAAAAAATAAGTTTTAAAGTCACCTTTAAACATTACCATAGAATCTGAAAGTATAAAGGAATCATCAAGATGCTTATAACGTCTCTGCTTTGCCATCCTTTTTGTTCTATTGAAAGTGGAATAAATGCTAAATAAAATGTAATCCAACTTACTGGTGGTAGGAGATGGTTTCATTTCTCGAAACTTTCTCCTTGCGATATTATGTACCAGATAAAGTAGATGTTTCCTGAACAGCTTTGAGGGTGTGTATATGCAAAATGTGTATATACATGGAAAAAAATAACTGACTACATATATATTATACATGTATGTTTATATACATATACATACATATATATGTATTCAGTTATTTTTTTCACGTATATAGAAACATACTTGTATATATATGTACATATGTATAAATTTATTTACATATATACATATATATGTCTTCAGTTATTTTTTTCCATCGACTTGTAATATAATTTAGTAAATTCCGTTTTGGTGCACAGGAATTTGATAACAGCGTCATTTATTCTTAGCCCTTCCTAAGCTAAGCTCTTATATTTATCTTTTTTTCTTTTCTCTTTTTTCTACTTTTTAAAATTCCTTTTCCCCTTCCTCTTCATAGCTCTTTCAGTGGCACCAAAAGTCATTCTTCCATAAATCACTAAGAAAAGGACAAATTGTTTAGTAGGTTGTATAGAGAAAGCTGGAATTCTGTATAGAGGAAAATAAAATGATCTTTATCTAATACATACAAAAATGGACTCTATAGCTATCAAAAATCTCAGTGTGAAAGGTAAAAAAACTACCCAGTTAATAAAAGAAAAATAGAAGGTATCTTTATAACCTAGAGATGGAGAAAGACTTTTTTTATTTTTTAAAATTTCAAACCTATGTTACAGTCGAAAGAATAATTAAATCCCCCCTATTCCCTCTATCCAGATTCAAAAATTCTTAGTAATTACTTTATTTATCTCTTCCCATGCAGACACACACACACATAATTGTATATTTATAATTTTTTTGCTGATCTATTTGAAAGTACGTTGCAGACGTTATGATACCTGGCACCTAGTTCAGTATGGTTCTCCTAAGATTAAGGATAGTCTCTTACCAAACACAATAACCGTCAAGCCTGTGAAAATTAATAATTCCGTAATGTAATATCCAGTCCACATTTAGATTTTTCCAATTTTCATCTAAATGTCTTTTGTAGTGTTTGTTTATGGTGTTTTTTTAAACCAGTATCCAAATAAAGTCTACACACTTGGTTATTATGTCTCTTTAGTGTTTATTTAGGACCCATACTTTTATCCCTCATAACATTGACTTGTTGAAGAGTCCAGACTAATTTTTTATTAGATTGTTTCCTTAACTTATTCCTCTAGCTCATGTATTTATTATAAACTGAGAGTTAGGTGTTGAGATCTGATTAAACATTTTGGGCAAGAATACTTCATAGGTATGTTTGTGCTTTATATTGTACCATATTGGGAGATAAATGACATCAGGTTGTTATTAGTGCAGCCATTGGAGAGACCTCGTGCCTATGTCAGTCTGCTATGTGTAATAATTTGCTGAAAGCCCTATTTTTATAAAAATCTTGAAACTTTTATCTTCGGTGAAGAAAATATAGTTGGAAAATTACACAACAACAGGAGGACTTTATTTACACTAAAGATATGATTTTTAGAAGACATATATATGATCAGCAGGAGTAGTATCTGAATAAGTTATTGTTTCGGACAGAATACACTTCATATCATCCAGAGATCTAAAATTAGGACTGTGTGTTTTTGACTGGTTGTCTTCAATGTGGTATTGAAGAGTTCGAGAAATTAAAAGACGTAGTGTTAACAAAACACTACAACTTTTCTTTGTTCCTTTTTTTTTTTTCTTAGTTGGTCAGGGTGGTTAGAAGATTTCTTGTTAATCATTTTTGTCATAAATGAGTCAGAATTGAAAAACCAATATTTTAGTTTCTCGGTCTATTTTTATTTTTTATTCTGGTGTAATCTTTTTTTAAAAAAATGTATTTTAGTATATGTGCTGCCGAAGTGAGCACTTTTAAATATATTTTAATGTAAAACATAAAATGGTGCTTGAACTATAATGTATCAGCATTTCAAATTGGGAATGAAGGGTAGGAAATAAATAACAATCAAGGACAGTTAGCAGCTTAACAGCTTAATTTTAGATTGTGAATTCTCGTTTCTGTTATTTTAGATACAAAGATTTTTCTCCTGTAGAACTTGTGAGATTGACTATTCTGTCTTAGTCAGAAGAAAACCAACTGTAAATTTTCCACATTTATGAAATCACTTTCAGAACATCCATAAAACATCTTTAGAAATTCCTGTAAATGCCTGTTAAAAGTTCATTAACTTTGTTTTTTTTGCCTTTTTTTCTAGACCACACTAGTGTGTGAAAGGGAAAAGCTATTCAGTTATTGCCATGGGATTCCCTCTGAATTTCTTGTGGTAGAAGAGATATCGAATTTGTAGATAAACAAAATAACTCTTGTTTTTTTGCCCACATGTCAAAACATTGAGTCATTTCACTAAAATCAGCTGGATTAGATGCTTTATTTTGAATGGAGACCACTGTGAGATTTCTTTTTTTGCTCATTATCATTTGTTTTAGAGTAATGTGTACATAGCTTTAGAAAATAACTAAACAAAATTTAAGGAATCTCGTGGAATTGAATAGTTCAACAGCTCTATGCCAAAAATAGAAATAGAGATAGCAGTTTAAAATATCTAAGAGAATATGAAACTTGATTGAAAATAATATGAAAAGTATAAAATAATATAAGGTGAATTAGTAGAGTTAAATTAAAAAAAGTAAAGGCTCAGTCCCTGCATTCCAGATCAACTTCATCTTCCATCACCCTCATTTTCACTATATTTTAGCCCACTGGCCTTTCTTGTGTTTTTCAATATAGTTCATATACAACTTTATCTTATGACTTCCTGTATGGAAAGCTTTTATCTCCTGTTTTCTGATGTCTGTTCTTTCAGATCTCTTCTTACATGTCACATTCTCAGCAAGCCGCTCTCTGACTACCCAATCTGAAGCAACACCCCATATTCCTTCTTTCTCCATCACATCAGCATTTTTAGTTTTCTTTTAGCATTTCTTCCTTTTTGAAATCATATACTCATTTAATTTTTTTTTTTTACATGTTATTTGTCTGTCTTCTGTAGAAATGTAGGGATTTTGTCTTTTGTACTGTATCTTCGGCTCTTAGAACAATTTGTCCTACCTACTAGGCTCTCAGTACGTATTTATTGAACATAAAGCTGCTGTTTTTAGCTGTATTATGGTTTAATAGTTTTTTGTGGATTAACTACCCTTTAGAACACAGTATTATGAGAATTTGTTTTTATATCCCAACCACAAAGGGCCTTTGGGAATAGAATTTTCTTACCCTTCTCCTGCTTGAGAATATGGCACTTGAGAATAATCGCTCTTGTATATGTCTCATTGCTTTTCACATAACCCATGCTTCTTCCCCTTCTCTTCCAAGCTGTTTTGTGTGCAGAAGGCTTTTATTTACACAACAGGAAAATAATGACAGGTTTTACAATATACAGTGTTAAAGGCTTGGGCCTTTAAGCCAGATGGCCTTGTTTTTTCATCCTAGCTCTGCCATTTACTAGCTTCGTAATATTAGGCAAGTTATTCAGCCTCTTTGTATTTAGGTTTCCTCTTCTGCAAAAAAATACCTATCACATTGTGATGATGAAATGAACTTATCTATATAAGGTACTTACTTAATATGGTGCCTACCACATAATAAGTACTCAATAAATATTAGCTATTGTTAATATTATTATAATATTGTCAATTCTTGTGTATCCTTTATTGATGCATTTTCTCATCAGCAATATTGTTTTCTCCATGGGGTTCTTGTGAGGCTGAAATTCAGTGATGGATATAGAAATACTTTAAAAATTTGGTGTGGACTTTAACTTGCAGCTAGGAGATAGTATCAAGAACTTGGCCTGGACAGCCCCAAACAACTAGAAAATTGGACATAAGACATGAAACGACTATTTTCAAACATTGACTAATAGTCAGCATAGGACTCTGATCTTTGAGGAAAGGGACTCAAATGAGGTGATCCCTCATTTCCCTGAAGGCAATTTCCTGGCTATAAGGACATGAGTGGGAAACCAGACGGACCTTACTGGTCTTGCTGAGTTGAGGAGATGGAGATGGCTTTTGGAGAGGCTAAGGCAGCTAGACGTTGTGGAATAGTATACCAGAGAAGAGGGAGCTACTCAGAGAAAGAGCTCCAGCAATCTGTAGGAGGTCCCCTTGAGTATTTGTTGAACATTAGGCCATGCAACTGTGGGGAAAGTTTTACAAGTTCATGTAAAATGATTAGGGAGTTGCAAGTTGAACTAGTCCCAGAATTCATACAGACCAAAGAGATAGATGTTCAAGCTTCAGCCACCCAGAGTGAAGTCTTTAGTGGTCACCAGGAACATTAACTGTCTCCAAGGAGTCTGCTATGCCTTAGTAGAATGACTACACTATCCCTGGAGGGAAGGCTACGCTCAAAAACAGGTTTTGAAGGGTTCAAACTGATACACAAATTACTTAACTACATGTCAGAACAGAGCCAGAAATTTTCAGATAGTCAAAAGGATAACATTTACAATATCTAGCATCTAATAAAAAAATTACTAGACATGCCAAGGAGGAAAAAATTGTGACCCATAAACAGGAGAAAAATTAGTCAATAGAAATAGATTGAGAAATGACATAGATGATAGAAGCTGTGGACCAAGAGGTTAAAATGGTCGTAACTGTGTTTGAATATTTAAAAGGTAACATAAATCTAATCAGGATTGAAATGAAAGATATAAACGAATGGAACATCTAGAGGTGAAAAATATAATATCTTAAAAAATATGTATACACACCAAATGGAATTAATAGCTATGTCAGTTGAGTCCTTTGAGAAGCAAATGCTAAGACCAGGTTAAACGTCATGCAGAGATTTTATTAGTGGAAGCACCTGTATGAGAGACAAGTGTAAGGGACCTGGGTAATGTGGGAGAGCCATCAGACTACAATGTTTGTCTGACCCTGGGTGAAGGAGAGAAGGAAGAAAGATTGGTAGAGGTATCATAGGCAAGATCTGAGGTGGTCTTGCATCAGAGGAGTCCTCGCTCCCTAGGAATGGGCTTGTCTTAGTATCCCTGCTGCTCTCAGTCAGTGCAAGGAACAGCCCATGGGAAACTCATCCTTCCTGCATATGTGACTGTGGATTTAGAGTGCAGCAGCTAAGGTGGAGGTCTACCTGAGATAATGGACATCTCTAAAGTTCTGAAAGAAAATGAAACTATCAACGTAGAGTTCTGTATAAATGTAGAGCTCCACATAAATATCTTTCAAAAATAAGTCAAAATAACTTTCTTGGAGAAACCAAAACTGAGATAAACCATTGCAAGTAGACTTGCACTTCAAGAAATGTTAAAAGAAGTTCTTCAGGTGGAAGAAAATTATGCCAGATGGAAATTTGTATCAAAACAAGAGTGAAGGGTGCCAGAAATTGTAAACATGTGGGTAAGTATGAAGAATAATGTTGTTTTTAAAGTTTTAAAAATTCTTTTAAAAGAAAATGGATTTTAAAAAATATAGCAACATATTGGAGATTTATAACATATGAAAGTAAATATATGACAACAATAATAAAAAGCAAGTAGAGACAAATCGTATATTGCTTTAGGCTTTTACATTATAAGTGAAGTGATATAATATTATTCGAACCTAAACCTTTACCAGTCACTGAAAATTAAGACTCATAAGCCAATAATGAGAGATAAAATAAAATAATTGGAAATTAATTTTAAAGTACCATTTACAGTATCATCCCCTCCAAAAATTTTTAGGACAACCATTCAACAGTATGTGTAAGAACTATATACTGAAAACTACAAAACATTGCTGAGAAAAATTTCAGGAGACCTAAATAAATTGAGATATATATGAGATATCATAGATATGTATGAGATATGATATATATATATTATATATATGTACATATATACATATATATCTATGAGATATAGATATGAAATATGATATGTATTATATATTATATGTATATATACATACATATGTATATATATAAAATATATATACATGCATACACTATGTTCATAGATGAGAAAAAATTTTAAGACATTAGTTTTCCTCAAATCGAACTGTATACTCAATGTAATTCCAATCAAGATACCAGCAAACTTGTTTTTTATAGTAATTGACAGCTTATTCTAAAGTTTATATAGAAATGCAAAGAATCTAGTCAAAATAATTTTATGGAACAAAACATAGAGAACTTATACTACTTTATTTCAACACTTATCATATTCTTGAATGCTGTACCTTTATAGTATTAGTGTAAGGATAGACATATAGATAGATCAATGAAAAGAATATAAGGTACAAAATGACTCACATATATATGGGCAGTTGATCAAAAATTAAAACTTCTGGTTAACAAGATGTAATTAAGAAAATGAAAAGTGAGAGCACAGGCTGGGAGAAAATATTTACAATAAATATCTGACATAGGACTTGTGAGAATATATAATCTCACAACTCAATAATAAGACACTATGCAATTGAAGAAAGGACAGGAAGTTTGAATTGAAACTTTGCTAAGGAAGAAGTACAAATGGTCAACAAGCACAAACAAGCTTTTCAGCATGATTAGTCATTAGGAAATTTCAAATTAAAACCATGACATATTACTATATAACCACTAGAATGCTAAAATTAAAAAGGTTGACAATGTCAGGCAAGGATGTGAAGCAACTAAAACTATACATTGCTCATGAAAATGTAAACTAGTTATACTACTTTGGAAAGTAGTCTCACTGTTTCTTATAAACACCTACCTTACAATTCAGTAATTCTCCTAAATATTTAGGAGAAATCAAAACATATATCCACGCAAAGACTGGTCTAACAATGTTCTTAGCAGCTTCGTTCATAGCAGCCATGACCTGCAAACAACCAAAATGTCCATCGAACAGGTGAACGGATAAATTGTGGTATATCCATCCCATAGTATCTTATTGAGAAATGAGAAGGAATAATTGGTGCATTCAAAAATCATGTTCAGAGAAGGAAATCAGAATGTGCTTATAGTCTGATTCCATCTGTGCAGAACTCTTTAAGGACAAATCTATAGTGACAAAAGATCAGTGTGGGGCCAGGAATTGGGGCAGGGTAGCTGAGAAAGGCCCCAGGGAACTTTTGGGGTTGATAGGAATGTTCTTCATTGTGATGGTTGTGGTATTTACATGGGTACATCCATTTGTAAAAGTCCATCAAAGAGTAGGCTTAAAATAGGTACATGTTTTGGTATATAAATTATACTTCAGGAAATTTGATTTAAAAAACCAAACTTAATTGCTTATGAAGTGTAAAATAATTCTGTTTCATATATATGTTCAAGATATATTTTTATTCAATATTTGCTATTGTTTTGCAAGTTAACTGGTAGAAGGGACAATTTAGATTTTAATAAAACTCTCTAGAAATTGCAGATTTTTGGGATCTTGGTCATTTTATCACCTTGTCAGCCTTCTTCAGTCCGTCCTCTGTTCTAGGAGCAGTGGCAGAAGTCCCCAGTCTTAATCTAGAAGTTGGGTGGGGATTTTTGCCGTTGCGTATATTCACAAATTGAGTTTGAATCTTTCCTTCTCAATTTAGCATTTCAGAGGATGTATAACAATCAGGTAACCTTTTGGGGGTTGAATGTGTGTGTGTGTGTGTGTGTGTGTGTGTGTTTGTAAAATGGTAAGGATTAAGTGCAACAAAGTAGAACAGCTTTGAACCTGGAATGAGTAATAATCCTTAGAGTGATAGAGAAGTAGAGATACCTCTAGAGAAATTGCTTAGAGAAGGAGGCAGGGAGGAAGATTGATGACGAGGGGTGAGCCACTTCTTTCTGATATATTCTTTTGCCTCCTTGTGATTTTCTTTTATTTTTCCTTATCTTTTTTTTTTTTTTCACCCTCAGTATTTTCTCATTTAGTTTTATTTAGCACATGGAGAGTTATCTGTACACATTAAATGCAGCATGGTTCAGGTGTGTTAATATCATCCTAAATTCTTTGTAACCAAAAACTGGTTTACTCTTCTACCCTATCTCTAATTTGGGTGCTTTTTAGAGACAGCATAGTGAATCTAATGGGTGACTGTGGATCTTGAAGTCATTTGACCTCATTTCAGATCCTAGCTTTATCATTTCAATGTATAAACATTAGCAGATTATTAACTTTTTAAGTGTCAGTTTCCAGTTTCCTCATATGTAAAGCGGTGAGATTTATCTCAAGACTATTGGGGGATTAAAAAGCAAGTGCGTGTAAAAGAGCTTAACATGCCCCCAGCACCTAGTAAGCACTCAGTACATGTACTTTGGATATTATATTTTAGGATTTTATGTGTAATAGGTACATTCCATTTAGTATTACTTTTCTTTTTGAAAGTTATTTTGTTTAGACATCTTTTTCTAGAATTATTAGTAACGAGGATATACCGTCTCAATAGTCTGTCACAGTGTGGGTCCTAACTTTGATATATTGGCTTTTAAGGTTTCAACCACTAGATGGTGATATTTGGTTGTGAAGCTAAGTGGTCTGTTTTTCTCTGAGAATTAGTGTGTATGTGTGTGAGGCAGGAATATAATTAGAATTTACCATGAGTTGTCTCTAGAAAAGTGTACCTACCAAAGTGAACTTGAGGGTGATTTGGCTGGGTGACACACATTCTGTTGAGTGCTAGCATGGATAGATGTAATGACAATGATCTTCATTTTGATGTCATCTGTTCCTTTCTCTCTTTTGGCTCTTTCTCACTGGTATACAAGTATATCCTTACAGCATCCATTTAAAAGCTTCTCTTGACTCCGCATGCCCTACCATTTCTGTTCCCTTTCACCATAAATTCCATTTCTTGATGAATTATCCTCTCAGTCCATTTCTAGTCAGGTTTCTGTCCCCGCTAATCCACTGAAACCACTCTTGTAAAGGTCGTATGACCTCCATCTAGTCAAATTCGGTCATCGTGTCTCTGTTCTCATTTTCTGTACTTTTCACATTTTGGCATAGTTGACCACTCCCTTCCTAAAAACACTGCTCCCTAATCTACAACATTGTCATGTTTTTCCTTTGTTTCAATGTCCACTTCTTAATTTTCTTTGCTTGCTTTTTTCTTTTGCTTATTTTCTAAATATTGGTGGGCCACAGTATTTAGAAAGTACTTCTTGTCTTTTCCATATGTAGCCTTTTCCTTCTTAAACTTAGTCTCCTGCTTTCAGTACCATCTTTGTACTGTCAACTACCAAATATATGTGTGTAGTGCTGTCTTCTCACCTGAATTCCAGCCTCTTAAGTCTCTGATGCTTACTTTATACCCACTTAGATGTCTAATTAGTATCTCAAACTTATTGTGTACTGAACAGAACTCTTGATTTTGCTCCCAAACATCTGGTCCTTTCCAGTCTTCCCTATATCAGGAAAAGGCCCCACCATTTGCCCAGTTATTTAAGCCCAAAAGCCCGGGGTCAGCTCTGCTGATTTATGTGCCAACCACAACTAATCAGTCCAACTCAGCTCCAGCTCCCTGCCCTTGAGACAGTTCATACTGCTCCTGTGACCACAAAGCCCTGGCAGCTGCTGCTGTTGCCATAGACCAAAGAGCCCCCGTGTATGGTGCTGACAGTGAAAGACCATTATACCTCGACACTGGCCAGATTGGACTTGTGGCTGCTCTGGAGGGACTGGATCACATACCCAGAAGTATGAGTGAGTTAAAGCCTTGTGGGGGAGACTTTGATTGGTGGGAGACAGGGTATGGTAGCGAGCCTGCAGATAATTTTTGTCCTTCTCTCCCTTCCCCCCCACCCTAAACTGTCTCCTGGACACAGAGATTTCATACAGTATCTCTGAAGAACCTCTGCAAGATTAGCAATCATCTGTATTTATTTTTGAAGCTGTTGCCAACTTAACATATACCTTGTATTTATTCTTCCTCTTTCCTGCCTCACTTCTCTTTTATTCCCTCACTCTTGCTCCCTGGGATCCTTCTCCCCACAAAGAGTTAGCCAGTAAGTTCAGGCCTCATGCTCTATTTCCCAGGTAACCCAAGCTAACCATCTTCCTGGATTCCTTTCCTTTTTTTCAGTCCTCATATCTGATCCAAGTCGAGTAGACTTTACTCTTTAAACATATTCCAAATCTATTTTATTCTCCCCTCTTTTTTCATTGTTATCATCTGGTTTAATCTACTGTCATTTTTTATCTAGATTACTCGTGTAGCCTCCCGTGCTCATACTTAGACCTCTGCAGTCCATTCTCCTCCCCTGGACCTGACTGATCTTTTCAGAATAAATCAGTTGATGTCTCTGTGTTGCATAAAAACTCTATGGATTCCCCATCACACGTACAGTTAAACCCATAGTCATAACCGTGGCCTGCTAGTCCCTAAGTGATTGGGGTTTGGCCTCCCTCTTTCATCTTACACTCTCCTTTCTCCTACTATAGCCATGCTGGTTTTCTTTGCTTTTCTCACAACATGGAGTGTGGCCTTGGGCTCTTTCTTCCCTTTGTCTGAAATGAATTTTCTCCAGATCTTCAGTTAGCTGATGACTTTTTAACATTCAGATCCCAGCTCAAATGTCTCCTTAGAGACCTTTCCTGACCATGCATTCTGAGGAGTCACTTGGTCGCTATCACATCACTCCATTTGTTTTTTATCCTGGTACTTATTGTATTTTAACATAAAGTTTGTTGTCTTTTTCTGCCTTTTTTTCCGCATGCAAATGTTCTAGAATGTAAGATTTAGAAGAGTAGAGTTCATTTATGTCTTGTTAGATGCTGTATCCTCAGTACCTAGAATACTACCTGGCCCAGAGTAGGTGCTCAATAAATATTTATTAAATGAGTAAACTGATAACTGTAGAGCTCATTAAACTTGAAGCTACAGTAAATTAGAAATCTAATTGAGAGCAAAGTAGCTAAACACTTTGACATTTCTGTGTGGTAAATGAGTGTGCTAACTTATTTGGCTTGATGACCAGCTGTTCCTTACCTCAGTGTAGGGTATTATCTCACCCTGCCCTTGTGTAACCCCTGAAGCTATTCATTTTTCTCCCTTCCTTGTGCTAGTTTAGTGGCATACTGTTAAGGTTGTCTTTAAACTGACCGAATCAGACTTTGGTCACTTATTAACCACAGTGACTTTAATCCAAATTTTTATCTTTTAATGCTTCCTATCCAACAGCTGCAGAAGGGCTGTGTCTGTTCAGTGTGTTCCAAACTGAAGTTGAATTAAGAGATATGCTGTAGGAATTATGAGAGACCATTTATTAGGTGCCAAGTTTACCTCTGATCCAAAAATGGAGGAACTAAGTAGTGTTAGCCTTTATTTGTAGGCCAGGAGAAATAAGTCAATAGCCAATGGAAAACAGCTCACTTGTTCCTTTAAACCTATGGGTAACAAAGCACATTTCATTTAGCAATGCCTCTGCTATCAGCAATAGTTATAATTTCAAAATAAAAGCAGTGCAATAGAGAGGAGAGAACATTTTTCTTTTTTCCTCAAATCAATGTACCTGTATTTGCACATGTGCATGCTTGTATGTGTGTGCATGCATGCATACCTGCCTAATGCAATGACAAAACAGAACTAGTGATAGTATCATCTTGAACTTTTTAGTTTATTTTGTACTTTGGAATAATGTAAATTTAGGTACCTAAGCAGCTTTGTTGGAGTGGGGATGGGGTAAGCTGTCCTGTTTCTCAGTGATAGTGCTACTGGCATGTTGGGCAGAACAGTTCTTTGTTGGGCAACATTGCCCTTTATCTTCCAGGAGCATCCCTGATCCCCTGCCACAAGTGCCTTCCAAGTCATACTGACAACCAAAAAGGCCTCTCTACACAGTGCCTGAAATGCCCTCCATGGGGTGATAACTGCTTCTGTTTGAGTTAGGCAGAAAATAGTACTGAAAGTAAAAAGGATGTTTGACAAATGTGAGAAATTTTAACAGTGGCTGGGCCAAGTAGAAAAGGCGCCGGCGAACCACTCTGTTTTTATAAAGCTTTATTTGGGCACAACCATGCACATTTGTTTGTGTATCATCTATGGCTGATTGTATGCTATAGTAGAACTTAGTACTGAGACTGTATGGCCCACAAAACCTGAACTATTCACTGTATGAACCTTTACTATGCTGACCCTTGGTCTAGAGACCAAAGACCTCCATCCCCTTCCTCAAAAGGCATAAAGACTCCTGAAATCTCAAACATCACAGTTTCTTAAGGTCTATATCTAACATTCTAATCTCCTGGTTCTTTCTACCCATATACCCAATCCCCTAGTCTTGGGATTTCTTGTAATTTCTGTACCTGGAATGATGAGATAGAACAAAATAAGGATTGAAGTGTTTGCTACTTTTGTCTTAAGGTAGAATTACTTTTTACTTCTTTCCCTTTTTGTTTTTTGGGTTTTTTTTTGTTTGTTTTTTGATTTATTATCAGCATGCCAACTCCTGGGCCCTCTTTTCATGTCTTCTGTACATCTGTCTGATTGTTTCCAAGACTTCTCTTGAAGAAGTAGGACAAATGAGGTGGATAGAATCTGTGATATTAGCACTATGTTCTGGGCAGTGTAGAGAATGCGAGTAACTCTACCTTTTGGTCACTGAACTCTTTAGTAAAGATAAGATAAAAATACATGGAGGAATTAGAGAAAAATTAAACAGGAGACAGCATTGGGGTAGTTGGAGAAAGCGATGGTTTTGTATTTAAAGAGCTGGCTTCAAATCCTGTTTTCTGCAGGATTAGTAATACCTTTGGATTAGTCCTGTAGCTGCTTTCATACTTTGTTTCCTCATCGGTAGAATGAGAACAAGTAATGCCAATCTTATAGGACTTCTGTGAGTACTAAGTGAATTAACTTTTTGTGAAAGTTGTATGTTAAGTAATTATATCTTAAATGCTTTTGAAAACAAAGCACTTTAGAAATATGTGTTACTATGTGGTCCATAAAGTGGTATTCAAAGTCTTCATGACGAACATGAGATTTTAAATTAGTCTTAGAGGAGAGAGAGCCTTTGAGTAGGTGAAGAGCAGGAGGAACAGAATCCTTGATGTGCATGTGGATGAGCCCTGGGGACGCACGTGAACAGAGGCATGATGTGTGGTAGGGACTGGGCGAAGACACAGCGGAGTGGAGCAGAGGTGTAGGTGGTGAGTAGTAGAACAAAGATTGGACAGATGGCCTAATACTGTAAGAAATATATTTGGTAGTATTTTTAAAAATTTTATTATTTCATGTATACAGTACATCGGTTAGATATTTATATAGTTTATGAAATGATCCCCCTGATTACTCTTTCTCTCCTCTGACTCTCCACCTAGCCATTACCTTAATGCGGACTGCATTCCCTATGCCATCCATGCTCCCCATCCCCATGACCACCTATCAGCTACTAATTTGTACTTCTTTAACTCTTCACCCTTTTCTCTCATACACCCCCACCCCCACATTTGATTTATTAAATCCTGCAGAATTTACTAGTAATTTGTTCGTTAGAAAATTATGAGCAATTATTATGGAATAAGTTAATTTTCCAGAGAAAGAAGACAGAATGTAATTAATATTTCCAAAGTTTTTCACATTGTGTTTATAATAACATTTGCAAATATTATTTAGAGTTAGGCTTGAAATCACCTACTGCTTTTAGATGTAATATTAAAGCTTAATACCAAGAGATTAAATTTCTTTGATGTATATATACTTTTTGTTAAGAACATTATAGGAAATAGCTATAAATAATCAGAAATGGGTATTAAATTATATTAAGTATTATTGAATGTCATGTACTTTTTTAATCCATTATCTGTTATATATGCAACCTTTCATAATTTTTTTGTGAGGTGTACCCTACATGGTCATGTGGATTTGATACTTTAATAAGTTGTTGGATTTAATTTGATAATTCTTTATTTAGGATTTTTATACTTACCTTATGGACTAGAAAGTTTTCAGTGATCACTAGGATTAATTCTCTTTTCTCAGATAATGTATCTTTCTTAGGACAAAAATGTGCTTTTGGAGTAGTCCAAATATGCTGAGATGCATTACGATTCTTAAGACTACGTTTCTAATTGTGGAATTTAAGACTTAGGGTTAGGCAGTGGCAGCTATTTTCTTGTCAGGGCCTTTCCATATTGTCCCACTACATCCTACAAAAACTTGGACTACTCCTTGTTTCCACCTTATTCCTTCAGAAATTATTGATATGTGTTAGGTGCAATGTACTTTGATAAGCAAAATTCCTATCACACCGTTTATGTAAAGATTTTGGTTTCAACAAAGACAGAAATAAATGTAAAGTTTCTAATTGTTCTATAAAGAAAAAGAACTGTGTACCATGAGCCAGTATCACCAGGATGATTTAGATAAGGGGCCACAAAAGGCTTCTTTGAGGAAGCAAGAAGGCAAGTGACTGGGTTCATCCAGGTGAACAGAGGGAGTCCTAGTTATTGTTTTGTCTTTTGCATACTTTGTGATTTTAGCATATATTTATCATTAAAATAAGGCAACTTGCTATTGTCTTGCCTGCTTACTACTGTATATATTTTTATTTGATCCAAATTATTTTATGATACTGAAATTAATTTCCAGTGAATTTTATTTTGTGTCATTTATGTGTATGCTAAATGAATAAATAATATACATGGTAAAATATTTTAAATGATCCCTGTATATGAAGTAGAAATTGAGAGATTAAAATTGTGACTTTTTACTTATTTCAGAAAATCCATTGTTTAGTGTAGTAAGAAGTAGAATAGAGTAGTTGCTTTCAATACGATAATTGAGAAATGTCCTGTGCTAGGTATAAGCTGACATCATTATTTGAGCTCCTCCCTGTTTCCAGAGTGAATTGATCCATCCTAAATTGTTTGTTCTTGTCTATATTAAATTAGAAGCTTTTAAAGGCATGTTTGTTCTTTTGTGTAAGCAAATAGTTTAAATTATTATTGAAAGTAGCTTTTATGACTTACTTAATCCTGTGTTCACATAATTCTAATAAATGATAGTAAGTAAAATGCAGAGCAGTTTAGCAGTTATTTTAAAAGTATATTCCTATCTTTTACTGGAACGCTAGTTTGAACATTGGCTCAACACTTCTTCCTGGTCAGTTCCCCTTTCCCTAAATATGGTTGTCTTGAGAAAATATGCAATTAGGAAATATATTTTTTCTCTTTCATTGTTTTTTGCTTTTTTTTCCTGAGCCTTAAGCTACTCGAAATTAGGGTCCTCGTGATGAATGTTCATTGTATATAACTACACATTATTTTGTTCTTAATTTCTTCAGACTGCTACTCCAGATTTTAGACAGAGAAACTCAGAATAATTTAGAGATTTTTTTTTTTTCCTCTTTAATTCAGGAAATAGATCGTCTAAAAGCTGGAACCTGATTTACCTACCCTGGGTATCACGTGATTGTCAGTTCAGTTAGATCTATCTAAAACTGTTTTCAGTATCATTATAATGTCTATTTGAAAGCTCTCACAAAATCAAGAACATAAACTAAACTTTATTTTTTATTGAGATATAATCAACAACAATATATTAGTGTCAGGTGTGCACAGTAATGATTTGATACTTGTATATACTGCAAAAAAAACCAAACTAAGTCTACTTGATATCCATCGCCATACATAGTTATAAAAATTTTTTTTGATGAGCACTTTCAAGATCCACCCTCCTAGATATTTTCAAATATGCACTACAATATTATTAGCTATAATTGCCGTGCTGTACATTACATTCCTATGACTTATTCATTTTATAACTGGAAATTTGTACCTTTTGATCTCCTTCACCCATTTTTGTGCCCCCCTCCACTCCAGCTCAGACAACCATCAATCTGTTTTCTATATCCACGAGCTTAGTTTTTTGTTTTGGTTTGGTTTTTGTTTTTAGATTCCACATATAAGTGAGATCATACAGTATTTCTTTTTCTGTCTGACTTATTTCCTTTAGCATAATGCCTCAAATGAGAAGATTTCATTCTTTTTTATGGCTGAATATTCTTCCATCGTGTATATATGCCACATTTTTCTTTCTTTGTTTGTCTGTTGATAGACATTTAGGTTTTTTCCATGTCTTGGTGATTGTTTAGTAATAATGCTGCAATGAACATGGGGGTGCCTTTGTTTTTTCAAATTAATGGTTTTGTTTTCTTCAGATAATTAAATACCCAGAAATGGAATTGCTGGATCATATCGTCGTTTTACTTTTAATTTTTTGAAGAACCTCCATATTATTTTCCATAGTGGCTGCACCAGTTTACATTTCCACCAAGAGTGCACCAGAGTTCCCTTTTGATTTGCATTTCCCTGATGATTAGTGATGTTGAGCATCTTTTCGTGTATCTTTTGGTCATCTGTATGTCTTCTTTGGGAAGATACCTATTCAGATCCTCTGCCCATTTTTAATCGGATTTTTTGTTATGTTGCTATTGATTTGTGTGAGTTCTTTATATATTTCGGGTATTTACCCCTTATCAGATATGTGATTTGTAAATATTTTCTCCCTCTCAGTAGGTTGCCTTTTCATTTTCTTGATTGTTTCCTGTGCTGTACAGAAGCTTTTAGTTTGTTGCAGTCGCACTTCTTAATTTTTCTTTTGTTGTCTTCGCTTTTGATGTCAAACCTAAAAAATCATCTCCCAAACTGATGTCAAGAACCTTACTGCCATATTTTCTTCTAGGAGTTTCATGGTTTCAGGTATTACATTCAACTATTTAATCCATAAACTAAATTTCAAACAGTATATGCTGAACAAAAGAAAGTCATGTCTAATAACAAAATCTATACTGAACCAGAAAATATATTTCTATCATTACATATTTTGGGGCACAATTATTATAAATATTATTAGAAACACAATATGAAACAAGATGAAATCCTAAAAGTTCTTGACATCATAGTTTTTAGTAAGGAAATAAAATGATGAATCTTAATATTAGCTACTAATTTGCTAAAAATGTGGCTGTATGGGAATAGCTTTTAAATTTGTTCTGATAGTTCTACATAGGCTCATAAAATTGTGTTTTACAAATAAACAATAAAAATCAAATAGAAATCTATCATGGTATTAGTAGGAGATGATGATTCGTTTAGATTGAACATGTTGTGTTTGAGATATATATTCCTTCTTATATTCTTATATTCCTGCTTAATTATCTTTTTTTTAAAATTTAATTAATTTTTTTTCTATGGTGACATTGGTTAATGAAATCCAATAAGTTTCAGCTGTACACTTGAACAGTAAGACATATATGTATTTACCTCCCATAGTTAGATTTCTTTCTGTCGCCACATATTTGACCCCCTTTACCCCGTGTACCTCCCTCCACCCTCCCCCCTGTCTGGGAACCACTAGTCCATTGTCCATGTCTATGAGTCTCTGTTTGTTTGTTCTGTTCATTTGTTGCTTTTAGGTTTATATCCCACATATAAATGATATCATGTAATTTTCAACTTTTTCTGTCTGGCTTATTTCTCTTGATTATCTCGAGGTCCATCCATGTTGTTGCAAATGGCAGTATTTCATCTCTTCTTATGACTGAGTAATATTCCATTGTATATATGTATCACGGCTTCTTTATCCAATCTTCTATCGTAGGACACTTTGATTGCTTCCATATCCTGGCCACTGTGAATAATGATGCTATAAACATTGATGTGCAAATATTTTTTTGGATATGGGTTTTCAGGTCTTAGCGGGTAAATACCCAGTACAGGGGCTAGATCATATGGTAGATCAACTCTTAGTTTTTTGAGAAACCTCCATACTGTTTTCCATAGTGGCTGCACCAATTTGCAGTCCCAACACCTGCTCAATTATCTTGATCTTATATTCCTATGCACTTATCTTCTCATTTGTCTCTTTGGTATTCGCAGAAATCCTTCCCACATGAGTTGTCAGCATTCATTGTTCCCACTGTCTTACTTCCAGTTCACTCTTTAGTTTGGCTTATGTCCCCTCCATTCTAAGAATACTGTTTTGGTCAGTGTCAGCAATGACCTACATTTTAGTAGATCTTTCTGAGGTATTCAGAAAAACTCATCAGTCTCTATGACAGACTTCTCTCTAGGTTTCTGCGAAACCACACACAGTCCTGAATTTTCTTCTTCCTCTCCTCTGCTTCTCAGTTGTCTTTGCTGGACTGTTCTTTTCTGCTTGGCCTCGGAAGTTTGGAAACGCCATCTCTGGTGTCTTTTCACTTTTTCATCTACTCTCTCTGTATGTGATCCTACCTCGTTCTCTGGTTTGTTTATTTTGTTCTTAACATTTTTAATGAAAAGGAAGGGGCAGTAACATATGTTCATCATTTTAAAAAGTAAATGCAGTAATAACAAAGGATATACACTGAAAAGTAAGTCTTGCCCTCACTCCTGTTTTCTGGACTCTTAGTTCACTTTCCCACAGGCAACGACAGCTACCAGTTTCTTGATATCCTGCCAAAGACGATCTTTGGATTTATAAGAAATAGAAACCTAATCTTTAGATTTGTAAGAAATATAAACCTAATCTTTAGATTTATATTTAATGGCTGTATAGATCTCTTACCACCCAGACTCTTACTCTCTAAAATCAGGGACCAAAAAGATTTGGATATGAAGGGGTACTTATATTTTATTGTATGATATATTGTAATGTATTTAACTTTTGAGAAAGGATGTTTTCATCTTTGGTTTTTAAAAATTATATAGTGAATATCCTTTCAGAGATATAAATGTACACATATACAGGTTAGTCCAAAAAGAAAGATTGGTAGAGATGGAATTGCTGTGTCAAACTGGGTGCATTTTTAAAAAATATTTTACTTTTTTTTCCTTTTTTCTTTTGAATATATTGTTATCAAGTAACAAACTTGGGTTTTAAGGGTTAATGCATGTGTGTATACAGATGCATAATGTGTGTATAAAGAGAGAATGTGCATATAATTTTCCAACAAAAACTGGTTTCTAACGTTTTATTATGAAAAATTTCAAACATAAAGCAAAGTTGAATGATTATACAGTGAACACCTGTTTACCCATCATTTGAATTCAGCAATCTTTCTATATTTGCTTAATCTGTGTATGTTTTAAAAATAAATGGCAGACCTTGTGAAAGCATGTTCCTGAAATCTTTGATATGAATTTTCTATCAGTAAGGACATTTTTATATATAACCATAATACAATTAGCACATAAGACAGCAATAATTACCTAATATATTCTAGTATCTAATACATATTTGGTTTTGCAATTGTCCATAAAATTTCTAAAGCTGATTTTTTTGACTGTCAAGGCTCATTTATTGTTACTGATTGTTATGTGTTTTAAATCTCTTTTAATTTGGAGCAGGGTCTACAAACTACAGTTAGTGGACCAAATCTAGTCTGCCATCCATTTTTGCAAATCAAGTTTTGTCAGAACACAGCCCCACTCATTTGTATTGTCTCTCTGGCTGTGTTCACACTACAGCAACAGTTGATTCCAAAGCCTAAAATATTTGCTATTTGGCCCTTTACAGAAAAAGTTTATGGGCCTTTTATTTAGACCATTAGAACAATTCTCTCACTTAAAAAAAAATTTTCCCATGACATTGACTTTTAAAATTGACCAGGCAGATTAGATTGCTTTGTAGACTGTCTCTCGTTCTGAATTTGCCTCATTTTTTTCCCCTCTGGATTATTTAACTTTATCCTCTGTCTCATTTTCTGTAAACTGGAAGTCAGGTCTAGCAACTTTAATTCAGGTTCAAAAACCTTTTTTTGTGCGAGGCTATTCGTGCCGTTGTTTACTTTCTGCTACATCACGTCATGATGTATATAATGATGCTAGGATCATTTAACAGTGTTTGTGTAGTATATTAGCCTTATCCTCCATTATGCAGATCTGCATCAATCTTTTCCCTAACGGTTTTAGCATCCACTGGTAGTCTTGCCTAGATCATTATTTCATAAATGATAATTTTTTAAATTGTGATATTCCTTCTGCATTTATTAGCTGTTTTTTCCCTCATAAAGAAGAACTTTCCCTCATAAACATCTTAGAGGTTTGTTATTTTTATTTCTAAATTATGGAAGGGAAAAACTTCCATCTCTGTCTCTTATAAAGGTTTTGAAAATAGTGTTCAGGTTCATAGTCTTTTATTGTTTCCATAGTTTAAATTAAAAGTGTTCACTTGAAGTAGAGCTTTTACATGTGTACGTGCACATGTATTTCGAAGACTAGATTGAGGAGAAAGGACGAGAGGCTATTTATTTGTGTTTCATTATAAGGATTTTTCTCCCTTTTTCTGTAAGACTAAAAATCAAAAATTTAAATTATGATTCTAATTGTTAAACATTTAGGCTAGTTTCTAGGGGATTAAACAGCCTGACTACAATTCGTATTATAGATGTAATCTTGTATTTAAAGAATATTAGTATCCTTTGAATTTTTGATTAGCATAGAGATTACTAGCTCTAATAAGTAAACCAACTGGGAACTGTAACTATATTTCTTATGAAGCTGGCAGGTCATATATCAGTAGAAAATCTGAAGGGAGGTAGTATAGATAAGTAAATATAATATTTATTTCTTCCCTTATTGACTTTTTTCTTAATTAAAGGAAATCGATGAGAATAATATCTTGAGTTTTACAAACTTCTTTCTAAGATAATCTCATTTCCAGTCAGTTTTACATCAAATATAATATATGTATTAAATTTGACCTCTAACATATGATTTTTCTTCTTCAGTAATTATTATTCATAGGCCACTTCCTTCCAAAAGAGAATTGTATGGCCAAAGGGTAATTTTTTTTTCTAGCTTTATTGAAATATAATTGATGTATAACATTGTGTAAGTTTAAGGTATACAATGTGATGATTTGATACATGTATATATTTCAAAAGGATCACTACAATAAGTTAGTTAACACAGCCATCGTTACACATAATTACTTTTTTGTGTGGTAAGAACATTTAATATTTACTCTCTTTTGCAACTTTCAAGTACATAATACACTATTGTTAACTATAATCATAATAACTATAGTACAGTAGATCCCCAAAACTTACTTATCACTGAAACCTTGTACCAAAGGGTAATTTTTAATGTCTAACAATAGAGAACCCAATTGAGTGAATTTTGCATTGGAATAATAGTAATCATTCTTTAAGCATTATGCTGCTGAGAGAAGGATTTGATGATTTAAAGACGTGAAAAAAATGTTTTGTGTGATACACAATACATTAAAATAAACTGGAAGAATTAGCAATAAAATGTTAACTGTATTAACTATAATTATCATCTTTGGGTGGTGAAATTATGAGTGTGTGTGTGTGTGTGTGTGTGTGCGCGCGCGCACGCGCGTGTGCACGTGCATTTTCCTCAGGTGTAGAATGCGAGGAAGACCTGATTTAAGAACATTTTGTATTAAAAAGAATTGAATACCCAGTGCAAGCCAACAGTGTGTTTTAGTTGCGAGCATAGATTTGCAGTCTTAGGCTGCCTGAATAGATGTACATGTGCAGATCAGAGAAGGAAGAGGCCACTGGAATCTGCAGCACCTACCTTCCTCCTCCTCCCCTTTCTGTCCTTTCCAGAAGCTGTGGTTTTTAAAACAATGAAGCTCAGACTTTCTCATTCCTTCTGTGTATGTTCCATTTCATCTCTTCCTTTGCTAATTAGAGTTCAGGTGAGGCTCTGGCTCTAGACAGATCCTTGAGTTTGGCAAAATCCTCGATAGAGAAATCATTTTCAGTAGTGAAGCTCTTAGAGATTTGGTTTGTGACAAGAATATTTCTGATACAGGCAGAGGCAAGGAAGAACATAACAGCATCATGGTAGCACATTATAAAAGTGAAGTGAATAATGGTCATTGTCCAAATCGCTGGCAGTTCCTAAAATTCATGTAAGTAGTCTTTTACCCAGAGTTAAACTAGGTGTTTAAACAGATATCTCCTCAGGACTCAGCAGGGGCCCCTGTTAGGGAAGAAGATATTAACAGTGGTCAGGGCAGTAGATCTGATAGTCCTCTTTGCATATTCAGATGTGGTTTGCCTGGGAACAAAGACTGCCACCAGCCTTTTTGGCTTGTAGTTGTACGTAGCCTGCTTCTACAAAATAAAAATAGCCACTGCTACAACCTATAATGGCAGTTAAAGCAGGCTTTGTAAAGTACACTCCCACCTTGTTGGCCCTCACCCTTGCTGCTAGCCATGGAGCGGGTACCATGGCAAACTTATTCTAAGCAGGCTCTAGCCCATTTGCCATTTGTCGATATGACATAAGACCGAGAAATGGTATTGCCCATACGTATTATTCACTAGTAAAGAACTCCATAGCAAGGTGAAAACAGAGAATGTACTTTTTTATGTTCTTCAACTATGTATTTTCTACCAAATTTTGTCTTTATTTCTTTAGTTCTTTGCTCCCTGCTTAAATAATAGTGCAGATCAGCCCACATCTTGGTTGTTATGTTTGGTTTGGATCTTCACATATTAGGTAGGAAATTATGCACAAGAACACATATAGGGGAAGGGAAAGGTCTGGAAAATGGGTAACAAGAAGTGATTCAAGAGAAGATAGCACATGATAGGGCTTAATATGCTATGAGAGATATTATCCGTCGTTAAGACCCTGGTTTTTATTAGTGTTACCTGGGGAACTTTTTAAAAATTGCAGATGCCTGGGTCCTACTCTGAGAATTTCTGAGAATTTTGATTGAGCTGAGGCAGGGACCAGCGCATGTGCCTGTGTGTATGTGTGTTTCCCTTCCATAATCCTCCTAGATCATTCCGTATGTAGCTAGGAGTAAAAACTGGTGGATTATATACTTTCTGTTTAGCTCTGGAAAGCAGAACTAGTAGCATTGAGGGAAAGTACAAGGTAGAAAGTTTCAGCTCATCATAATGACGAATGTTCTGGTAATTAGAGCTTTCTCATTATAGAAGTATTCAAGTATACATGAATTAATCACTTGGGAAGGATGCTGTGAAGATGACCCCTTTAGATAACATGTAGGACTTAGTCATTCCATAATTTTATTTTTTAAAAAAGAGAGTGCTGTTATGCTTCTGCAGATTTGTCATGGAGTATGCTAAGATCAGTTTTGGGCATATCAAGTTTATGAGACATTTCAGTGGAGATGTTAGTTGACTATATGGCTTTGGAGCTCAAGAGAGAGACCTGACTGGGAGATCATCAATGAAATTACCATCTCCATACTATTTTTCATTCATTTGACCCATATCTTATAAACCTACCATGTATTAAGAGTAACGAAATAAGACACGATCTCTGTGTTCATGGAGCTTATAGACAAGGAAACTTAAAACTGAAGAATCTTTACAAAATTACCTGGAAACTTTTAAATCGTTGTCACTATCAGCTAGGTTACCGCAGTAGAGCCCAGGGTTGCAACTGGATTGTAAATTCTTACGAAAAGTTCTTTATAGTATATCTAAAATGAATGACAACATATGCAGACATTGAGGATGATGAAAAAAAGAGACATTCTGGTTATTTCTCAGCCCAGAAAATCTCGGAGATTATATTATCATTTATATTTTCATTTATATTTTGCCTTTTCCTCTTTTGCTGTCCTTTCCCTTTATCTCTTAAAACTTCTTGCTCTTTGTAACATCATTATTGTCAGTTCTTGAATAGCGATATTTCTTGATGAACAATTATTCCTTACTATCTGGTTTTTAAATTTGGTCATGTACTCTCAAGGACTTATTGAAAATATGATATTAATGTAACTTTAACAACTACAGATATCGAGAGGCGATTCAGAAGTGGGATGAAGCACTACAGTTAACCCCAAATGATGCTACCCTCTATGAGATGAAATCACAGGTAATGATTATAAAGAATTTCACTTTCATTATGAAATTGCACTACGTTTGTTTGGTGAGCAATGATAAACCAAAATAGCATTTTCTTCCATTTTCTTGTTAAAATACAATTTATTGGGGGGAAAAAATAAGTTACCATATTATTTATAGCTCTTCCTTATGTGTCCAGTTAGAAATTTGTTTACCTTCACAATGAAGTTAACTTATTTCAACCTAACTATGGTAAGATATGAGCAGATGGATATCTTTTAAAAAGTCACTAGTGATCTTCTAAATAAATGAAATGTATTTGCTTTCCTTGGAAATTAAGTGTAGTAGACTTAGCAATAACTAAGTTTCTTCAGAATGGGTATGGATTGGATTCTGGATGATGATATTTCTCTAAAAATGGCCTAGTCCTTAGCCAAAGGTCAGAATAGACTCGGTTTATTAATAGTTTAAGAATAACATTTATACTTAAAAATACATATCTACTATTTTATAGGAAAGTTGATAAAGAAAACCTTTGAGCACCTAGATTAGGTTATCCAAGAGATTTCAAATCTCAGAGTATTACACATATTTTTGGCAAGGAGTAGTTGTCATTCAGCCTTGATCTACACACTCAACAGAATCTTTCAGTTAATGATCTCAAGCATAGGGCACATTTTTTATCAGCTTCGATTTGGGTTTATCCAGGAAAAGCCCAAATAAATTACATCTGCTGAATGAAGTGCTATGAGGACCTTCATTTGGATAAGTCTTTAATTTTCAATCTTGAATATATATATATATTAAAGGCAGAATTTGTGGCAAACTGTATGAAATGAGTTGTTTAATTTGGAACTTGATAATGATGGTTGTGTCACAAATTATGTGAAATGCATATGGTCCCAAAGATTATAGATAAAATCCAGCCCTTTCTCGTGGGTAGAAGGTAGAAGGTTCTGGAACTACTTGATTTTTCTGGTTTGCATGGTATGAAGAACCCAGTTGTGTGGAGGCCTGTGGAGTGTTTAAATAATTTTTATAGTAGGAAGATGTTCACTAGGGCCAAGATGAGTGGTTGAATAAATTTAAATGTATCTAGTTTAACAGCAAGTCCTGGGGTACCCTGAAAACCACATTTAAACCACATTGTAAAGAATAAATAGAAGTGAAGTTGAGAGATCAAATAGCTCTGAGCCACCATGCTAGTATGACTGCATGGTTTTGACAAGATGGATAATAAGGTTAATAATTAAAAAATGAATAGTTTATATTTTTATAGTTATTTTAGGAGTAGGAAGAATAATATAATTCCTGACTCCAAATGGCAGAGGAGGGGGTCAAAACCACTGAAATGCTATGTTTGCCAGACTAAAAATATATTTTTAAAAATGAAAAGAGTTGTTTATGTATGGTTATCCATTAGTAGTTTTTTAGCTTATGAATATTACTGACAGGTTTTGTTTTTTTTCTTTTTGGCTGTAGGTTCTGATGTCTCTTCATGAAATGTTTCCTGCAGTTCATGCAGCAGAAATGGCTGTTCAGAGAAATCCACATTCATGGGAGTCTTGGCAAACTTTGGGGCGTGCTCAGCTTGGATTAGGAGAGATAGTCTTGGTAAGGAAGTCAGGTGATTATACTGCTGATATTTTATTTTTACATGTTTTGATCAGCTAAACCCACAGGTTAGTCATGTATTAAATCTATGCAAAAAATGAATAACAAATTATCTCCTAAAGGTATTAAATGATAAACACAAATCAGAGTTATTACCAAACATTTTTTTCCATTATAAATGCCATTTATATAAGGGTCAGAATAATTTTCAGGTATTTGGAATCACGGACATTAAAAAAAATTTTAACATAAAACATTGACATTTGGTAAATGTTATTTAAATATAAAGTAAGCAACTTTCAAGTTAGTTCTTTTCATCATCAAATATACTACATTATGAAGTACCATAAGTATTACTTTGGAGACAAAACCACTAAAAGATTATGCTAGGGAAGGAAGAAAGTAGAATATGGGAGCGTAGTGGTGATAACTATTTGGACTGAAAAATTGCTAAGCTTAGTGAGAGGAAAAAGGGGGAAGAGTAGAAGCTTATAAAAATTAAATACTGTGTAAAGTTTACTATAACCTGATACTTAAAGCATTTCTCAACTTGTCTGAACTATACCTTGTAGGTCACAAAGGCCAAGGAGGTGAGTGTTAGCTCTGAGAATTGTCCTATTTTTGTTTTGGCAGGGCTTCTATATCCCTGATGACAGCTAATTTCCAAAAAAATGTTTGCAAATCTAATGTAATGGTGCCAAATTTCCTTTTCGTCATTAAGTAAATAAAGATTTTTCATGCTTTTCTTGGCCTTTTATGGTTAAAAATAAGACAAAATAATTAAAAACAAATAAAAAATTTTCGTTAAAGGCTAAAAAAAAATGGTAAACCAGGAATTTAACTTGGCTAACAATGGTTTTAGTAAGTTGTAGATAAATTAGGTTTTTCTGGCACTCTTGTAAATATATTATTATTTCTGTTTACAAAAAAAAAGATGTTTGTCAAATTCTCAAATATAATAAGTAGGAAATTTTGATGAGAAAATAATCGATTGGAGTAGAGTAACTTAAAAATGATATTATGACAGAAACCAGATCAGCCAAAGGCCATTTTCTTTCCTTGCCATTTAACATAGTCATCTTTTCTCTCCTGAAGACTTAAATCATCGCAGAATTGGAAAAAAGAAATTCAGGAATTTGGTTTTCTAATAAGCTAACAGGAAAACAACAAAAATTTATCATGTAATACTTTTTCCTATTTCTTCTTTTTTTAAACTTACAGATCATTATATATTTTGCTTGTAAGTACCTATTAGATAATGGAAAAAATCTCTAGGATAGAATGTTTAGCAAAAATTCTCCTAAAAATAAAGAAAATGTACTGCAGATGAGATAACAAATACTTTAAAACAACCAATAAAAGTAAAATTATTCAATATTTAAAGTTTTTAAAATAAGAGTACTAGTTGTTCAACTAGGTTTTTTTTTTTTTTCTATTGATAATGATTCTCTCCACTATATTGTGAAATTCTTGGAGGAATTAAAAGTGCTATTTTGTCCTCATTTAATGTTTTTTAGGGCTCTACTTAAAAAAATCTAAACTTGTCATTTTTATGTACACTTCATCTCTTCTTTTGAAAGACTGGAATAGTTAAAAAATGACTTTACTGAATGTCGTAATGAAGGGATACTATGAAAAACATATTGAAAGCAAGCTAAAATTTCTAACATCTAACAATTCTTACTATATATATGTATGGATTAAAACATAAGAAAATGTATATTTAAATAGAACAGGCAGTAAATTAAAAGTCAATAGTTGGATATAGCTCTATGAGTAATTATTTAGCTTTTTATGCAGAATTGGGTATGTATGTTGGAAAATGATTATAGGCTTAGTTCTTCATTTTCTAATTTAAGGTGCAAAAATAGACTTTTTACTTAAGATCTTTCTTTTTTTAACATAGGCATTATTGCTATAAATTTCCCTCTTAGTTCTGCTTTTGCTGCATCCCATAATTTTAGTATGTTATATTTTCATTTTCATTCATGTAAGGATATTTTCTAATTTCTCTTTTGATTTCTTCTTTAATTTCTACATATTTTTAAATTTTCCAGTTTTCTTTTTGCTATTGATTTCTAGTTTTTTCCAGTGTAGTCAGAAAAGATACTTGATGCATCCTCTTAAATTTGTTAAGACTTGATATGTAATATAACGTGATCTATCTTGGAAATGTTACATGTGCTTGAGAATAATGTATATGCTGCTGCTGTTAGGTGAAATGTTCTGTATAGGTTTGTTAGGTCCCTTTGATTTATAGTGTTATTCAAGACTTGTCTTTCCTTATTGATCTATAGCTATTTTTCCCTTTAGTTCTGTCAATGTTTACTTTATATACTTAGGTGTTCTGATGTTGGATGCATATATATTTATAATTGTTTTATCTTTCTGAGGAATTGACCTTTCCATCATTCTTACATTCTGTTATGTTAAAAAAAAAAAAGACATACATGGATTATGTTAAATATACTTATTTTTTAAAACAAAGCGAACGAAAAACCCTAACCTTTTTTTCTTTAGGCAATTCGAAGTTTTCAAGTAGCCCTTCACATCTATCCAATGAACCCTGAAATATGGAAAGAAGACCTTTCTTGGGCAAGAACGCTTCAGGAGCAGCAGAAGGTAGCCCAGAGGATTAAAAAAAGTGAAGCACCAGTGGAAGTAACACATATCTCTCCAAAGTCAATTCCTGACTACGACTTTGAAAGTGATGAGATTGTTGCTGTTTGTGCAGCTATTGCTGAAAAACAGAAGACAGTTTCAGCAAATAAAACAATGGTTATTGTGTCAGCTTCTGGTACTGTAGAGACTGTAACTGAGAAGGAAGATGGTGCTCTACCACCAGATGGCTCTGTTTTTATCAAAGCCCGATGAAGCATAGAAATTATTTGAATCTATCTTTTTGATTGCCACTTAAAGCTTTAGGCATAGGGGCATTTACTCTGGAGAAACATAGAGAAACTCCTGTTTGTAAAATAAATTTTTCAGATGAGGTATATAAAAACTAAATGGTAGAATTATTGTACAGTGTTTGGACTATGCTTTGATAAGTTATGATTTAAACTTCTTAAAATTAGAATTCTGAACAAAATGGTTTTTGATTAATAAATAATCAAAATATATAAGTGAATACATTTTAAAGACACAACTTGAAAAGTAAATTCTCAAATAGTGAATAACTTGATGGCCAGTGTTATTAAAATGTTGACTTGTTGACTTCTGTTTTATGATAAAGGAAGTAGGTGATTTCTTTCCCTCCTAAAAATATACTGCTGTTACAATTCTTTCTTCTGTTTTTCTTCTTTCATTAGGGTAAATCTGTCACAGAGCTTGAAAATTTTTGACATTCATTTTGATTCAAAATTGTCATTTGGTTATATGTAGACTCTTTGAAAGTTTGGCTGGAAATGCATGCGAATGTGTACATTCTGAACATTTTCTGTAGTTTCTCTTAATTCTGATTTGTGCTAATGTTTTGACTTTAAAATTATAACCATGGTAGTTGCCACCTTCAGTATTTGTTAGATGTGTGAAGTACAGATAAATGTAAGAATGATGGTTTTATTTTTTTAATTGTTAAAGTAGATAGTCCTGACCACAAACGAGTCATTTTTAAGATGTGCATTTAAAAAAAAAAATGAATGGCCCTTTAAGCTACATTATATATTGTACTGCAATGTTGTCCTAGTCAAAGCAGTATTTTATTTTAAACAGCTTAAAAACCTTGAAAATAACTTGCTTTTGCTTATAATTTTTCAGCTAATGGTTTGGAATTCCTTTTTAGATAACTTGTTCATAACTACTCAGTGAAACGAGAAATAATCACAATTTTAAACAGCTAAATTATATCGTTCTAAAAAACAACATAGAAATGTTATTGTTAGAGTACAAATGAGTGAATAAGTTAGGTACAGCATAAGTGGAAACTGAAATGTAATTTACGGCATGATCGCACGAGTAGAGAAGGATATATTGAAGAAATAGTTCATTGAAACATTACAGTTATGTCCACAAATCAATATGGTCATTGCTAACATGAATTATTTTATATTATACATATTGTAGTACAATTATATAGAACTACTGGGTACTGTTACTTCTGACACTCAGGAATCTATTATTGGTGTAAAATTAATTTTATTCTTGTTAAAGATGAAAGTAAGTTACTTTATTTTCAGAAGTCTTATTCTGTTGGAGCATGTAAGTAATTGTCTAAATTTTTCTGAGATGATTTAAAAATTATTTTCTTTTAGTGGAATATTTACCTCTTTTTCAGAATCAGAGAAGTTAGCACTTGCCTTGAAAAGTATTATATTTTCCCCCATAGTTACATTATAAAATTAGCTCTGGTTAGAGAGGTTAATTTTAGAATGATCCAAAAAACAAATATTAATTATTTGTTATTTTATTTAATAAGAAATATTCTCAAACGTTAGATAGTTGGGTATCTAGAAAAATGAGCACTTATTTGGTATGTTGTTTTGAATAATGAGTGTTTGTTTATTGTGCAATTTGTGAATAAATAGTTTTCTTCTATATTTTAAAGATTTGCCTATTTTGTGCTGTTAGCTTTTGAAAAATTAGATTGATTTATTAATTTCTTTCTTATATGAAAATAAAATATGTAAAGCACCTTGTATAATATCTCACATATAAAGTACTCAGTAAATGCTAGCTTTTTCTTTGAAGAACTTGAATTAGTTTTAACTTCAGTTTCTTCTAATTTTAAGAAAGGAAGAGAAATTCTTTGTAATCTTTCCCTTGTTTAAAAGTGAGAAGTCACTACTTCTGATATTATAGGACAGATGGTTATCAACTGGGGATTCGTCTTGGTATAAAGTCTATGCCTCAACCCAAAAGAGGCAAGACCCAGGATGGGGTACACATAGCCACTATACGATGTTTAAGGACCCTGTGTTTCCTCTCTATTGACATTGGTAGGTCAGAATCGTCTCTTCCTTACTCAGATATAAGACATAAGATGGTTTACACATAAGATAGAGGAGAAAAAATAATAGTGAGTTGTGGAGAAAGAAAGCAACTTTCTTTTTTCTAGGCCATAAAAGATGCTTAGCTAACGCTCTTCAATGCCTGAAGAGAAAAATGTATACATTATTTTATAAGGATGTGAATACTGATATCTGACATTTACTAAGCTTATTAACTGTAATAACAAATTATTTGAATCTGAAAGAAAAATAATTCATGTTCATGATAGTAATATAATTAAAGATGTTTAATATACTTTCTGAAACAACACTAAACACTGAAATTAACTCGATTATAATTTGTATTTTTCTTGTTTGAAAATTATATGGCATAGACACTCATTAGTCAGAACACTACTCGCCAAGACTGTGCCTGATAATTTGAGATTATTTAGTATTCTCTAGACAACAGGTTCTTAGATTATATAGAATATTTATTTTAAATGTACTAACAAATACTACATAAACTTTGAAAAGTCATGCAAGAACCTAAAGCTACTACAGTTGAGGTCTATGTCAAAATTGTATGGCAGCCTCAGTAGGAGAAGCTTTTAAATTGATGTTATATGGCAAAACTATAATGAAGACTTAAAAATGTTTTGTCTCAGAAAGCTAGAGTTTCCATGATTATAACTGATTAGTATAGCCTTTTTAGTTTGAAAATTACGCTTTATGTAATGATGTCAGAACTCGTTTCATTGCCATTCCCGGTAGTAGGAAATTGTCATTTCTTTAATTTCAGGCTTCGTGAGTCAGAAGCCCTTCTAAACTGACTCTGGACTTTGATTTCATGACATAACGTATCTAAATGAGTTGTGAATTGACACAAGAGCTATAGTTTGGTAATTATCTTCAAATCAATGGCTACAGTAAATGTGTTTTTTTCCTGAGAGATTACTATTAAACTGATGGTGTATTTTGTAATTGATGGCATTTTAGGATTGACGAAGTAATGTTTTCTTAACCAGTAATAAAATATAGAAATTTGTAAATGATTTACTCATTACCAAAGTAAACTGAAATATGTCACCTTAGTCACTTACAATTAAATATGCCCACTTGAATGGAAGCGAAGGGGTGACCCTACAACTAATGTACAATGAATTGTGCCTTAATGTGTGCTATTTGTGAACTTCACCTGTTGTGTGTGCTGAGGTGGAAGAAAGGTTGAGAAATGTTAATTTACCTTGTGTTGGGAAGGCAGAGGGTGGAGGTGGCTTCCTTTCACAGTGCTCTTTGGACATCCACTAACCAAGGAATCCTGATCTCTCCCTTCTTCCTTCCTTCCACCTCCTCAGGAGAGGGAGTGTAGGATAAATAACTGGACATAAAACGTCCTTTCTCCCCTTCTTTTGGATTTGTCATGCCTGCAGAGAGCCTATGTTGTGGTCCCTTGCCAGACATGTAATTTTTGCAGAGAAGGCTCTGCATTTGCAAGGGAAAACCGGTGGTTTGCAGGACCGCCCATGCCTGGATGAACAGGTCTGCCTAATCCTGGCTTTGACATTAGGTGGTCATTCTTGGCACAAACCTAAAAGTACATCCTCTAACTGAGACTTCTTCTGACATCACATCTGATAGTAAATCTGACATATTGAATCTCTATCTGCCTGACTCTCTTTGTCTCGAGTAGCTCAGAAATCAGGAGGGGACAAAGGCTATTAAGATTTGCTCCAACCCCAACAAAGATTAGTGTAGCTTATATTTCAAAGTAAGCATGAGACAAGAACAAATTGGGAAATTATTTATTTTAGATTTTTTTTAAAATCATGGACATTCTCCTTAATTACAAGGTAACTTGTAAACATTTATTCAGGATATTTAAAAGGTCTATTGACTTTGGAATTGTAGAAGACCACAATATTGACTCTAGATTTAATTGGAAGGGAAGAATGTAAAAAGAACCATGGTATCCTCTGCCCACCCTGTTGACTTTATTAAAGTATAATTTTCATATAATAAATGCACCCTTTATAAGCTTATAGTTTGAGTTTAGACAAATGTGAATACCTATGCAATCACTATTACCATCAAAATGTAGAATATTCCCATCAAAATGTAGAATATTCCCACCACCCAAAAAAGTTCTCCAATGCTCACAGTCAGTTCTCTACCACCCCAACAACTAGCACTATTCAACTACTTATCTGCTTTATGTGACTATAAATTAGATTAGACTTTTCTAGAATTTCAAATAAATAGATCATACAGCCTGTACTCTGTGTCTGACATTTTTTGTTCAGCATAACACTTTTGAAATCTGCGTTGAGATTCATCCATTTTATTATGCATATCAGTAATATGTTTCTTTCTTTGCTGAGCATTATTCTGTTTTACGAAGAGACTACAGTTTGTAGCTTTTACGAAGAGACTACAGTTTGTAGCTTTACGAAGAGACTACAGTTTGTAGCTTTTCATATCTGTTGATGGACATCTAGGTTGTTAATGAATATCTTAAGTTTTGATCTCTTATGAATAAAACTGCTATGTGTATATATCACAAGTCTGTGTGTGGATATAGGCTTTCATTTCTTTTGGGTAAATACTTTGGGTGGGATTGCTAAGTCTTATGGTAAGTATATGTGTAACTTTAGAGGAAATTGTGAAACTTTTCCAAAGTAGTTGTATCATTTGCATTCCTACCAGCAATGTATTAAAGTTTCAGTTGCTCCATATCTTTGTCAATACATGGTGTTGTCATTGTGTTTAATAGGAGCCACTTTAGTGGATGTGTAGTGGTAATAGCTCATTGTGGTTTTAATATGCATTTCTCTGATGATGTTGAGCATCTTTTCATGTGTCTTTTTGACATTTGTTTATCTTCATTTGGGAAGTGCTATTTCAAATATTTTGCCCATATTTTGTATGGGTTATCTTATCGAGTTGTGAGATTTTTTTAATGTTCTAAATAAAAATCCTTTATGAGCTATATGTATTGTGAATATTTTGTCCTCATCTGTGGCTTGCCTTTTGTTTTTTTGTTTTTTTTTCATTTTTAAGAATTTTTTTTAATTTTTCAGTTACAGTTGGTATACAATGTTGTATTAGTTTCCGGTTTACAACATAGTGATTAGACATTGATAAAACTTACAGAGTCATCACCTTGATAAATCTAGTACCCGTATGACAGCATACATAGTTATTACAATATTATTAACAATATTCCTTAAGCTGTACTTTACATCCCCGTGACTATTTTGCAACTACTAATTTGTACTTCTTAATCCCTTCCCCTTTTTTATTCACCCTCTCCAACACCCCTCCCATCTGGCAACCATCAAAATGTTCTCTGTATCTATGAGTTTGTTTCTGTTTGTTTGTTTCGTTCTGTAGATTGCAGATGTAAGTGAAATTGTATGGCATTTGTCTTCTGTCTGACTTACTCCACTCGGCACAGTACCCTGTAGGTCGTTCCATGTTGTTGCAAATGGCAAGATTTCATTCTCTTTTTATGGCTGAGTAATATTCAGTTGTATATGTGTACCACCTCTTCTTTATCCATTCACCCACTGATAGACACCCAGGTTGCCTCCATATCTTGGCTGCTGTAAATAATGCTTCAGTGAACATACGGTTTCACGTGTCCCTTCAAAGTAGTGTTTTCGGTTTCTTCAGATAAATACCCAGAAGTGGAATTAGTGAGTTCTTCTTTGTCTCTTGTTACAGCTTTTGTTTTAGTCTGTTTTTATCTGACGTAAGTATTGCTACCTAAGCTTTTATCTTTGCTTGTTTCCATTTTCATGAAATATCTTTTTCCATCCCTTTACTTTCAATCTGTGTGTCTTTCAATCTGAAGTTCGTCTCTGTTAGGCAGCATATGTAAGGGTCTTGTTTTCTTATCCATTCAGCTACCCTGTCTTTCAATTGGAGCATTTAATCCATTTACATTTAAAGTAATTGTTGATAGATATATAGTTATTCCCATTTTATTATTCATATTTCTTTATCTTTTTTTTTTTTTAAAGAAGTTTCTTTAATATTTTTTGTAATACTGGCTTGGTGGTGATGAACTTCTTTAGCTTTTTCTTTTTTGGGAAGCTCTTTATCTGTCCTTTGATTCTAAATGATAGCTTTGCTAGGTAGCGTAATCTTTATTGTAGGTCCTTGCTTTTCATCGTTTTGAAAGTTTCATGCCAATCCCTTCTGGCCTGCCAAGTTTCTGTTAAGAAATCAGCTGACACTCTCATGGGAGCTCCCTTGTAGGTAACTAACTGCTTTTCTCTAGCTGCTTTTCTGATTCTCTCTTTGTCTTTAATCTTTGTCATTTTAATTATGATGTGTCTTGGCGTGAGCCTGTTTGGGTTCATCTTGTTTGGGACTCTCTGCACTTCCTGGGTTTGTAGCTCTAGTTCCTTTCTGGGTTACGAAAGTTTTCTGTCATTATTTCTTCAAATTGATTTTCAGCTCCTTGCTCTCTCCTTCTTCTGGTATCCCTATGATGCAAATGTTGGTACACCTGTGACCCCTTAAACTATCCTCATTTTTTTGGATTCTTTTTTCTTGTCGCTGTTATGATTGGGTGTTTTCTGCTACCTTATCTTCTAAATTGCTGATTCCATCATCTTCTTCATCTAATCTACTGTTGATTCCCTCTGATGTATTCTTCATTTTAGGTATTCTACTCTTCATTTCTGACTGGTTATTTTTTATGTTTTCTGTCTCTATTTTTATGTTCCCTGTCTCTTTGTTAAAGTTCCCACAGAGTTCATCTACTCTTCCCCTAAGTTCCTTGAGCATTCTTAGAACCAGTGTTTTGAACTCTGCAGCTGGTAGATTGCTTGTCTCTATTTTGTGTAGTTTCTTTTCTGGAGCTATGTTCTGTTCTTTCATTTGGGACATATTTGTCTCCTCATTTTGACTGCTTTCCTATTTTTGTGTTTATATATTAGGTAGGGCTGCCATGTCTCCAATTCTTAGAGTGGCCTTAGGTAGTAGGTGTCCTGTGGGGCCCAGTGGCGTAGTCTCCCTGGTCACCTGAGCTTGGTGCTCCAGGTATGTCCTTTGTGTGCCCTCCTGTTGTAGTCTGAGCCTTGGTTGCTGTTTGCACATCAGTGGGAGCTGACCCTATGGAGCAGGATTCTCTTTAGCAGGGTTCTGGTGCCTGCCCAGTCTGCCCTTTGGGTGTTTCATCTGGATGTGAGCTTGGGTGGTGCTCTGGATCAATCTGAAGCTGGTTACCAGGCATGCCGGTCCCTGAGATCTCCTGGGAGTGGCCCCGCCACAGGCCGTGTTCAGCTGCCATGTGTGCCCTGTCTGGGGCCACCTGGCCTGAGCCACCAAGCAATCTGCAGATCGCTGCCACCCACTCTGGGCTTGGAGGTGCCTTGAGAGACCAACCCATGAACTGAGGCTGGCTGCTGTTAGTGCCAGGCTTTGGCTGCTCAGAGAGAGGTACGGGACATGCCAAAGCCAGATGCTGCTTGTTTAGATTTTCTGGGCCTCTGAGCGATTTCAGAAAAGTCCTCAGTGTGAGCCAAGATAGGCCATCTGTATAGAAAAGCCACTGGGAGCAGCTTGCATAGGCCTGCAATTTGGGTGGGGTGGGGTCTCGGAATCACCAGGGCAGGATGACCAGTGTTAACCAGGTTGATGGAGACTCAGAAGTGGCGGCCACCTGCATGCTGGGTTGGGGGAGGGCCCAACAAAGGATGAGCGGCTTCCACCAGCACTTTTGTCTGGGAGAAAGCTTCCAGCCCTCGCCCTGAAGCCAGAAAATTCAGTTCCTTTTCATATGTCCCTGGCATACTTTTAGCTGCTGCCCCACTAGTGGGGCTAAGAGTGAATGAGTCTGTCAGGAGGTCAGTTCATGCGCGTGCTCTTTAAGAGCAACACCTAGAAATCCAGTCACCCTCCATCTAGTTCAGCCACAATCTCTGCTGATTTTCACATCCAGGTTTTCTAGGGACTGTCTCTTCCCAGTGCCAGAATGCTGGGCTGAGGAACCTGGTGTGGGGCTAGGATCCCTTGCTCTTCTGGGGGATCTCCACAGCCAAGATATCCCTACCCATTTTTAACCACCACGCTGGAATGTGAGACCAGCCTAGTCTGCATCTCCGTCCCTCCTACTTGTCTCAAGGTGGCTTCTTCTGTATGTCCTTACCTCTAGGACTCTGTTCAGCCAGACAGGTGATTTTCAATGATGGTTGGTCTGTAGTTTAGAAATAATTTTGATGTGGTAGTGAGAGGAGGCAAGCACAGTGTTTACATACTCCACCATCTTGACAAACAAAAATCACCTTTTTTTCTTAATGATACCTTTTGAAGAACAGACGTTTCTAATTTCGATGAAGTCCTATTTTTCTTTTTCTTTTATGGTAGTGCTTTCTGTATGCTGAGAAATCTGTGCTTACTCCAAAATCAGAGTCTTTGTTTTCTGCTAAAAGTTTTATAGTTTTAACTTTTATAATTAAGTCTGTGATCTACGTCAAGTAAATTTTTATGTGAGTATGAGGGTTGAGGGTTTTTTTTTTTAATGTCCAGTTATTCAAGCACAACTCATTGAAAAACTGCCCTTTGCTATTGAAATACCTTGGCATCTCTACTGAAAATCAGTTCACCATGTATTGAAGATTTGTCTGAGCTTTATAATCTGTTACACTGATCTATATGTCTATCCTGATGACAGTACCACTGTCTCGATTACTAGCTTAAAAAATTTTTTTCTAGCTTAAAAATTATAGTCAAGTAGCAATGTGATTTTTTCAACTTTGTTCTTTCCTCCCACCAAATTGTTCCACTATTCTAGTTTCTTTGCCCTTCTATATACATTTTATAATCTACTTGTCTCTATCTACATGCAAGTCTCCTGGGATTTTGATTGGAATTGAGATGAATCTATAAATCAGTTTGGGAAGAATTTCTATCTAACAATGTCATGTCTTTGAATCCATGATTATGGCATAACTCACTGTTTGAGGTCTTAATTGCTCTTTGTAATGCTTTTTAAATTTCTGTGAATAGGTCTTGCCCATATTTTTAAGTTTGTCCCTAAATATTTCATATTTTTGATGCTATTACAAGGAGTGCTTTTCAAATTTTATTTTCCAGTTAGATACTATTACATAGAAATACAATCAATTTTGTATATTGACCTTGTAGCATGTAAAATTCAGTGTTCTCTCTTGCTATGAGTCTGTTTTGCTGGTCCTTTTCAGGTATATATGGAGAGCAATCATGAGATGATTCTTGCAGCATCTTAGACTCACGTTTGGTGGTGGGAGTGGTGGAAGAGAGCAAACTTCATGGCTCGTATTGTCCTAAAACTAGTACAAGTAATTTGAGGAAAACGAGTATTTCTGCATTAAGGTTTATGACCAAAAGCATAGCTGACAGTAAATTCAAATTTGCCTTGATTTTTTTTCATGGCCCTTTGTTTGTGGCTCCAGTAAGAAACTTGTGGAGAGGAGTCACTGTGCTTTGGGAAAAGACTCTTTCAGTCCATGGTCTTTTGGTCAAAGTACCTTAATTGCTCTACCAATCTCATAATCTTTTCTAACATAATTGACCTGATTGGTCAGATTGTCAAAGATTCTGAGATGGTATTAAAATTACTTGTCTGCTAAATCCTTTTGGGACCAGGTAAGATTTAATACTAGCCGATTAGACAATCAGAACTTTCTCGCACAGAAAATCTGAAGCTCTAAATGGTCTAGAACAAGCTTCCTACTGTAAGAAACCATCTTTGCATAACATAACTGGTAAGCCTTATGAATAAACATGGAAGGCATACAATGTTAGAGTTTACCTTCATTGGTTATTCTTTTAAGAATAAGCCAGACACAACAATAAAGACATTGTTATGCACTGGATTGTGTCCCCTCTCAACTCACATGGTGAAGCTCTAACTCCCAATGTGACTGTATTTGGAGATAGGGCCTTTAAGGAGATAATTCAGGTTAAATGAGGTCATTAGGGTGGGCCAATATGACTGGTATCCTTATAAGAAGAAAAACTCCAGGGATGCGTGTGACAGTACAGCAAGAAGGTGTCCATCTATTTGCAAGACAGAGAGAGGATACAGGGGAAACCAAGCTTTCCAGAACCTTGATCTTGAAATTTCAGCTTCCAGAACTGTGAGAAAATAAATTTCCATTGAAGTCATCCACTCTGTGGTATTTTGTTATGGTAGCCCTAGCAAACTAATAAAGACATATAACCCGATTTAAAAAATGAGCAATTTGAATAGACATTTCTCCAGATAAGATATACACATTTGGCCAACAAGCACATGGAAAGATGCTCTACATTATTAGCCACTAGAAAGACACAGATCCAAACTACAGTGAGATACCACTTCACACTCAGTAGGATGGGAATAATCAGAAACATGGACAATAACAAGTATTGATAAGGACGTGGAGCAATTGGAACCCTTGTACATTGCTGGTGGGAATGTAAAATGGTACAGCCACTTGGGAAAATACTTTGGTAGTTCCTTAAAAAAATTAAACATAGTTACCATATAACCCAGCAATTTTACTCCCAGGTACATAGAGAATCGAAAACATGTTAACACAAAAACTTGTACAAAGATACTGTATTATTAATAGCCAAAAAGTGGAAACAACCCAAATGCCCATCAACCGATACATAAACAAATGTGGTATATCCACATAATGAAAAATTCAGCCATAAAAAGGAAATGAAATACTGATTCATGCTACAACATGGATGAACTGCGAACATATGCTAAGTGAAAAAAGCCAGACAGTAAAGACCACATATTATATGATTTCATTAATGTCCAGAATAGGCAGATCCAGATAGTCGTTGCCAGGGGCTGGAGTCAGAGAATAGAGTGAATGCAAATAGGTATGTGTTTTCTTTTTCGGATGATGCTTATGGCCTAGAATTAGTTGGTTGCACTTTGTGAGCATATGAAAATACAGGGCAAATTTTATATGCAAATTATATTTCGATTTAAAAAATTAGCCAGAATCGGTGTTCTGGATGGTGAACTTGAAGTAAAGAATGAGTGAGATTATGCCCTGAATATTAGCAATGTTAACTTGTGAACAAGGCTTGTTTTCCCCCATGAACGTGGGTGATAAACATTTTATATTATATATACATACATACATAAACACATATGCACACACATAAAAATCTAGGTGTTGTCTTATTGTTGGTATATGCGGGAGAAAAACAAAAGCCTCTTTCGCAAATAAAATATCCTCTGAAAACATTGTTTCTTAGGCATGGGTTAGCATAAATTGGTGAATTAGAACTACTTCTATTGGTGAAACAGAACATTTTAGAAGTTTCAGCTGGATGCTCCTTTTCTGAGCTATCCCTACCTCAGCTGAGAATCGCCGTTCCATCAGGTCTGTGAAAATGAGTCTTGTTTATATGACATCATCCAAAGATATATTTAAAAACTTGCAAATAGCAAATTATGACCTCGCTCCTGGGGATTATTACTACTTGAAGTGTATCCTCATACTGGCAGCGTCAGCATCACCTAGGAGATTTTTAGAAATGACATCCCCCACCCCTCGCCATCCCCAGACTTACTGAATCAGAAACTGTTTTTAAGCTCTCCAGGTGACTCTTGACACATGCTAAAGTTTGAGAAGTATTTATCTCGACTGCTTACAAGCAGGAATAAATACTGTCTCGCCCACTACCCACCCATACAAACTGGTGATTTTGAGTACACTCCTCACCCAGATCTTGGTTTCGAAATACCATTCTCCAGTAAGTGGATTCAAGCCTTTCTACTATTCTTGCAACTCTTCTCTAAATTTGACATTTTAAAATTTAAAAAAATTGAATATTCCAACTGAAAAAGATACAGAAGATAACCTGAAACAAGCAAAAGTCGCAGTTCTTCAAAACCAAGGATATGGAATTCAGATTGAGTGTATTTATTTATTATAATCTCCAAAATAATTTCAGTTGGTACAACTGCTTCTTAAAACCATATCACTATCAGGCTCAGAATTTAATTACAATCAGGCGATTCACAAAAACACTTTAAGCAACAAAACATGCTTAATTTTTCTTTGAGAAAGTTTCCTTCAAATAAATGTACAGCATTACTGGGCGTGACAAAAAACTGTTAGGTGACCTTTATGTGCCCACATTCTGCACCCCTTTCCTTATCTTGTTAGACTCTTAGGATATCTGTGAAAGGCTAATTTAACCAATCCTTTCACATCTCAAAGTAAAGGCTGTTATGGTGCAGTCAGTCTTCCTCTTAAATTTTAAAGGATATTCTAGACATTCCTTAGGAAAGTAAAACTATACACAATTTTAAGGAGAAAACAAACTGCTTAGACTTTTTATATTGTACACTTCAGCTATGGGTTATTCATTAAAGACTTTTTAAAATTTATATTACATTTTAAAAAGTACCAGTTTGTGAGGACAAAAGTAGAAAATATTTGCCAGCATGTTAGGTTTTCCTGAAATCACAGTTTTCTGGATAAATACATGTAGCCATCACTTAAAAATTTTCACTATGTATTGTACATAGTTTGGAAAGAACTTCAATATTTTGGACTATAATTTTCATGTCTAAAATAGTTTTTTTCTTTATTCTTTTAATAGTACCAAACTCTTTTGAAAATCTATATCTATTTTATTAATAGGAATTTCACTGTGAATTTTTAACAGCTTGGCTTCAATTTGTATATGAAAAAAATCTAACATCTGCAACGTCAGCTGGTTATATTGGGTGGAGAGGGGCTACTATAATTTTATTATACCTTGTATTAACAATAAACCTTCTCACAGAGAAGAAAATACTTTAAATACATTAAATCATATTTACAACAACAAAATTCACATTTCATGCTTTAGTGAGACTTAAATCATCCATAAGATAGTCCTTATACTTTATTGGACAAAAGCCCTTCCATACCTGGCCTTTTTTTTGCTGTGTGCCAGATATAAAGTTCCTGACATTATGAAAATAAAACTTCTGTCATCCTCCTATCAAGTAGAAAACTGAAGGTAGATCCTCCCAGCAGTCAGGTTCTGACTGAAATCCTGTGTCTCTGAGTAGTGGCCATCAATGTGTTTCAGACCTCAGAGCCACGTGAATCAACTTGTTTAAAAAGCATTCAAAAACCAGATGTTTTCTAATGTGAGTCACAGGACAAAAATAGCCCTTCTGAGCACAGCTAAACATTTCATTTATGTGTCTATTGCACAGGATTTTGTAAGCTTCCAGAAATAGTGCTGTATTTCTTTCTTCAGCTACTATATACATTTTTCTGATAAGTTCAGTGTTTCATTAGGAAATGTGACTTGCAGGGAGCTCCCCTTCGGGGCAGGCCCAGCCCCGCTACTCCCCGCAACCTCATCCACCAATAAGATACTCTCCGAATCCTGCCCCTGTGAGGAGTCCGAGGTCTCTGATATTCGCAAAGTCCTCAGGGAGGTGGTGTCGGTTTGGGGCAGGCTCATGCCCGGCACACCGGGAAGCAAATTTCTGCCGCCGAGGCCGGTTTCACCGAGGTCTGGCATGTAAAGGAGGGTCTGAGATGTGCTGCTGATCTCCCTCAGCTCCCTTGACAGGAAGGAGCGAGAGTGGCCAGAGATGGCAGAAGATGTCCTCCTGCTGTCTGAGCAGTGCTGTCCTGAACGGTCTCTGCGGGACCCGCCGATGCGACAGAAGAGGCATTTGATCTTCTCTATCGCTTTACTGAGCACTGTCTTCCGAAGGAGGATATATATCCACGGGTCCAGGATGGGGTTCACAGAAGCAATTCGGATGGCTTGCAGATCTGGGTTTTTGCTGACTTCTCGTACTAAATTTGGCTGATATAACTGGTTGACGAATACTCGGACCTGCATAAGTGAGATGCTCGCAATTAGATTTTATCACGAATCAATTGGGGAAAACATTTGTATGCAGTGCCTAACTTAGCAAAGTTGGCAACTGCACTCTTTCCTGGTAATAAGTGCAAAAAAAAAAAAAAAAAAATAGAGCAGCATAAGCCTCAGGAAAACCACTGATTGCACAATTCACTTATGTTTTGAGTTAGTATAACTTTAAATACTTTTGTAACTATCTTATGAATGTCTTTTCTAGATCAAAGATGGCATACAAAAATGCAATGTGTGTATGGGTAATGTATGCACAAAATTCCCTTGAGAAGCATTTCGTTAACTCCATTTCTGTGACTACTTTTAAGGTTTTGTAATTCTAATGAAGTATCGTTTTTTTCCAATAGCCATTGATTTCCCTTATCCCAGTTGTCATTCTATGTATTTAAATGAAACTCATTTTGTAAGTCAACTAACTGTCTAATCATCAAAAACAAAGCCAGAGATTCCTTTATTTTAGATTCTAGAAAAAACATACAGGATACTTTTAAACCAACATCGGAAACTCCTATCATCCAAAATGACCAGAGAGGTTTTTATTTTCTCACTGAGTCTGTTCCTCAGTTATAATAATCATCTCGTATTATCAACTCTTCTTCCAGAAACCGTTCTAGTCGTTTCCCTCTAACTGCATTTCCCATCTGGATTAATTCATCAGCCGTGAAACTAGCTTTCCCACGTCCAGTTCCTTTCCTTTCTAACTCATCCTCCAAACTGCTACCAGAAGATTATTTCTAAAATGCAGATCTGATTATGCTAATCAGCTATAAACTTTCAGTGGCTCCCTACCGCTTGTGAACTATAGTTTTGCTTCACAACTGCTACTCAGCGACTCCATCCTGAAACTCCACTCAGAATCAGTCCCTCCTTTGGGCTTGTATAGCATTTAAGCTGGTAAATGGCCTAGTGCTCAAAGAGCATTCTGGACACACCAATAGGGATGACAACTCATTCTAGTGCAGTTTGAGCTGTTTAAGGCAAAAGGCATGTCTGCCAGCCCACCACAGGCCAAGAACGGCTTAAATGAAGTAAACGAAAAAAGAGACCCTAACAACCTATTTGCTATTTTGAAGTCTTATTTTTGGCAGTTAAAAAAAAATTTGCCCTTACTATAATCACATTTTTGCATGCATTTAATTATTTAAGAGTGTTGTGCTTATTGTGTTAGGCATTGTGATAGATTCTGGGCACAAAAAGTTGCATTAAATACCATAAACTTCTTGAAGGCCGAGAGTAACCTATAGTGTAGAAGACAAGAAGGTAGATCAACTATGGCTGGGGGCGATACGAAATGAAACGGGAGGGAGATACGTAAGACCTCCAGACTTGAATGGGAGGGCATGGGAAGGTGCTTTCCAGGGGAGAGGAAGCTTGCACTGAGTTTTGATGGATGAGTGAAAGTTGCTAAATTTAGAAGGAAGGATATGACAATTCAAGTAGAGGTAATTCCATGTGCAATGTCGTGAAAGAAAAAATGATATGCCAACTTCTGGGAACTTCAAACAATTCAATGAAGAGACCATGAATGTGTGTAAACTTAAGGAAGACTTATCATTTTATCCATTAGCGCTTGTTAAATGTACACTCTCAAATTTTCTCTTGAAGAGTAGATTTTTTCATCAAAAAAAATTTTTGTAACTATGTGTGAAAATGGATGTTAACTAGACTTATTGTGGTGATCATTTCACAGTATAGACAAATACAGAATCACTGTTGTATACCTGAAAGTAATATGTCAATTATCTCAATAAAAAATGTATAGAAAAAAATTTATTCTTATTTAAAATATTATTAGTCTAGATCTTACTCCTAATTACACTCTTTTACATAAAAATCTCAACTGTAATTCATATAAAAATAGTGGTTTTGTGATAATTACCATGTTTTTTGTAATTATTTAATAATTATTACTTGTCTTTAGTAATTATTTTAGGTCAGGGAGAAGAAGTGAGTCTCACAGCCAAGGAGGATGCATAAAAACCATAAAAAGGAGAAAGAACTTACAAAAGCAGAGCTGGAGCCATTTAACTAGGGGCAAATATCTAACTTTAACAAGACTTGAGGGTATCACTACCTTTCCATACAGTACAATAGTTAATTTTCACGGTATATGAATCGCGAAGAAAGAGTACAGATATTTTGGAAAGATAACAATTTGGATAAAAGGAGTGACTTTAAAATATTTAAAGAAATTTCATTAGTCTGCAAAACTCAACTCACATGAAACTTATTCCTAGATGATGCTAGATCAATGAGGTATAACTGTATTTATTCCTTAACTGGAATTTAGACTTTCATCAGCTACAAATCCATAATCCTTAATCAAGAAATTGTTATTGTTGTTCACTTGCTGTTGTTTTGTTGTCATTCACTTGTTTTGGGTTGCAAAACCTGACCTAAAGTTATTTTGGCAGCAAGACTTGAACTGACTAGATTATGAAGCTATGTATAGTTTCACTGATTCCACTTGGTGTGACTACTCCTATGTTTTGCTCCAGAGGTACCGTTCCAGTGCTGATGGAGATATTACATTGTTATACAGTATATTACTAAGTTACTTTTCTAAAACTCAGGCAATTCTGAATTCTAAAGCACATCTGGTCCTAAATGTCTTGGTTGAGAGATTATGGTCTCATAAATCTCATAGAATAAAATGATGAAATGGCTTAAACCAAGATGAAATTAATAGTTTGATCTCTGGAAGACAGCTAAATAAAAATTGAACTAGAATGAATAGCAGATGATGTTTCTTTTAAAATACTTTTAAAAACTATGCTTGGGTAAATGATAGTATCAAGACCAAGCATGGCTGCTTTTCTATCTTTGTAAAACCTAGTGAAACAAAGCATCTAGGTTTCTTCCTACCATAATCTTTATTGAGTTTCTAAGTTGTTCTTGGGCACTGAGAGATTAATCTCCCTTAGGTCTACGGGCCTTTTCTCCGATGAGAAGAGGTTTGAGGAATTTATCAAGGTCCCCACTCTGTTGGTGACCCACTCTGGTCTGGGCCCCAGGCCCCTAGATGACCTCCATGTTGCTTTTTCTGTTCTACCGGGCTGGCTGTGTTCTATTTAACCTTTCTCAGCTATGGAATTCTTGGTAAAAACATGAGGCTTATATTTTACTCAAATTACATACTATGTTTCTAAGGATTAAAGAAATGATGGACCAAAACTTATTATCAGGCTATCTTGGCCTGTGCTAGTCTCTAGAATAAAACTTATGGAAGGGTTTGTGCAAATTTGAGACTTGCAGCCTCTAGGTGGCAGTGTTGCTCCACTTGGGATGTTTTGGTCTCAGAACCAACCATCCTAGGAGTGTTTTGCCACGCCCTCTCTATGATAGTTTGATATTTTAATTTATTTTTAATTTATTTTTAAATTTTATTATTATTATTATTTATGTCTACAGCACCTGGTCTTCCTAAGAGGTCTCCCATCCAAATACTAACAAGGTTCAACTCTGCTTAGCTTCCAAGACATTGGGCTTGTTCAGGGTGGCATGGCGGTAGACCACAGACTGTGGCTCCACTGGGATGCGAACTCAGGGCCTTCTGCAAGTAAAGAAGACTTGCTAACCACTACACTATGGAACTGCGTCCTAGTTCTGATACTTTTAGCATTTAAATATTTTTAGCTGGTTGTTTCTCTCACCACTATCTCAAAGAAAACATGGTTAGTACTGAAAGGAGGAAAATTTTTGAACAGTTCAAAGGTATGAAATTTGTAGGAATGTATTAGGGATAGCGTTTTATTGTTAAATTTCTGTGACCTTTTAGAAAAGTCTGAGTGTTGTAAAAACATTAATAGTGAGCTTTCATAGTCAAAAGTGATGATAGGCAAGGGAAGAATCATCTCTGAGCCTCAGTTCATCAACGGCAGTAATTAATTTTCACTACTGTAGAAGGGAATGAAAGAAAGCCTATTTTATTATTTATTTATTTATTTATTTATTTAGACAGGAGAAAAGGAATACACATTTATTAATATGTTTTACACGCATAAGAGTTCACACACAAAAACGAAGTAACTAAAAGAAGCAGATTCGTGAGCTTATATAGCCTTCTTAACAAAGAAGGGAGGATTTATGCTTCAGTGGAGGTCAACTGTGGGGATTAACTAGGAAATATATGGGGAACTAATGGAAGATAGTTTGTTGTTTTTTTATTAAGGTTTATGCAGGCTCATCTTGGTGCTGGCTCCGTCTCCCAAGATAAGAGTCACTGGCTTCCATCCTGGTCCAGGAGTGGGTGGGAGGAAGTATATGCCACCTTCACGAAGGGAAATTTATGCCTTGCTTTTAGGCAGATAAGGGCCAAGAACTACGGAAGCCCTATTTCAGAGTCCCACGGGGGCTGAGGGTGGGGGGAAGCTTACAATGAACACAAGTCACTTAATGAGCCTGGTCACTTAATGTCGTTTCAGTAACAGGGAGTTCACAGAGGGGCAAAAAAAAAAAATAGGAAAAGCCAAATCCCAAATTCAGGCAAAACATTATCAAAAATTGGTTATTTGAAAAGAAGACAAATGAGTTTGCATTTGCAGTGGGTTTTCAATAGGATCTGACTTGCAGCAGAGGGGAAAAAAGACAAAAATGAACAAAAGCTCTATGTACTTCATAATGTTTGAAAAAACAGAGCAATCTGTCTCACTTTAAAGGCTACTGGATTTGCTCTTTCTAAACGGGAAAACCCAGGATTAAGATGGGAATATCCACAGCAGCACTTCAGTGTCACGTGGGTAGGTGAAAGCAATTTTCTGGAATTCTTGTCCAACAGTCCCTATATGTTACCCCAATAAACATGTTCAGACAGTTTTCAGTTTTGGAAGAGTGTGCCGTTGATAAAACAGAACCTCTGAGTCAGGGGAGGAAAACACCATAAAAAATTTCACCAAATACATATAACATATATAATTTCTTGCAATTTTAAAAGTTAGTCTATTTTTTTAGTAGCTGCAGGTTTATGCTTGCGGTTTATTGTTAATACTGGCATATATTACAATATTCTCAATTTCTTGAGGATGACTAGAGACTAGGGTGCAGGAGCATTGGAACATAACTTGGAGAAAATATCGTAAATTCAACAAAAGATGTCATGACAGCAAAGCTAAAAGGAGGCAGGCTATATGCTGTAGAGGTAGGAGTAGACGCCTAAGCTTTGTAATCAAATTAACCTCTATTCAGATTCTGCCTCTGCTCCTTATAATTTATGTACAAATTATAAAAGCACTTAATAAAATGGCTAACACCTAACATATTTGTTGGCTGTCGTCACTTTTTGGTAACCCATTATATAGAAGCTTGGCCACTGTGGAATATATTAATAATTTGAAAACCACAGCTTAGAGGTAGCTTAGGGTACAGTTAATGACACGGTATCAAAAACATGTACTTCCTGTGTAAGAATAACCTGTTGGCAGAGAATGTCTAATTGAAAAAAGAATGCTAAAGTCTTGATTAGACTGATTTTCAGTAATAGACTGTCAAGGTAGAAATGTTTTCCAAAAAATGACGAGATCTTGTAACTGGATTTATGTACGTACGCTACTTGTTCTGTTCCAAGCAAATAAAAGGAACTATTTGTGTGTGCTCAGTTATCTCATTGCCTTGTGAAAAGTCCCTGACTGACACAGCTGCTACTAGAATTTTTTGTCACTTTTTTCTTCTTTATTTTTTTAGTGACCAAAAAAATCTTTAAGTAGAGGATGGTGGAGTTCTTGACCGGGTGGTTGGAATTCAGTTCTCCTTCCCTCTGGGTCACCAACTAGCCAGTTACTGCAGGCAAATTACTTAATCTCTACAGGTCAGTCTCTACATCAAAATTTTATTTCTGAAGTATATTTTTAAAAACTCTAACTTTCAACCTTCTACTAGGAGACTACAAGAATCACTTCCACCTTGGGGAAAAGAAATCTTGTTAGCAGATGTTCAAAAAAACCAAGATTTTATGGTTAAAAGAGTATTAGACTAGGACTCACCCATAGCCACCCAATGAGTTGCATAATAACATAAATTCTTCATCTGCAGTTGAGGAAATTGAGGCACAGAAAGAGTGAAAATATTGGCCAGCCCTATTTTCTTCCTGGTTTTTTTTAATGAGATGCCTGATGTGGAAATACCTTACTTTTATGTTATCCTGTAGTCTTCAAGGTACTACGAATAGGTCTGTAATTTTATGACTAAAAACTACTTTTAGGAATTGCCATTTTTTTAACTTGCTAAATTTATTTGAAAAATAATCAAATCCTTCGGGTTCTGCTGTAACAGTGCCCTAATTTATGGCATTACTCTTACACCTATAAATGTGATTTTTACTCATCTGAAATCCCATCAGTTGCTTTAAAACTTAACTTCCAGTTTGCCTACAGTAAACAAAAGAATATTTATTTATGCACTTTTCATCTGCCCTAATAAACCTTTGCTGATCAAATGCCGGTCAAAGCTTTATACAGACAATTAGTTTATGGTAAGCAACCACAGGAAGCTATTTGCCTAAAAACTAAGTTCCAGGCAGAAGATTAATGAAATTGGCCATTCTACCTCTAACAGAGATAAATACTTGTTACTTCATAGGAAGAAGAAAGAAAATAAAAGAAACAAGTAAGCAGTAAACACAGCCATTCTTGCATAAGGGAAAATGCCTTTCCAAATCCTATAGTGTAATTATTTAACCCTAAGGCAAAAGATTTGATTATCATATTTATCTTAACATTAGTAATGGCAGACTTAGGCACCAGAAGTTGATCTAGCTACAGAGTTTAATGGCAGACCTTATGAGGTTGTCTTGCTTGCATATTTATTTCTAAAGAATGCAATCCCTTTTATTTATCTTAAGGGTAGACTCTTTCATTTCTTCAGCTTCCCCTGTATACAGAAAAAACCAGAGATTGATTATAAACAGAAAAATAGACAAAATGACAAGATCCACCTTCCCACTAAATTTTGTCATAAAATGTTCCTTGTAGATTGTATTCACACCTTCTCTGTTCATTGATTATCTCTCGCTTTAGCAAATTTTGCAAGTTCAGCACAGTTCTTTATATTCACAACTAATTTCCCAACCTTTCTCAAATTTCTAAGCTCTATTTATGAAACATACATATTTTGGAGAACAAATTAAAAATTACTTCTATACTAAACTCAGTATCAAGTACCCTCATAGCCACTGTGGTTTTTTTCTTCCCTGATGCCCAAAAGACAAAAAACTTGGCTGCTTTTCAGTGACTGCTTGTTTTCCTTATATATTTTGTCAAGCTTTCTGAAATTCCAAGTAAACTGTATTTTACTCTATAGCCTTTCCAAAGCTTTTAAATGTTTCGAAGGGTTTCATTTTCCTAAAATAAGATTAGCAACCAACTTGATTTGATAAAGTTAAAGAAAGAGATGTTTCATTTTCTTGGAACTAAAGACAAATCTGACTGCTTTATATGTCAGAGTTCAGAAACTTTAAGCTTAAATGATAATATCCAGATGAGAAACATAAAAAAAATAAATAAATAAAGTTGTAAAAAGAAGCTAAGGAAGACCATAGTTGTGGATAAGTTTCCCTTTTAATTCTTTCAGTAATTGCTAAACTGTGGGTAGGTGGGTAGTGCGATGACTTTTACTGCATATCATTAACTTATAATTAAATTGATTCTGAAATGAGATTTTGGTAGCCAAAACTAAAGGCTAAAAACTGAAGCTGTTACTACTTGTATGATTCTTTATTACTTACAATGTGATTACTTCTTAGCTGAGACAGTTTCAATTTTCAGAGTAAAAATACTTATTATCTACTGCACGTTACTGACTTTATATAGAATGGACAGTATTTGTTAGTTAAAATGTGGCTAATTTGCAACCACAAATATAGCTCCTATAATTTCTTGCCTCTAGCTTCTCCAATAATTTCAAAGGCTTTGTGATAAATGTCCCTGCCCTATAGGGCCAGGTCTGCTGCTTCAGTCAATAAGATGAATTAAGCATTTTGTGCCTTTGTAGATGCTGGAAGAAAACAATTCATCTGCATTAGTCAATAGCTTCAGATGCATACTTCTTACCAAAACACATTTAAAAAGTACATGCATGTTGCTAACCTTCTGGCTGTAATTCCTCTGTTCCTTAAGAGTATATTCTGTAAATAACCTCTCACTTTGTCATTTGCGGTTCTGTAAAACATAAGGCAAAGGCCAGAGAAGGGAGCCCCAGAAGAAGCTGTGTTGTCTTTTCCAAAATCTCACTTTATTCTGAGTTGCCATTACACACAGTAAAATATATTTATGTGGCTCAAGTGTGACTTAACTCTGCAAATTACATATAGTCCTGGAATGGTTTAAAGGTCCTTCTGGCCAATTATATTTACTTCTGTTTATACAAATTGGCAAGAAGCTACTGTACACTGGCTCTCAGCCACTTCTAAGTTCCTTCCATTTACAGTCATTCTTATCAGATATATAATATTTTTATATTAAATATCCCTGGACATTATTAATAAGGGAAAGACAGGAATAATAGCCCATTAATCAGCATAAGAAAGAGAAATCATCTCTTCTGCATTCTGTCCAGGAATGCAGTATTTTGAGGATGAAAAAACTCAGAACTAGTTGCTGTTAAGAGAAACTCTAGAGAAAGTATTATGTGTAGTTGCCCATTGGTTTCTGGTGCATAAAATTTTAATGACAGGCAAAGTAGAGGAGAACTAGGTAGGCTTTCGACCATTCTGCGTGTAACATTTAAAAAGTTAATTCAAAGACAATTTTAAAGAAGGTGATGTTCTAAAAATGAAGTGTACCAAAATCCAAAAGCACATACACACTGTACAAAGGCCAAAATTAGAAGCGTTCTAGAAGGGAGATAAGGGGTAATACAAGAGCAGGGTTTGCAGTCAGAGAGATCTGAGGTTCATCAAGAGCTGCAGGCTTTGGACCGACAATAAATAAAATGACCATCTCTAAAGCGCTATTTCTTTAGAACGGCAATGAACTTCTCGCCGTTGTTGAGAATTCAAATTCAATACCCCATGTACATTAGCCTGCCTTTAATAGCGCCCCCCCCCGCCCCCCGTGAAATCTCGCTTTTCTGGCCTCTACAGAGAATGAAGGAACCTGAGTCTGGGCCATTCCTTGCGCAGAAACAACCCACACGTGCACTGAGATGTTCTCCCAGGCGCAGCATGGTGACGAGCAGGGACTCTCGCTCGACTGTGTAGTTCTGCTAGATTATTTTATGCGAGTCACTCATTATGTAAAGTGAAGATTAAAAAGCACTTACTATGTCTTCTAGCTCTAAAATTTTACATAACCATAACCCCCAAGTCCTACATAAATCAAAACACCCCAAACTTCACTGCTCGAAGGAATGGTGTACACCAAAGAGATAACCACCCTGACGTTTCGGATTCTGCTGTTTACAGTGTGGAGGATGGGGCTAAGTCACACTTACAGAGGTTTCCCCTCCACATCTGACAGAGAGGCGGGGTTTCTCGGAAGTCTCAAGGCCAATGTCAGGCAGCAAGGGGTAGGGGCTGTCCCGGGAGAGAAAGGAAACCAGGGCTTTCGGGGAAAGAAACTCGGGGATGTGGGGGAAAAGCACCTGCTACATTTCGTTAGGGATGTGGCCTGAAAGGAGGCTGGGCCTGCTCTGAGAAGCCGGGGGTGGCGATCCCAGCTGGGCCCTGGAGGACACGTGCCCATTGCCAAGGAATGAGGGGAAGAAAAGGGAGCAGGAGGCGGAGGGGGAGGTGGATGCGGGAGAAAGGGCCGAGTGGGGCCCCTGTCCCCGCCACTCACCACGAGCGGGATGGAGCAGATGAGCACTACCAGGGAAGTGGCGATGAGTAAGATGACCATCTGGATCTCGGCACCTGCGATGCGGCGGAAGCTCCGGCGGCGGCGAAAGTCGCTGAGGCGCGGCAGGGCTGGGGAGGCGGTGGCCGGGTTGGCCCTGCAAGAGGCCGAGGCCAGGACTGCGGCGGCGACCGCGTGGTGCTGCTCGGTGCCCAGCGAGGTGCGGCGCATGAACTGGCGGTGCATGCGGAGCAGCGCGCCGCACACCAGCACGTTGCAGAGCACGGTGGCGAGAATGAGGAAGGAGCTGAAGCCCGCGTACATGTAGGAGAAGGCTGCGTGCGCCGTCACGTTGGTGGTCCAGTCGATGAAGCACCAGGTGTCCGGGTACTGCAGCCGCGAGCTGCCGAGGCCCACGTTGGGCAGCGCGCAGAAGAGCACGTTGGACGCGTAGACCGCGAAGAGCGTGAGGCCGGCCAGCCGCTTGTCCACGTAGTGGCTGTAGAAGTAGGCGTGGTTGATGGCCAGGTAGCGCTCGATACTCATGGCACAGATGATGCTGAGGCCCGACAAGCCGAAGAAGAGCAGGATGAAGGTGCTGTACTCGCACAGCGGCTGGCCCCCGGGCCACTGGCCCTTCATGTACGTGGCAATGGTCACTGGGCTCACCAGCAACGTGCCCAGTAGGTCAGTGACGGCCAGCCCACACACCAGCGTGTAAAAGGTCGTCTCCTTCTGCTCCTTGCGCGATTTGCATAGCACCACGATGGCCACCAAGTTGCCCACCACCCCGAAAATGAACATCACCGCCGGGATGGTCACCGGGCTGTTTGGGATCAAAGAGGCGGACGTGTTGGTCCCAGGGGTGGTCATGATGATGGCCGCGATACACAGCCTTGAACTGCGAGGCTGGGTCTGGGGATGGTAGGAGAGAGACAGAAGCGCGGTCAGGGTAAATTATCACTCGCAAGGTGTCATACCCGCTCTCAAGAAACAATATGCTCATGAGACAAGGGGGCAATTCAATCCTACCTTGCGGAGTGTAGCTACTTGCCTACTGCGGCCACTGAAGGCTACCGAAATCTCCAGGTTCCTGACACACCCTGCCTGTAGCACCACTCTATGAGCATTAATAAGTTGCCATTCTCTCTTCCTGCCTCCAACCCAACTTCTCTCCACTGCCAAGATGAACAAGACCTATCTCAAGGGAAAAGTGGCTCGCTCTCATTCCCGCAGATTCTGAGTCAATAAAATTCTCATTAAAAACAGGTTATGAAAGACAACTTGGGGAGCGCGCTCTCTCCTCCCAGGCTCTGCTCGTGGAGCGCCCTCCCACTGCTCTCTGTCCAGTGCCCCCAACCCTATCTCACCTGTGGTGGCCGCGGCGGTGGGAGCCGTGTAAAGCCCCAGTGTCAAGCCTCAAGTGTCCTGGACACGCCTCCAACCTGTCCTCAGCCACGCGCGATGTGGAGCTTGCCAAGCCTTTGCCTCCTTAGAGCCGGGTCTCGGTGGCTGTCAATTTTCTGGAACGGCAGTCAGAGTGGCCAGCTTTCAAAAACTTGGGGAACCAGAAGGGCAGCGGCATGGATCAGTGAAGCCTGCTCTTAGGTTTCTTTCGCTCTATTTGTCCGTTTCTTCAAAGATAATCTAAGTTCTGCGGGGTCCGCAAGTCCCATCCGCGGGCGGACAGCCCTCAGGTGTGCGGCCGCGCGCTCAGGTGACACAGCCTCAGTCTCCCACTCGGGCCGCTCTCCTCCGCAGTCCAGAGCAGCGTGAGCGGCTATTGGGGTTGGTGGCTGCCGCTGAGGCCGCTTCTGGATCCCTGGGGGCGGTTTGAGGTCCACTGGGCCAAAAGCTCTGACCTGGCACTATTCATTTTCTTCCTCTTGGGCTGCGAGGTTTCAAGCTCCGCTCTTGCTCTTCCAGCTTCTGTACAAACTTTTCTTCTGCTTCAAGTTTCCCTGGCGGAGGCGGGCACACGCAGTGCGCGGCCCGGGCGCCCATTGGCCAGACGGGAAGGGGCGGGGTGCGTCCTCTGCGCCTCGAGGTAGCGAGGCGGGGAAGGCGGCCGGCGGGAGGGCGGGGCTCGGGGCTGTGCGGGTCCCACCGCACCGCCGGGGGACGCTCTCCGCGGCTTCTGCGGCTCAGCTAGGGCGAGGGTCGCCGAGACAGGTCCCGGCGCTGCAGGCTACTGGTGCTGAGGGACCGCCGTGGGCGGGGAGCCTGGGAAATCCCGCTCTCCCTGGCACCTTCATAGCCCCTCTGAACTCCGCATCCAGAGGGCCAGCTCTGAAATCCGCGTCTCTTCTTCACTGCCTCCAGCTGCTAGTAGGCTATTTCCCTCACCTTCTACAGGCAGGTCGCAACATCTGGGTGCTGGGAAGGGAGGTCAACTGCTTTAGAAGTACCTTAGAGTAGCTGAGGGGTGTGTACGCACGCACGCGCGGCTCCAAAAGGAGAAGTAGGGAGAAGTATGGAGTGCGCGCGCCTGGCCCCGGGTCAGAAGTAGGGTGCGCGTAACGGACGCGGTGGGTGGATGGTTGGGTGGGTACGAGGCTTGGGCGGGGAAACAACGAAGAATTCATCCTGTCACCATAAATGGAGTTGGTTGGCAGTGCCCAGGCTGTGGGCTGCGCTCTGTAGGGTAGCCCCAGGCAAAAGAAAAGAAGATCAGACAGCAACCTCTCCCGGCGCAGACGTTAGAGAGGTGGCGGGTCGGTACCACATGGAGAGTTAGTAACCGTGGGACCGCTGTCTGGATAGACGCCGAGACCTTGCTCCTCCTCCCGGCAGCTTCTCTGCCCTGTAGGAACGGTTAGACTAAGCTTTGGCCTTTGTCCTGCTGTATTCACGTTAGACACCTTCACCACGAATCTTTTGAAAGGCTGATGTAGGGTGAGACCAGGATTTGAAAGTCATGTGAGTAAAGGAATTCTCTAGTCATTTCCCTTTATGGTTAAGTCTTGGAAAAGCCTATTTGCTTTACCCTTTTTTTTTTTTTGAATTACAGTTTGACTTCTTTTGTGGTGGAAACAGTTTTTTATACACATTCACTTCTATCTCCTCTATATCTGAAAATCAGAAGTGAAAATTAAAAAAAAGAAGAAAAAAGAAGAAAATTGTAAAACTCTACTGTGCAATTATAACTGCTTCACTATTTTTTTTTTTTTAACCATAAAGTAAGACTTTGTGGGCCTTCACACAGTGTAATTTCCTAGAAAAACCATGTGACCTATACGTTGTATTTTAACATATTGCATTTCTTCACAGGGTAAGTAAATAACTCGATTCTTTTATATGATGGGCAGGCACTTATTCCTTAAACGTTATTTCATGAATGAACGAATTTATCTGGTTCTCCAATTTTTCTCAAATGGCACAGTAACAACGGAGTAACAGAAACAGAGGACATTCCAGATTTCAATTACAGAGCATTAACTATCTAGAATCACATTGACTTAGTAAGGCACTACTATATGGATATATTACTATAGCATCATTCTATTGTTTATAATATTTCCTCATGAATATTAGGGATTCAGAAATAAAAACATACATTTGTTAGGCAATATAAAAAGAACACAAGCAATTGGTCCATTTCTCAGTCTTCTCTTAATCACCACTATAACAACTTCTGTTGCCTATGCTACTTTTGAGTAATAACCTGTAGGATCATGTCAGCATTAAAAACAAATCAGCACTAGAAACAGGAAACTACACATTCTACCCCCATTCTTCCCTAACCATATTGCATCACTATCATCCTGTCAGGTGGTTTGTCAGTAAATACATGAAGAGGAGGTGGGAAGTTCCACCTGTATTCACTTTCTGCCAATAAAAATAGTTTTAGTTTTCTTTCCATTTGAAGTTCCTAAAATAGAAAACAATTAGGTTGGTACTTGTTAATTTTTCACCATAAAGACTATATTAAATATGAAAATTGAGGCACACTGCTGAGATAATTGCATAATAATCTGGGATAGTAGATATTACAGATTTTAACATGTCATTGATAGATTGTTCTTGTTATCAATGGAGCTGTTTTTTCTTACTAGTCCTTTAAATTTTCTTTCCATAGTAGTTTTAGGAAGATGAAAATAAATAAGAATCCAAGATTAAAAATAAGATTAAAAAATTGCAATGAGGTTTACCTGTGTCCTCTTTTGGTTCATGATTCTTAAAGCTTAAGGTTTAGCCTTCAGAAGTAGAAGTTAAAGATTTGGAAAACAAATCATTCTATTCTTAATTTGGAAAACCCGAATAGTGTAGTTCAATTTCCCTCATACTCTGCCAGGATTCTACGTTGCAAAAAGATGAGGAATTGCCGTGATTATGTGGATAATTTTTGTCACTGTTTACATATTTTTAATGAAGAGCTTTTTGTTCTAAACATTGTTTTGTATACACCTCTGGCATTTCTTCCCCAATCCCTACTTCTCTGTACTGGAAAACCCTGGTTCAGTTGTTTAGAACTGTCATTAAATCTTTAAAAATGTCATTAAGAACGACCTGACTGATCAAATTGATTATTCTTTCCTAGTTCTAATTATCTGACTACTATTTTGAATAAACACCAAAAAGTGAAAACTTGTTTAAAAGCAAAGGCCACTTGGGCGCTACCGACCATATTCCCTTTGACTCTGTTGAATCTTCCTTGGGTCAAAATAATGGGTAAGAAAGGGGATAACTCCCGGGAGGAAGGCAGCAGGTTGAATCAGATCCGGCCTGGACCCCTTTACTAAGCCAAAGCTGGCCAGGTCTTAGAGCATTCCTAAAGCACTAACATTCATGTAGCAAAGCTTGTGGAAATTGTGTTTGCTCTCTGTCTTTCACAATAGGCCATGCGGATACTCAGAGCATATGTCTGGTGCAAATAACACAGTGCCCTTGGACACCTTTGCCTTCCACAAGCTCGCCCAGTTGGTTCTGTGGATTGCCGTTCACCTGAACTTGGGCGTGAAAAGAGGTCCACAGTTGTGTTTGTGGCCCTAATGACCACCCTCTTATTTTAGTGGTGCATTTCAAATGTGCAGTCTTCTAATTACTTTCATTTTCTAAGCTTGAGTTTTATGCTGAGTCTAGTGCATGGAGTTGTTTGTTACACATGTCAGTACTGTGATTAACTCCCCAACTTCTTCACGTGGTAATAAATTACTGCTGAGTAGACTGGTTGCCACCAAGTGATTGCTTCAGGCTGCCTCCTCCCATAATTACACTCTCAAAGTGATGGCTTTCTTCTCTTTTATTCCTTTCCTCTTTTCTTCTCCAGACAAATATTTCCATTGCACACCCATTGTAGATTGGGCTAATGAGCAAAGAAAAGGGACTATTTGCTTATTGTTGCTCATATTTGAACATACAGATGGAGAGATAACGCCTTATGAGTTCAAGTGCCCCTTTGACAAGAAGATGGACATTCTGATTATATTTCAGTTCCTTGTCAGACCTCCTGAATTGCTGTATATATATATGTATGTATATATGTATATTTTAGTACTTTAGAAAATATGCAGACTCCCTGGTTTAATCATCAACACTGGCATCATCTAAATAGTGAGCTTGTTTCTCACTTTCCATAGCATTTTCACATTTGCCATGATCTTATTAGTGATCTCCTGAGTGTGTTAGGTAGCTGTGATGCAGACTGCCATGTTTCACCGAATCCTGTTTCCATTTTCTCTTGAACACATAGCTATGTGTTATTTCTCAGACTTCTTGTGGTCAAGTGAAGCCCATGTGACTTGATTCCAGCCAACAGAATACAGGTAGAAGTGATGTGTGCCAATTCTAGGCCTGGTCCCTAAAAGACCCCGATTTTCCACGTTCTCTGTCTTCTCTCTCCTGCCAACAAGATACAAGGCCCTGGTGTATTGCAGAGCCATCAGAAGGTGACTGGGTCTCTGAACCTGCATGGAGTGGGGACCTCTTTCCAATTCCAGTGACCTTCATTGGATGATGAAGTGAAAGAGAATCCACTGAGACTTGAGGGGCTGCTTGTTTCAGCTGTTAGCCTCTGACTCATACAGTATGATTAGAATCATCTCTCTTCAATAATGACAACATAGCCCCGGAAAAGCTTCGTGACTTGTTCAAAGGCATGAGAATTAATAAGACCAGCTGAAATTTTTCTAATGCTTAGTCTGTGTGAGACATTGTGCTGAATGCTTTTTATATGTGCTTTGTACATCTAATCCTTACAACAAAGCTATGAAGAAGGTACCATATAGTAATATAACCATTTTACAAATGAGCAAGCTGAAGTTTGCTTAAGGAAAGTAGAGGACATTGTCATTTTTTCAAAGACTACGCAGCATTGGGGCATAGTGGTGCCGAGGGTCCTGTAGTAGAAGCAGCTGCTGGGGTTGAAGCATCCTAACCACCTGGATTAGGTGTGATTGTAGCTGTGTGATGTTGCCCCTTCCCATTGACTCTTTATGTGGCTGATTGTCTTTCCAATAAATTATTTTCCTGCTTAAATTGATCATAATCAGTTTCTGTTGCTTGTGAATAATAACCCCACATAGTTTGGAGAGGTTGAGTGATTACAGATTGATAAATGGCAGAATGAAGATTTTAATCTAGATCTGTCTGATCTGCAAACCTGAACCCCTAACCTCTGTATTTCTTAGCCCAACTGGAACACCAAGCATATGACTCATAGTCCTCTCCTTTTCTCCCTCAGTATCACTGGCTTTGGGATAAAGAAAACCTGGGTGGCTGTAGTGTATAAGTTGCTTTAGTGAAAAGGAGTTTTTACTAAGTTGGTTCTTTTGAAGTTTAAGTAATATAATAATGAATACAATAAAATATCTGGCTCATATTAAAAACAATAAATATTAGTCTATTATTATAGTTATTATTATTACATAAAATTATACCCCCAAAATTCACTTCTGATGATTGTATGATTAGTTGTTGGGCATAAATAGTTTGGAGGGCATCGTGATAAATTGAGTATGTATAATTTTGATAAAACTTAATTTTTTGCCTGGGCCTAACCTAAAACTTCCAAAAACTGGTTGTGTATATAATCACGAGAGAAGGTAATTATTAAAATAATTTAGGAAATTCCTTTTCCTTTCTTTTGATGAGAAGAAAAATTATTTTTAATGAGGTTGTTTCTATTGCCTACTTCTGTTGCTTAAGTGCATTAGACAATTGCTCAGGAGTACATTTAATATTAACTATGTAATCACAATGTAGCTATTAAAGAGTTATTTGTGAATTTTACCCCAGATGCAGAATTCACCTGGTTCTCTTCCAGAATGAGTTTCTGATTTTTTATTTTGAGGTGCTTGCAAGAATAATTGAGGCACATCTGTTTGGGTGGGATGAATGCAAATCTGCCTGGAAGCAAGGAGTCAATGTGATGACCTTGCAGGGGCAAGGGGGACTAACTACTGAATTCTACCATTTCTTTCCCCTTCCTCAGCACTAGTCAGGGGCCCACTCCTAAACACCTCTCCCCACCCCTTAAAAAAATGGAAGAGCAAAGCCACCACATTCCAATAAAAGATAAAGGTAAAACTTTTCTAAATAATAGTGGTATAGTTAGTCTAGCCACCCACCACCTATCTCTGTGCTCTCAGGAAGCAGGTGCCAAAAGCAGGAACCGTTTAATTTGATTTTCTATTTTATGTGGAGTAGTTTACCACTTTTGCAACTACCAAGAAGATGAATAACAACCTCTGAGACGTTTAAATGATCCAGTACTTCCTTACAAAGCTATGGTTTACTCTGTTCACAAACACACAGCCAAAATCCACTTTCTTGCTTAGTTTGAGCCAATGCATAACGATAAAGTGGAGAGTGTTGTCAGTAACATGAAAAAACATCAATCAAGTATAAATGATGTGCTAGGGATTATACTAAGCCCTTTATATTTATCTTAGATAAGCCTATGGTAAACCTTCACAGATGATGGCAGTGCACCTGCAGCTCTATCAGGATGTAAAGGCAGTAAGAAAATCTGCATTTATTTGGTGCATCTCTTTTATGGAGATGAGTGGGAATGGGCATACACAATGATTAGCATAAACTCAGGGATGCAAATGGTGAGAGTGAGAGATACATCATCTAATCCTTTTCATCTTTCTCTATTCGTTACAGACATTGATAACCAACAACATCTTTCCTTGAAGGGCCCACCACCAATCTGCTAGCAATGGCAGAAGAAAAGAAACTTATTTGCCATGCTTGATCTAGCATATGTGTACAGAATCAATACAAAGAGACTCTAATATGGTTGCCTGGGCCTAACCTAAAACTTCCAAAGACTGGTTGTGTATATAATCACGAAGAGAGAAGGTAATTATTCAAATAATTTAGGAAATTCCTTTTCCTTTCTTGTGATGAGAAGAAAAATTATTTTTAATGAGGTTGTTTCTATTGCCTACTTCTGTTGCTTTTGTAAACCTGCAAAGGTATGTGTGTGAGGTCCTCCTTGCCTAGGCAATTATAGAAGGGCTAAGTATATCTTTTATCAAGATTTTTTGCTTTGGAGGGCAAATTTTGTGCCAAGAGAATATGAAAGGACTATAGTAGGAGAGAGATTGTGATCATTAAATATGTAACTAGAAAAAAAATCTCACCTAGGATTGAGGGTCCTACAAAGCCTAGTGACCTATAAAAAAGAAACTTCAAGAATGTCTGGAATGTATCTAATGGTATAATAAATGCATTTCATCAAAATACCCACATTTGCAATTCAGGAAGCAGCAGGACACAAATTGAAGAGGCAGGAATGGATTGTACTTTTGTCAAATTTTGACATTTAAGTCTGAATCTTTTTCAGCTCTTAAGAACTAAGTAAATCATTCAACACCTCAAATAGAATTTTGGGAGCGAAGTAGGGAGTACATGATTGAAAAAAAGATGAATTTCAATCATTATAACCTAACATTATTAAGTAGATACTTTATGATGTTTAAACATACATAAAAATGAATATTTGGGAAATTGAATCATTTAAAATCAATGGCATAACGTTCTCTTAATAATAGAGTCCTTTGAGGAATATTTCCCTAAAGGATTAACTTATTAATTATATCTATTTTGTCTTTTGTTCTTGATACTTGTGTATTTTAATGATTCTCACTTGTATAAAGTAGAATATTAATTTTTAATTGTATTTATACAAGTTGAATTCTTGTTTACCTCCCTTACCAAAATGGTAAATGCTATTTATTTCTTGATTACAAATGCAGTGCACTATTGACTCTAGAACCAGAGAGAGGAGAAAACTCAATTTTTAGTCTCAATTTGTACCTGCTTTATATTTTAGAGAATTGAGCTTATTCAGATTGATTCTGTTGCAATGCGTTAGTGTTACACTGGGCACTTGCAAGAGCTGAATCATTTTCTAAATGTTTTCTTGATCTCAGTGTTTGGTGAGGAACCTCAGAAAAACATAACTTTCTAGTTGATACATATTTTTGAATGAGAGAATAAAAAGCATTCTATAGAATAAAAATTCACTTAGAATTTGATAACCTTTGTAAGATGTAGAGGAAAAATATATTGAAACTTTGGTTGTTGGTAAAAAAACAAAATAAGTAAGCGTAACATACCCAAGCTGGTCTGTGAGTTGGTGCATGGTTGGATGAAAGAACAACTTGTTCTTAACACATCAGCATTCTTCCTTATTAATGTAATAATATCATTAACATGGATACTACTGAAGAAAGGGTATTAAAGTATTTTCTTTGCCTTGAGTCTTAGTTCTTAACTTTATTTGAAAATGCAATAGAAAGAAATATTTATATACTTTGGCTTTAAAGCATCGAAGTATGTGCTCCCCTTGATAACACAAATACCAAATGGTAAAAATGCCAAAGGTGAAAAAATTCTTTTCAATTTTTATATCAAAGTATTCAAAGGGGTAGGGAGGGTTGGGAAACAGAGAAAGGAAGTAGGGAGGCAGAGAAGAACCAAGGAGAGTTATCTTTCCCTAAGAGACTGACCCTTTGAAAATGGTAAGAGGAAATATGCTTTTCTACCTGTTCTTTTTTCCCATCATAAAAATATTCTAAATATGCTAATAAGGATACAATGTAAGTCATTATGGGCAGCATTTATTTTTATAATTTATGGGTTCAGAAAAAAAACTGCAACCTTTGAAAATTAATACAGCTTAGAACATGTTCTCAATACTGATCCTACCTAGGAAAGGATTTTATGGTCATATACATTTGGAAAATGCTGTGCTATATTCTGGTTAGGAAGTGTCGGTGCATATTGTTATGAAAGGCCCTGAGGTGTCAATTAAAAAAATTCAGAACTGTTTAACTTTAGTTAGCATCCTCCAGATTTATTTGATCATGAATTCTTTCATCAATAACACCTATTAACATGATGCAGATTAAAATTCTTTGGAACACATGTAGGGGATCTTTTGAAATATGCAAAGGATATTCTGAGGAGGTTCAGAGCCAAACACTGTAATTTCAGTAGATAAATATTTACTTTGACATGTTAGGAAAAATGCACAATTCATTCATGTTTGTATGGATATTGTTACTTAGAATGAAGCTAAGTTAATGTATGTAAAAAGGAGCAGATATAAAGAAAATATAAAGTGAAAAATAGTACAGATAGTATATAGTATGGCAAAATGAAGGTTGTAGGTGAATGTTTGAGTGTTGGGATATGCCGGTTTAATCTGTAAATAGATTGTAATAATATGAATGTATATATTCAAACTAGTCATCAGGAAACTTGGGGAAGTGGGCTAGTTAGCTATCTAGTTCTGGCTTAAAATAATTTTGTGATCTGGGAAGAGAAACCTGTTCTAGACCTCCGTTTCTTTGTCTATAAACAGAGAGAGCTGCCTTGGAGAATATCTTCGGTTGACTTCAATTCAATAGCATTGACGTGAATGAGAGGTTGTAGTTGTTGGCTGACCTGCTCCTCCCTGCTGCCCCACCATGGCCCTGTCCCTCAGGCACTCTGGGATTCAGGGAAGGCTCTTTTATTTCTGCACAGCTGGAGAATTGTAACCTCCATTGCTGTCTTTACCAGGCAAATAGTGGGCAAATGTTGCACTGACCATCCCTTAGTGAATGTTGATCAGGCTGTCACACTAATACTTTGATTCTTGTGTGGCAATGAAGCAGAATATTTTATTCCATGGTATGTCATTATTTGAATCTCTTTAAGCCTTTTTCTTAAAGTAGCTGAACCAGATTCTTGGATTTGAACTACCTTTGTTTGAATGGAGCACCTTGCAGTTCTAGCTGCAGGCAATTCTCTAAGTATCCGGCCAGATGACTAGACTACCTGGGTGGCAAGGCTTACTCTTTTTTTTTTTTCATCCCCCAAAGTTTTTTTGTTATTTTGGAGAACTAACATCTATGTAAGGTAATATTTAGTCTTTCAGTCTAGTCTTGTTTAAATTTTTTAAAATATGATCTTTTTTTTGTTGAATTTATCCCTACAGTTTTTTGGTTTTGTTTTGATTTTTAAAAAATGATTCCTGATTGTTTTATTAATGAAATCCTGTCTCCTATTACATTTTTCTATCTGCTTATTGTCAGGGCAATATAATGTAATGGTTATGTGCACAAACTCTGCCAGGCTCTGTCACTTACTAGCCGTTTGATCTTATACAAATTTCTTAATCTGTTCCTTAGGGTGTTTCTAATCTTTAAAATCAAGATAATAATAATGACTTCTTTCAGGATTAAATGAATGAATACATTAAAAAGCACTTAATATAGTACTTGATACATAGTTCTCAAAAACAGCTGTTATTATTGTAGCTGGTGTCTAGCACAATTTTTGGTCAGATTACTGAATTGTTATTTGTGTTGGTACCTTGTCTGTTCATTGTCTTGAAAGTTCCAGGTTCATAATTACATCATATGAAAAGAATATCAGTTTAGGTGCATTCTTCCTTTATTTTGTTTTTCTAGGGGAATTCTTTACTGAGATCTTCAACACAATGTCACACAATAATTGAGATGATGTCTATGTCTTTGTAGTGATGATCTCAATCTTCTTTTACGTAATGTACGTACCATAATTTGTAACCAATTTTATGTCCTTTTTTTTTTTACTAACTATTATAATATGAGCATTTTTCAGATTGATAAACTTTTGGTAAACATTATTTGTTCTGGATTATATTGAAAATTGCATGTTATAAAATACATGTATGCATATATTAGTATATAAAATATATATGTATATAGTTTAAATAATGATAATAATTGGAATGTCTGTATATGCACCAAGCTTAAATAGAATATTAGTAGGCACTTAGGCGCCCCTTATGCTGTTCCTCAATTGCATGGAGAATTTTTACCAATTATTTTCTTGCTTTTCTTTTAACTTTTACCACCAGTGTATACATATTGCCATACAGATGTATTACGAGTTACTTAATAGTTCCCCCTATTGTAATTCTTTAGGTGGATTTATATTTTGGATGTTGGGCATAGAACTTTTCTCATACTGATAATTATTTCCTTGGGATAGATTCTGAGAAGTAGAATAACTAGGTCAATGGGTATGACTGTTCTAAAAGCTTTGAGCAAATATTGATTGTCAAATTGCTTTCCAAAAGGCTTACATCAGCTTATATTCCCAAAAAGCAATGTATGAGAGTAATCATTTCAGTTCAACAGCTGTCAACGTGAGGGTTATTAACATGAAAGACAAGAAATATCATATACCTAATGAGTTTGAATTGTATTTTAAAGACCAGTTAATTGTTTTGAAGGATATTCTGAACACTGAAATGTTCACATATCACAGGGTTTAGCTTGATAAATTTTTGCAAAGAGAACAAGCTTAGATCAAGAAAGAGAACATTATCTCTACCCCAGAAGCTGTCCTTGTGCTCACGTCCAGTTTAAAGCCCATTTTGTGGGCTAAAATGTCTGAAGAAAGACAACGGACTTTGCTTTGACCAATTTAGTTTTGACAGCCAGCAGTAAGATTTCAAGTTATGAAGGATGGAAGATTTTGAAAGTTTTATATGTGTTTAACACTGTTACTCTCCTCATAAAGTAAAATAGTGGATTTATAATTCTGACTGAGCATCTCTCTTTTGAAATGGTTTCATGTCATTTGGCTATCAAACCAGATACCTTTGTATTTACTCAGAGTTTTTATGTTAGTCATAATAGTGTATCCTATAGTGCAGGTACTTAAATTCTAATGTAGATAAATAAATAGGGGTTGCCTCAATGCTTACGGAAGACACAGATTCAAGGGGCCCAGCTAAAATCGAATTATCATTTGTATATTCATAAGCGCCTCTGGTGATGCTGATGCATGCAGATGACTACGGGATCACACTTTGAGGAAAGTTGCTCTGGAAGATACATGTTTCATTTTGAAAAAACACATCCTAAAGCAGTTACCTAAGAAAACCTTACACCATTGCATGATCTCAGTTTGTTTCTCTTTAATTAATTAATTAATTAATTATGTAATAAAATTTTAATTTTTATTATGGTGACATTGGTTAACAAAATCTAGTTAAGTTTCAGGTGTACAGTTTAACAGTAAGACACACACACACACATGCACACACACATATATTGCATTGTGGCATGACTTCAGTTTTTAAAACATGCGATCGAATATTTTTTTGTCCTTTAGTCCTTTCTAGGCTTTCCTACTGTAAACCTAGACACTTGGTATTTAACACAGGTGTGGTGTAGTTTGTACAACCAGAACAGGAACCATCTAGCTCGTAACACACCCCTTGATTGCAACATTTGAGGAACTGACCTGGTAGAATGGGTTTAGCTTTTCAAAGTATCACCCTTAGCTAATTTGTCTTGGCAATCTTATGCGTATGTTATCTGAAATACTGTGGTAGCCAGGTAAAATACCATACCTTAAGGTTTTACATGGACTATACAAGTAGCAATAAAATACAAACAAACAACTGACTCCCAAATAGTAAACTATTTAACCTAAGTTCACTTCTTTGGTGCTGCAGCTTTGTAACTGGATTTTATAAAAGGGTTGTTAATTCAAATTTCTAGTCAAAAGGGAAGTTTAGAAAATTATCCCTCTGTTTCCTTTCTCTAGACATTGAGTAACACTAGAGTTCATATATTTTGGGGGAGTCATTTTAGAAAAAGCAGAATGATTACTAAATAGTTAATATTAGGCAGTAACTCAGAAAAATTTTAATAGGGTTTGGCTTTTACTTTCATTTATCATAATAGGAGATTTTGCTTATTCTGCTGGACTTGATGGATTAAAGTCTTATCGATTCTATACCCCTCGATATTGTTTAAATCCATTTACCTTTCCCCATTTCTACCACAATCCACGTTCTGTTCCACAGGCAGAGGCTTCTATCTAGTTTTCCTTCTATTCTTGCTGCCTTGTAGTCAGTACTCCATGTGACTTTCAGAGTAGCCTTTTTAACAAATTAAATTGAATCATATCATTCTTCAGCCTAAAATCCTTCAGAGACTTCTGAAAAGTCCTCATCATGGCCCACAAGTTCCTGCATGATCTGCTTCTGGCCTCCCTTTCCAACCTAACATTTCTGCCCTTGCCTCTATGGTTCTTTGACCCCTCCAAGCCTTTCTTTCACTAAGAGTCTTTGTGCAGGCTCTACCCTCTCCTGGAAGTCTCTTCCCACAATTTTTCCCTGGCTGAATCTTGCCCCTCTTTTAGATCTGTGCTTAAATGATTCATCCTTAGAGAAATCCTCCAAATCTAAATGATGTCTCTTCCATTTTTTCTCCTCATTGTATATTCTTTTCTCTCAGTACTTACCACAATCTGTAAATATAAATGTATGTGTTTGTTAATATCTGCCTTTCCACTAGTCTGTTTTGAGAGGAAAGATTATGGCTGTGTTGTTCATCACGGTATCTCCAGTGCTTAGCATAAAACCTGGCCTTGAATGAATAAAAGTAAAGATTTGTAATTACCCAGTATATTAGTTATCTTTTTTACTTAATTTTAACAACATGTTAAATTTAACAATATGTTAAATTTTACTTAATTTTAACAATATAAGTAAAACTATGTTAAAATTACGTTAAAAAAAATAGATCTAACATGCAGTAATATAAAAATATTATGATATATTTTGCAGTATTATTTTTGTACCAAGACTTCAAACTTTAGTGTGTATTTTAGTTATACAATATCACAATTTGGACTCACCATGTTTCAAGTGCTCGACAGCCACATGGGGCTGGTGGTCACCTTAATTGGGCAGCACAGCTCTAGGCTCATATAGGCAAATAGGAATTTGAGCTGTGTGGCCTCATGTAAATTATTTAATTTATCTTTGCTTCATGCTTCTCTTTTGGAAATTGGGACAATAATAGTACTCACCTCGTAAAAATTGGTAATAAATAAAGTGAATATGTATAAAAGATTCAAGTGGTGCGTGGCACATAAGTTTCAGTGTTGATTATTGTTATTATTTTATACTACATGATAGTATAAAATAAGGCATATTTTATATATAGATAAAACTTCTATATTTCAGTTATAACTATTATAATAAAAGTACAGTTTAAATGAAAGAAGTGGAATGCTTATCAAAGTTAAAACTATGATAGACTATTTCCTTTGTACCTGAATTCATCCTTATTAAACAGGCAAATGAAAGTGAGTGCCTATATTGTTAGCATATGGCTGAACAATGACATTGCAAATATGTTTACATCACAGGTAGATTATTTATATAATAATATCAACAGCTAAGTTCCTAGCATAGACATGGTATTGGCATGTTCATGTTTTAGAAATGTTTTATTATCATTTTAAAATTATGCTTTTTACATTTTTATTAGCAATTTTCATTTGCTAATCTAATTTATTTTATTTTAAATTTCAAAAAAATTAGACATTTATATAATCCATGAAGTGATTCTCCCTGATTACCCTAGCAGCCTACTTCCTGCTTGTAGAAGTTTGGGGGTTTAAAGACCTCGTCATTTTGTACTGTCTCTGTCTCTGTCCATCCAAGCGGGCAATATCTCCTCCAATGTGATACATGTAAAAATGTAAGTATTTGCAGGCACAGAAATTATATGAAGGAGAAATTAGTTCTGCTGTGTGCAAGGAAGGACTGGGAAGCCTCCAAGTTAGATGATGTCTAAGCAGTAGTTTCAAGAATAAATAGAAATCCATAAAGAAGATCACATGGAGAGGCACACTCCGAATATAGGGAAGAGCATGTGCCAGAGCACTATGGACTCAAATTGAAATATATATTCAGGGACATACGCATAATTTGGTATTGATATATATGGTCTTGCAAGACAGGTGTGTTGTGTGTGTGTGTGTGTGTGTGTGTGTGTGTGTGTGTGTGTGTTGCTCGGACCTTTGCAAAATCTCTTCCTCAAGGTGAGATAGGATGAGCATGGGACTTGGGACCAGATTGGCAACGCACCAAATTCACCGACATCTTTAAGGAGGTGACTTGGGGCAAGTCACTTAGCCTTTTTGGATCTTGATTTCCTCAGCAGTAAAGTGGGGAGAATAATAGAACCTACCCCACAGGGTTGTGGTGGGATTAAATGGGTTAAATATGTATAAAGCACTGAATAATTCTTGGTACATAGTGAGCACTAACTAAATATTAGCTGTTATTACTATAGTCCTTAAAGAAGTGTCCTCCCTGCCCCATGAGACATGTAATTCATCTCTTCTTCATACATAACATTGCACATATTTTCACATTATTATCTAAGTATTTACTTTGAATTCTCTTGTTTCATTTTGTGTTTATAGCCAGCCACCCTTCCCATGTATATAAATTTGACCCTCTAAACAAAATTTAGTAGCTACAGAATTTTCAATACCTCCTCATTTACTTATTAATACTACTTTCTATTTCTTCGGTGTCATTTCCAGCAAATTGTGAAGTAGGTTCAGCTATCACATGATCGTGAGAATTAATACAGAGGTTTCAAACACACACATACCCACAGACACAGACACACATCCCTCATGAAAAATAACCTATAAATTATTTCTTTTTAGAAAGAGACAGAACTTAATTTTCTGAATGGCTGTGCATCTTCTGCCTGAGGCTTGTCTTGATTTCTTTTAGTTCCTGGTAGCATGGCCTACATTAATTTGCATGACTATATAAAATATTATCAGAGGTCTTTAAAGGAGCCAACTAGATTATAACAGAGTAGTCTTTTCATTCCCAGGAATACAGCTCTTGACCATAAAAAAGATGATTAACATGATATCTATTACGTCTCACATATTTTCTGGCTGGCCACCTTGTCTTTTAGAAAACTGAATTTGACCTTACATTGTTGGGAATCAGGGTAAAGTTTGTTAGCTTTGCCTTAATTAAATTGGTGACATACTGTAGGAGCAAGGATATCAGAGCCCCTTTGTTACCCTTGGCAAGCCTTCCTTTTCTCTTTTGTGATAAATTATCTACCCTTTGGCCTCTAATTATCCACCAGGGAAACAGGTTATTGCTTTGTGGAACAGAGCGGGAAGTATGTTATCGTTTAACTTCCAACTGTTAGGATTGGCATATTGTATCATCTGAACAGTTACTTATCTAATGTTTAAGCAATTCTGGCCTTCTTTTATTCGACTTTGTGGAAGGCTGATGGCAAAGGCTGATGGCAAAGGCTGACATTCTGCTCTGGTTGGCAGATGCCTAGCTTAGGAAGCCACGATGGGGTCTCCAGTTCCAGAGATGGAGGAGGTATCTTTTCTCCCAGGGAGTGAGACATTTGATAGAGCAGTGCTCACAGAATATGAAAGCAGTCTGGAGAGTATTGTAGATGTGTTTTAAAGGAGATGCCTTCCTTTAAAGCAGAAGTTTTACCCACTAAAGTGCCAATAGTGGATATTTCTTAGGAGAAGGAGTGGGTGGATGGTCATCAAGTAGCGAAGCTTCTGTTTTTAATGTTATACAGTCATATTATTTGATATTTTAAAAATAATTGATGCAAATTACATATGTAATAAAAATGATCATGATGAACTAGTGTCTTTCAAATGCTTTTGATTTTGGAGAGACATTATGACCCTTTATGGTATCCTTGCTAAAAATGAAAAAGTTGTCAGCATTTCTACATGTCTTTCAGAAATGATCCTGTCCCTACAGCTCTAGCTTGTATTTTAAAATTAGTTATGCTTGAGTAAAGAAGAGGAGAAGAAATTTGACAAGGGGGGTCAGGAAGAGGTAAAAAATGAGATAACTTGGACAAACCAGAATTCTGACTGTAAAGAACTGACTTTGTGAGAGAGGAAAGCAGGCCTCTCCATGGGTATATGAGTTTCCTAGAACTGCCATAACCAAATACCACAGACTGGGTGGTTTAAACTACAGAAATTTATTTTCTCACACTTCGAGAGGCTAGAAGTCTAAGATAAAGGTGCCTGCAGATTCTGTTTTTGTTGCGAGCCCTCTTCCTGGCTTGCAGATGGCTGCCTCCTCACCACGCCCTTTCATGGTCTTTGCTCTGTGGGCGCACATCCCCGGTGTGTCTTAATCTCTTCTTACAAGGATACCAATCACATTAGATTAGGGCGCACTGGAAGAGCCTCGTTTTAATTTAATTGCCTCTTGAAAGGTCTTACATCCAAACACAGTCACATTCTGAGGTTCAGGCTTCAGACATATGAATGCAGGAGTGCACACAATGGATACATTCTCTTAGAGCTTTTTATTATTCTTACAGATTTCAGTGAGAATGGGTTGAGAATGAAAATGACTATAAACATTCAGACTCAAATTCTCTGGTTATTGTTTACTGAGGAATAGCAGATAATCACTAACCCATAGTGCAAAATAAAGAAAATTAAAACTGAAGATCAAATTGAGATATAAGCAAAGTTATACATAAAGAATAATCAAGAAATTGCATATTTACAAGGGGGAAAGAAATTGTTAAGAATACTGTCGTATCTGACATTTGTGTGGTTTATTTTGAAATCTTGTTACTATTATAGTCAAGAGACTTAAGTTACTTTATTATTTTTTAAAGAAAAGCAGACATGGAAAGAAGGATAAACATTAAGCACACTGAAGCTTTAATAGAAGATGTTATTCAGTAACAAAAGAAATATTTACCTGGTATCCAATTCAAAATCCCTTTAGAAGCATAATCAAATAAATCTAATCATAGTATATAATTAGTAAAATGTTTATATGATTCTATCAAGATTTGAAAAGTAATAGCACCACAATCATAATAGAAAATATAAAACTTTTCCCAATTTTCTAACTTTGAGTTATGCCGAGAGGTTTTATAATCTTTAGTGTTTAGAATGCTGAGTGTTCGGATTATTTCTAGGAGAATTATTTTTACACTTACTGTCAGCCTCCCAATTTGACATGTACCATGCACTGCCTGTGTGGTTGCACTTTTTGTTTCCTATGTATTCTTGCACATAGTAGGTAGCTAGTGAAATATTTTTTATAGAGGTCATGTAGTTTAGAAATATTCTCATACATTTAACTCTTTTCTAAAACTGAACATGTAAACTAAATCTTAAAAATTACATGGTGATCACACAGTTAAGTCTGTGGCTATTGGGTTAATTGTCCATACAATTATCTCAGATCCTAAAATACTTTAACTGAAATGCTTATAAAATGTAGGATAAAAGTTGTTTTAATTTCTTTTCTCAAATCACCTGTGTTAGGTATAGTATAGAGGTAAAAATATGAACTGCTGGGTTCATAATCCTGGCCTTGTCACTTGCTAGCTGTGTTACAGTGGGTAATTTACATGCTGTATCTGCACCTGAGTTTCTTATCTATGAAATGGGATAATATTAATATCTACCTCTTAGGGTTTATCACGATTAAATGAATTTATCAATGTAAAGAGTGCCTGGTGCATCATAGGTGCAATAAGTAAGTGCTTTTTTAGATGTCTGTATCAGTTCACTAAAATAGGTGTGTAGGCACTTCCTTGACCCCCACCCAGCTAATTTATCTATCTCCTGCATTTGTGATGTTACTCAAACAAACAAAACAAAATTATTTCAGTGACAAACATATTCCACAAGCAAGGTACATTTTAACCTGGGAAATTAAGATTTATGCTTCCCTGGCTAAATTTGAGAGAGTTTACCAGCTGAACAACAATGACACACTTCAGAAATGGTAGCTCCCTTGGATCTTTTACAGTGAGTGCTCTGCACGATGAATGCTCAAAAAATGAGCCAATTAAAGGGAAGTCCGGACAGGATTGATCAGAGTTCCCTAGAAAGGAATCGCTTCAGACATTTGATTAGATGGCAGAATGAGCTTTTCTCAGACCTCCACAGGCATGGCCTCAGTGCTGCAGGTTACGTAACAGAAACAGTTAAGGACACAGCAAACTATCCTTTGGCAGCCTTTGGCAGGCCAACAGGGCAACGTCCAGCAATTAAGAACTACGTTCTCATACGCAGGTGGAATCTCAAGGAAGCTGTGTGCGTGGGCCTTGATTTATTGCACCTGAGAGACGCCAGCAGCCTGTGGGAGGTTGCCTCCTCTCGTCACTAGGATGCCTTTGGCTACAGTCTTGAAGTTAACCGTCGGGATTTTATTAGAGGTCCTAACACTGGCTGTATGGCTTTGGGCTTGTCACTTAACCTCTTTAGACCTCAGTTCCCGCATGGGTAAGTGAGGGAATAGGGCAAGGTGCTCTTTAAGTTATCTTCCAAATCCAGTGGTCTATGATTCTGCAATGGAAACGGAAGCAGAGTCAATAAAGATGTATTTCACTAACTCACTAATACCTCTTCACAAAAGCAAATTCAGAGTTTCCGCAGTGATATAGTTAATTTGTATTTTATATTCATCAGAAACCCTGTTCAGTGATGAGAACTGGAAATGAACTAATTTGGATTTTTAATTTAAATATACACACATATACATATAAGTATATATATGTAAATTAGAAATTATATGTAAATATATATTTCAAGTAGAAATAAATTAGAAAGATATTTAAATTAGAAATACAAATATGTATATATATATAAATACATGCATATATATAAACATATAGAAATACATGCATATATATATGTGTGTGTATATATATATATATAGCCTTTTGACTTTTAGGAGAAAGAAATGAATCCAAAGAAAACAATTTATTGTAAAAACCAAATATCCCCAAATCCATTGTCAGAGTCTAGCGCAATTCAGTTCTAGCACCTATAATTTTCACATCTTTTATATGCTATAGTTATAGTTGATGCTCAGTAATATGAACCTAAAATATCAAGGGCAGATTAAATTACTTTAACTAGGCTACACTTAAAAGTAAATGTCCCAATATATTGTATATCCTTGCAGATATATTTTAGAAAGCTTTTTGATATAGCTACAAATCAAATGGTTTTCCCGTAAAACTTTAATGATAAAATGCAGTTTCCCAGACCAGATTTTGATCAGCAGTATCATTGTACTTTCACCAGTAATCTTGGGTGCCTTGAGGCATGTCGCTTCGCTTCTCTAGTTGTCAGTTTTTTCTGACCTACACAAGGTAAGAGAAGAGATAATGTCTAACATGCTTTTTTAGCTCTAAAATTCTGTTGGAAGTCAAGTCCTCTACTTCTTCTTTCTCTTATTTAAAAGATCCTTCCAGTTCTTTTTATTCTGATTCTCTCCCCAAATTCCCTCTGCCCCTATAGTCTCTGTAATACCAGTGGGTACGATTACATACTGGCCAAAGGCACTGGAAAGGAAATGTTGACTGCTCTCCTTTGCTGCTTGCAGAGACTTATCTAGGATGATTCCATCACCCCAAAAAGCCCTGTCCAGAGAACAGATGTAGAGATTAGCAGATAAGAGGTGCAGATGACCGAAACCTGAGTTAGTTGCCTAACACAAGGCTGCAATTGTTCATTAATTCAATCAACCAAATATCTAGCAAATATATGACAGACTAGGTATAAGACGTGGTCCTGGCCCTACAAAATGTATACTCTTAACAAAAGAAGTTATTGCTGACATTTCTGGGAGATTCAGAGAATTCTTGAATGCCAAACTGTATGGCACAAACTGTAATAGTGTTAGAAGAGATGGAAGGGAGAGATTTGGATTTGTGGTAGTCAGCGGAATCTGATGGAGGAAATTTTACCTGTAGCATCTTTGAGGAAGAATAACATGTGCAATGCTTTAATGCATATTCATTAATTTCGCAAATATTTATTTAGTAGCCATGATGCATTAAACTTCTCTAAGTACTGGGAACGAGCAGTTAACAAAACGAGAAGAAACTGCCCACACAGAGCTTTCATTCTCATGGAAGTAGGTAAGAAAAACTAAATAAGAAAATAGATATTATATCAGATGATGATAAACACTATGAAATTAAAAGAATAAGTTAGTAATGTAGGTATGGAGAATTCTCTAGGAAGTGATATAATCATGATCAGCATCAAGCTAACCCTCTCATTTTATAAATGAAGAAACTGAGGCTCACAGGGATTAAGTAACATAGCTAAAGTCACTCAGATTATTAGCAAGAAAGGAATAAAATTCTGGCTTACTGTCTCCTAGTTTAGTATTCTTTCTAATATGCACACACTTCCTAGATGGTCAAGTCACACAATTACTTAGGTGAGAGTGAACAGAGCCTGTGTGGGACCCAAGGGGGCAGACACATTGTGTTAGGACAAAGTGGAAAATATGATTAAATGGGAAGGATAGTGCCAAATCTGGAAAGCCAGACAGAGAAGTTTAGATTTGATGTGGTGATAGGAAAGACATAAATTAAATAATCCTTAGAAAAATTTGAAAATATTTAGTTGATTACTAATTAGTGCTTCTCTTATGTAATTACCTTCTTCTCCCTTTCCTTCTTTCCCATAGTTCCCTGAGAAATAATTTCTCTGTCTAATGCTATTTACCATCAGGTAGAGCAGTAATGTTTCCTGAGCATTTCAAAGACACTATTCTAAGTTTTGTCTCAAAACTAGAAATAAGGCATTTTGGATAAATACAAATATTAAGGATTAAACTGTTGGTGAAATTAACACAGAGTCAAAACTACATGTAGGCATTAGATTTGGATAAACTAAGCGAGTTGAGTCAGATGCAGACTGAGAGATGTTATTACTCATACTTTTATCATAAATTGGGAGTTAAATACTTGAGTTTCTTCAACAGCTAATATATAAACCTGAATTATAAACCTGATCATACATTTCCTTAAGTGCCGCAGTCATTGTTGCTGATTCATTTTTATTTCAAGTTTCCCATAATTGAGAGAGAGAGAGAGAGAGAGAAGAGATAAGAGAGAAGAGAAGAGAAGAGAGAAACCACTGCCAAAACTTATGGATGAAGATTTATTTGCAGATATAAAGATGTCATAACAACAATGTAGGTGCAGAAATAGCTTTAGTTTTTACTTTTCTTTGAGAAAGAACAGGAGCTTCAAGTAGGAAGAAAATGTATGCGTTACAATACTTACCACAAGTTCAAAATCAGAAAATTATCACATAGGGCAAATAAGTCTTATGGTTATAGCTACTGATAACATGTTAGCTATGGGTGCTTACTTTGGCCTAAATCTAAAGCATGTATTCTTTTTCCCCTTATTTTTCCTGTGTGAAGCATGTCTTATTTTGAGTGTGACGGGTATTTTGGAAAGGCTCTGGGAGCTGGTGTATAAGGTTATAACCAGGGAATTGTGACCCTTTATGCTAAGGGAGGTCATGGAATATATTAAAGGACTTAGCTGTGCATTTTGGGGCCCAAGCAGATTTTTAGGAAATGGTCTAAGCTGTGACTCTCTAATTTCAAGCAAATATTCAATATTAATACAAAGTCTACTTAGATTTTTATGTCATATGATTAGGGTGGGGGTGGAGATGTTAGCCCTAACACTCCCTTGTAGGTCATTGCTTATTGCAATTTTCCCACCTAAAAACCAGAATCATTGAATAATTAATGCAAAGTGACTCTCACCCAAAAAGAGTCCCTCTTTCACATTCACTTAATTTCAGCCTTCTGGCCACCTTGGGGTTAATGACCCAGGAAACAAAGAGACCCTTAAACAGTGAGAAATATTGGTAAATTTAAGTATGCTTTTGGAGGTCACCTAAAAGGAGAGGAGTCACCCTCGGGACTTTATCCAGAATACATGGAATGTGCACAGCAAAGATTAGGTGTGTGTCACATGGGAAAGTTTACAGAAAGGCTCAGGCGCAAGGTAGACGGTCATTTTATTTCTGCTCAGTTATTCACGCCAAGTGTTTCTGTCTGAGATAATTAAATATATATGGGGGCAGGGAGAAGTTTAGATACCTTAAAACCCTTCTTGGGGGTCTATATGGTGCTACATAGCTTGGCTGCGGGCTTGTAGTAATGGTTCTGAGTGGAAATCATTTCAATCTATTTACTCTGTTCGGGAAGGTGTGTAAGAATGTGATGTTTAAAACAGATTTCTGTCAGAATGGCTGAGACAGAAAATTTGTGTATTCGGAGAACAAACTGATGATTGTCACATTGGGCTGGGGTAGGGGATAGGCAAAAGCAGGTGAAGAGAATTAAGAAGTACAAATTGCCTGTTGTAAAAATAGTCGTGGGGATGTAAAGTACAGCATGGGGAATACAGTCAATAATATTGTAATAACTTGTGTATGGTGTCAGGTGGGTATTAGACTTAACAGGGTGATCACTTTGTAATGTATATAAATGTCTAATCACTATGTTGTACACCTGAAACTAATATAATATTATATGTAAAATATAATTGAAAAATAAATTTAGAAAAAAGAAAGAACAAAAATATTTGTGTATTCAAAGAGATGAATTTAGGTTATTTAGAAAATCCATTTGTATTAAGGGTCTCCAAGATTGAGGAGAGACAATAGACTTCTGCAGTGTGTATGCTATATACTTAGCAAAGTGGCAAGCACTATGTGTTGTGGAAGAGGCTCCAGTTGGTGCTTTAGGACATGAAAGCCTCACCAAGGCCTTGAAGATTTGTCCTGTGTCTGCTAGAATATGAGATGTTGGAGAAATGGAATTCCTTGCTCCCATAGAGCTGGCGAGGGCAGTAAGGATAGGCAGGGAAGCATACTTGACGGGTCAAGTTGGAAATCTGAACACATTTTCCTAATGGTCTTTAGGTTCTTCAATAAGAGCAGATTTGCTTTTCCATGGATGCAATTTTATAAATGATGGCTAGTTTCCAAGATTGGCTCACACTAGTCTTTTGATTCCATGATATACCAGAGGGAGTTCTAGGACTCCCACTAAATGAGAAGTTTTGGATCAACTTCCTATGATGGAGTTGCCAAACAATTGATTCAAACCGTTATTACTCTAAAGGTCTTAAAAAAGATGGGACTTAGATGGTCAGGAGTAGGGGCAATCTGAATCGTTGAACCTATAAGGGTGGAGAAGAGAGGGTGGGGGAGGGAAGTTGTGTAGGTGTCCTAGACAGGGAACCAGCAGGACAGAATGCAAAGAGCTGCAGTTCCAGCCTCGATTGCACATTTCAGTTACCTGAGTGCTTAAAAAAAAAATGTGGACAACTAAGATTCTCTCTAGAATCTCCAGGAGTGAGCCAAAGGATGGGTACTTTAAGAACTTTTTAGGGTGACAGTGGGTTGAGAGTCTCTGATTTAGAATCTGGAATGAATCTTATGTGTTTGGAGGACATGAGATCAGTTTGGAGAGAATGGAGATCTCCCTTCCCGCTGTGAAGCAGCCACGGACAGGCAGGAAACGTCTCAAAGGACTCTGGAAACTGGTCTCATCTGAAGGTTGATGAGAGACCAGTAACTTTTTATAGCAGTAATAAATAAGAATAAAGTAGTACTTTGTAGTATTTAGTCTGTGGGTAGCACTTTCTAGAGTTAATAGAGAATAGAGATAAGACTATCAGTTAAGAGACTATTGCTATTACTCAAGCATAAGGTAATAAGGCCTTGGGTGGGAACCGTGAAAGCGGAAACAAGGGTCCAGGGTGGAAGAAACTTCAAGAGTTGAAATGCTAGATTATATATCTTGTGGAATAAATGAATGGAAAGGCTAAGGGGAGAAAATTACCCAGGAGGATTTCAAGATATGAAGGTTAGCAAATTAACATTACCATGACAAGAAATGGGGGAAGGCAGGAGGGAGGAGTTGTTTTAGACAGAAGATAGATTCCATGTTGGATATCTTACATTTGTGGGAACAGTTATAATGACAACTAACATTTTTGTGCCTACTCTGCCTACATGATGAAACCTGTGCTTACTTTTCTAGCCTCTCCTGCACTCAGGGTCTCTGGTTATGTCCACTCCTTCTAGCTCTAGGGTTTCCCATAGCCTTTCCTCAACCTTGCTTGGGATCCCTTTCCCTGACTTCATCCTACTCATCCTTAATTTCCTTGAGGACAATATTCTTGCCAAGCCCCCACCAAAATTAACTTCCCTGTTACATTACACTGTTCAGCATCTTGCATGTGGATGCTTTTTTCACAGCACATATCAGTGTTGTACTTTAGCAATGACTTGTTCAAGAGATCGTTCCCCCACTAGATGGTAACCTTCGTATAGCAGGGACCTTGTCTGTTTCGCTCACTGCTGTACTCCCAGGGTCCAGCTCTGTGCCCATCACACAGTAAGTGCTTGAATAACTGAATGAATATGTGTTAAATATTTTGCATGTATTTAATCCTCACAACAACCCTATGAGGCACCTAACATTATTACTCTCATTGTACAGATAAGGCAAAATATCTTACCCTAATTTATAAAGCTAGTAAGTAGTAGGACTGGACTTTCAATTCTGGTTTCTCTGGTTCCAAAAATGAACTTTTTAACTTCTGGGCTATTCTGCCTCTGCCAGGTGATTACATATATAGGAGCTCATGAGAGCACAACTGTTAAGAAGACAAAAAAAAAAAGGAGGGGTTGTAAAAGAAAGAGTAAGGAGTTTTAGGAAAGTTAGAGGTATTTGAATATGAAGGGATCTTAAATTTCATGGAGACCAAACCCGTCATTGCACAGGAGAAGAAAATCGGTCTAGGAGGTTAAATGGTTCTTGTTTGGGAGTGTGCTTAGATCTTAGACTCCTAACTTCTGCTTTGGTGCCCTTTCTAGGCAGAGTGGATGGGAGCAAGTTCTTTGAGGCCAATGAGTGGGCAAGTCGCTTTGACTTTAAGCCCCAAGTTGAAGACAGAGGTAAATGAAACTAGGAAGGAATGAACATGAGTATTATGGATAAATGAAGTGTTTTGTGGAACTATGTATGGCTCTGATTACATCATAACCATCCTTTGTTGTATCAACAGAATTAGCTTGCCTTTGATGTTGGTGTCTCAGGTTCCTTTCACTTTGGTTCTTACACTTTGCTAAGATGATTGGGGTAGGGAGATAATAGCTATGCTTTTGCTTTAAGAAAAATGTATGGGGCTTCTCTAACATTCTTGGCATGGTTGTTGCCTAAATGTAGTCCCTATCCCACTAATTTTGCCAATGGGGAAACTAATATGTAAAGAAGTTAAAAGATTTGTCATTTTGGGGTAAAAAAGTAGGTTAGCTAAGAAGTAATAAAGAGGAAAAAGGGAAGTGGTTATGTTAACCTGTTACAATAATTAAATTTGGGATTATATGCCTTGTACAGGTCCAGGATGACATAAACTTGTCAGTTTGACATCAATTTATAAATATCTTGTTCTCAAGAGTACCTGACTGTGGGCATCTTGCTTCAGACTTTCCCTGGGGTCAGACTGATGCCTCCAGAACTCTTTTTATCTAATTGTGGACTTCTAGGACTAGGCAGGAATTAATTTCAGCTTAGGAAGAAGGAAGGTGGTGTTTTCTTTTCTGGGACCTTCTCCTTAGGGTCTCTGGTGTGTTGTCGGGGCTGCCACATAACTGCCTCTATCGCTGCCAAGCTCGGAACAGAGAGGGGATTAGAAATCAGAAGTCCATGGCTCAGTGCCCTGATTTGAACTTTATTTATATAAATACAAATGATGTAGACTGCTTTTACTTTATTTCTCTTCAAGGTTTTTTGCTATATTTAAAACTTGGCTACTCATGCCGGCATTCCCCTGACATAAATGTTGTGTGCTGTCATTTCCCCCAAGATGTCACCTTCCTGTTCATTTTCATTGCATTATTGTGAGATAGAAGATGGGGAAGAGTGAAATGGGTGCTGCTGCATTAGTATTATTGTGTGCATTTGATGCAACCTGAAGTCTAGATTAGGATGATTTCCCTGAGTTATGACCAGTGAGGAGTTCTCCTACAGTCGGGTCTTTGCAACATTCCTCTAACAAAGCTAGGAATTTATTTGCATCTGTTTCCATAGAACTCAAAGTGATTAACATATGTGATCCAATTATCCTCCTAAATCCCCAGATGTAGCAGGAAGCAGGGCATATCTGCCTGTTGGAAATGTAGGCTCACCAGGATTGAGGTGAAAGGTTCCCTTCAGGTCATGTCTTTGCTTGTAGTGGAAACTTGATTTCTTGCCTTTCAGTCAAGTTTTTGGTGGCCTTGTCTTCATATGGCAAGGTGTGCTTTTGATTTTGCTTAGTTTCCCCAAGACAAACTTTCCCCCTAAGAGACTGGAGTTCATAATATACTATAGTGAAAGTGGAACAGGAATATAGTTCTTAAGGTCTACACTTACTCTACTTGCTTATAGAGTAAAATAAATTCAGAACTTGAGCCAGGATGTTCTAGAATTCCTAACCTTAAAAGCAACTGAAAAGTAGAATCAATGTCACTGAGGCTTATGATTAGGGCAAATATATCACTTATCTGGCCAAACATGACCCTTCTGAGCGTGGAAGGGAACACTGTTACCTTACAACAGGTTTAGACAAGGGCTGTCCTGTGTGAACCAGGGTCGTGTAGTCACTCCACTTATGATGGTGGTGGCAGTGGATATTATCTCCCAGAGCTGAGTGTCTGGCATATTTCATGTAAGTTAATGTGGAATAAAGTCATGCTGTAGATGCTGTGAGAGAAATAGATATATAGAAATAGCTCTCAGCCTCCTGCTCTCAAGGAGCTCACAGTGTTGTGAAAGGGATAGCTGTTGCTAAAAGTCAGAACAATGCTAGTTATAGCATTTAGTTTTTAGCTATTTCAATCTCTGCTCTCATGATTTTAATCTCACAAATGAACAGCACTTCCTTATTTGAAAGGAAATGTTATAATGTCTTTGTTAACTTCATTTTGTAAGATATATTTTACAGAAATTCAGTTCTTTTTCTAAAATGTTTTCATTTTGCGGTCAATTATACAGATGTTTTCAACTTTATTCTTCTTATGGACCATAACAATACTAGATCTGATAGGAATATTTTAATGGAAAAGCATGAAATTATTTTTTACAAAATGATATCCACTTAATGTAAGTAAGCATATTACCTTGCATAGTGTTTTCAAGTTTACAAATTACTTTAACATAAATGCTCATTCAAATATCCACTAGTGCAGAGGCCTTCTCTGTCTTAGTCGCAAGGAAAACCCTAGCACCTAGAACAGTGTCCGGCACATAGTGATTACTCAACAAATACTTGAAATGAATACATTTTTTATAATTTTATTTTATTTATTTTGTTCAGGGAATCTTTTATTCAAATGAAAGCTTAGAAAGACTTAACAATACTGATTACAGTAGAATTTTTGTGGCAAAAAGAAGGCATGGTCTTAAGGTCCGTATTCCCACATCTCATAACCCCCATCCCTTGGGGCAGATATGAAAATTATTCACCAAAGATATGGAATCGTGGAGAGAAAAAGCACATTAGACCACATGGTCAGAAAGCTCACTTTGTCTATAAATGAAGAAAATGGAGCCCAGTGAGTCTGACTAAAATGCCGAAGTTCCCTTGTAGTGTGACATGGCCAGGACAGGCACTCTAATCTCCTGGCTTCAGGACAGAGATTTTTCTATTATAACCAAAATTAGATTAAAAGGAGTATGAGGTAGGTTAGCCAGGTGCTCTGGTGGAAGCCACTCTGCCAGGGAGCTGGACATTACTGCAGAAGTAATAGAGATGGTACAACTTATATGTACCAGAACTTTTCCCTGAAAGACTACCAAGTTTGGTTGGAAGAAATATTTTGTTAAGTTGTGTGCGTGAAAGGTGACTTCCCTACAAATGATGTGTTTGAGAAACTGCAAATGAGTAGTCCTGGAACCATTTGCAAGAGAGGATAGATCTGGTTCCCTGCTCTGCCCCGCCCCTGCCCCGGGTCTTCATGTCATTTGGGGTCAGACTTACTGATTGAAGAATTGAGCAGAGGGCTTTCAAATAAATGTTGAATAATTGTTTAAAGAATCTCAGTTTGAGAGGGCGCTAAATAATTAGCCTCTCTTGGACTAAAAGGTCAGGGTCCAGCCCAGATGACAGAATTCTAATTTTCTCATTTGCATGTTGGGAATTGAGACTCTTCCCCTTAGAAAAAGAAGAAATATGTTAGATTGCGGTATTGTAATCATATCAATAAACTGAGAGATTACAAGTGTTTTTCCAATATTGCCCCTGCTGAAAGAAGATAAAAATATATCAAACTGATAACAAGTTTTAAAGAATTGAAACAAAGTTTGGGAGCCACTTAAAAAAGTTTAAAATTGGCTTCAGTCTGCAAAAATCAATCAGAATTATTGAATGTTTCTCATGCTATTATAGCAGTGTTTTTCCAACATTTTTGATTTTGGCATGCTATAAAAGTATATTTAATATCAGAACCAGTACATACATATATAAGACAGTTGTATATATGTATGTATGTATGTATATATGTATACAGTTGTACATATATAATACAAAAGTATTATGAAATGATTCTTACTTTTACTGTGTATACCTCTTTTATGTTTTTTATTCTATTTTATTTAAAAAGTGCTGGTCATGACCCAGTAAAATGATTTCACAGCTCTGTAATAGGTTTACACACAATTTGAAAAACAATGCTGTAAACAATATGAGAGGAATCAAAGATAGCCTTCCTTAATTTATCATCTACGTGGGGAGAGAAAACTAACTTACAAACCATTGAAGTGTATGTTAAGACTATAATTAATTAGTTGCAATTTAAAAATGATGAATGTTCAGCTTTTATCAGCGTGTTTTCTGTATTGAAATACATAGATCTAAGGTAAAGAAGACAACTTTTCAAAAGTATGCTTATTTGATACTGTTCATGTTCTCAAGAGGCACCTTTTTACATATCATTACATCTTTGAAACTGGGGTATATCTTACAATTGACATTTTACAATAGTTCCTTTGGGGCAGTTAATTCATTTTTTTGTCGTCTAGGCATATGCAATCTTGGTTATCATTGCTGGTAGCATGACTGACTGGACAACTGAAACTTTTCACCATTTCAGTCTATAATCCATTTGAAGAAGGAATGGAAATCTCTTCTAATAAGGAATTCAATCTAGTCTAGTAAGAGCAAATAAGTGTCAACATCAAAATTTGCAGAATGTTGTTAGTGGCTTGGAGAAAAATCTGAGAAGCAATAATGGTACAGACTTCTGAAATAAAAGGCTGCTCTCTAATGCCGTTGTTGACACAGAAGTCAATGTTATGTGGAAAACACATTGGTAACTCTGAGCCAGAAGGTGATTTAGAAGAGCTGAAATCTAAATTTGAAGAACTTTTAGGGTTTTCTTCACCAATAATTTTGCCTATATATTCTTTTTTATTCATATGTGAGAGATAAATGATAAAAAGTCTATGCCTAAATAAATCTAAGGAAGCTTTTTAAAAGGGCTATAAAATAAAAATTTTAAGTGATAAGAAAGCATTGCTTCACTATTTAATTGATAGCATTTTTTTTCTTAGTAACACATTAAATATCAGTGGCATCTTCTACTCATGATTAGTCATAAGCAAATGCACATTAAAACCATAATATACCACTACATACCTACTAGAATGGCAAAATTAAAAAGACTGACAAAACCAGTTGCTAGAGAGGGTGTGGCACAACTGAAACTCTCATGCATTGCTGATGGAAATGAAAAATTATATAGCCACTTTGGAAAACAGTTTGTCACTTTTTTAAAAAGTTAAACACACACTTAGTTTATGTCCCAGCGATTCTACTTCTGGGTATTAATCAAAGAGAAATGAAAACATATCCTCACAAAGACTTGTGTACAAATATTCATGGTAGGCCCAAATTGGAGACAATCCAAATGTCCATCATCTGTGAATAGACAAATAAATCGTGGTATATACATATAACGAAATAGTATTCAGCAATAAAAATGAATAAACTATGTGTACATACAACATCATGGATAAAAGTGAAAAAGCCAGGTGTAGAAGTCTTCATATTGTATAATATTGATGATATGAAATTCTAGAAAAGACAAAATCATAGTGATAGAAAGCAGATCACTAGTTGTCAAAGACCAGGGGCTGGGGTGAGAAGACTCTACAAAGTCGTTTGAACAAATTTACTGAGGTAATGGAAATGTTCTTTGTCATGATTGTGGTGTTGGTCACCCAACCGAATGCTCTTTGAATCGTAATTTTATCGTATGTAAATTGTACATTACTAAACCTGATCAAAAAAATATAAAAAAATTATAGTATCATAGATTTTATGAAACATAGATTTTTCTGTATTTTAAAACTAATATGGAAAATAACGAAATCAGAAAGAGGGAGAAATCACTTAAATTTGTACTACACAAAAACAACCATTTAAAAATGTTAGATTTTTTTCCGTATTAGTCTACTTTTAGATTTTCCCCCTATGCATGGTTATATCATAAATGACATTCCTAACTATCCTTCCTGTGGAATTGATGTTAGACACTGTGTAAACTGAATGAGAGGTTTCAGGGCATTCCTGGTTGTTGATCTTATTTATGCTAATGTATCAAAAGGCTCTTTATTTTTGAGTTCCTATTATATATCTCTCTGTGGAATATGATTCAGAGAATTGGAAATATTTAAAATAATTATTTTAAATCGTGTCTCTTTAGGATATTAAATTTTGATAATTGAGAAAGAAATCTAATACAGAACTAAAATATGTTATTTAGAGGGAATTTTAGAACCAAGGCCTAAAGACAGGAATCATTAGATACTGAGATATATACAATAGTTTGATAATGAGTGAACCTTTTGACAGTGGCTTCATGGAACCTTTCAGTTTAATAAACTTGATTTCAAAAATTATATGACTGATTCTATGGGTTTTCCTCAGCAATGAAGTAATTTTGCAATGACATAAACTGAATTGGTCCTTATTTTGCATTCCTGCTCATACTTATCTCATATAAAGGAAGATGACCTCAGCATGTTTGCACATAGATTTGTAGTTATGAGCTCAGGCCTAGAAACAATTGGGGTGAGGAAATTTTAAGGGAGGAGGTTCAGACCTTCACCCATGGAATACAGAGCTATTCTGACACTGAATTTTTGATGTACCTCATTTTATATGATAAATTGTGTTTTATGGAAGGCCTTGTGCCTGTGAATGGGGTGAAGAGGAGGCCTCCTTGGGATTCTGTGACTTGTTCCTAAGAGCCAGATGGAGGCAAGTGTTCCTGCGGGTGAGGCAGAGAATAGGTTCCAGGTATGGTCCCCCTTCTGGTGACGGCAGAGGCCAGTAGCTTCTGAACGTGGAGACTGAGTTATTCTGAGGCTTAAGGCTTCTGGTTCCTGAGCCCACAGTCTCTATCTCTTCCACTGAGAATTTAGTATAAGTTTCTTTTACTCTAAGTTTTTTCTTTAGTGACTACTACATACTAAGGGCTTTTTACAGGTTATTTCAACCACCTCAAGAGATAAATAATGATATGTGCCTCATAGGGTTGTTGTGAGGATTAAATACACGCAAAATATTTAACATACATTCATTCAGTTACTCAAGCACTTACTCTATGATAGGCACAGAGCTGGACCCTGGGAGTACAGCAGTGAGCAAGACAGACAAGGTCCCTGCTATACGAAGGTTACCATCTAGTGGGGGAGCGATCTCTTGAACAAGTCATTGCTAAAGTACAACACCAATATGTGCTGTGAAGGAACCATCCACAACCACCTCAAGAGACAAATCTTTCTTGTTTTTATGTCAGAGATTAGGAAGCTGAGTCCCAAGAAGGCTGAAGACCTTGCTCAAAGCCACACAGCTAGTCAGTCAGTGAAAATTTGGGCTACCTTTACCATCACATGGAGAATTTCCTTCAGTTTGATTTGAGAAAAGGAGCCAATACCTTTCTACTGAGATAAGAGAATGGAATCTGATCTTGTCACCCGTGCTTTCATGTAAATTAATTTTTTCAGCCTCATTTTCAACATTTTCCAAGGGTCTCAATCCTCTCTCTTCTATATTCTTATGGTATGAGACCTTGGATAAGTCTCTCTTTTCCCTTTTCCTATAAGAAGAAGAAAAAAGTTACCTGAAGAAACTTGAGCAAGTTAATTCACTTCTGGAAGCCTCAGTTTCTCTCTCTGTAAAATGGGGATAATAACAATACTAATTTCACAAGGTTGTTGTAGATGTTAGATGGAGATAATGTGTAAAGCTTGGAACAAAGTTAAAATTTCAGATGATTGTTATTATCGCAACTGGATTCAGAGAACGTTTTATATGCAAAAGGAAGTGGGGACGGAAGTTTGTATGTGGAAATATTCCCCCTTACTTCTTATACTTGACCTAGAGAGAAATTGAGGTATGATATTTTTGACCTGAAAAAAACTCTCCCAGTTTTCTTACTTTCTGTTTTGCGAGTGGCGAAATGAATTTAGAGAAAATTCAGTAGCTATGAAGATTGTTGACTGAAGATGCTAAGGAAATATGTTCAGTTTTCTCTCAATTTGGTTTGATTAAAAAATTAAAGGAAAACCCCTTTGCTGTCATTCGGTGTCAAAATAGAAACTGTAACTAGAGTTTCGAGGTATGAAAAGTATTACTATTTATGAGTATTTCAATTAATTTTTTTGTGTGTCATGTAGAAGAGGCATAATTGCTGCATCTCCCTCACCTCCTTTTTTGCATTCAAATAAGAAAAAGTATTGACAGTTGAATATCACCTCATAAAATAACAAATTTAAAGACTAATATTCAAATTATTGACACATAGTGTTTGAGTGCTATATGCAAAATGCGCTTAAAACATGACATCCTAACAATTTGTTTTAAGAAATTCCTGCATACTCGTCATGTAGAACTGGTCTGTATGTATAGAAATAGATCTTCCCATTGGTGTATTTGCAATGGAAAGACGTGTGTGAATAGCACAGCCTCCATTTAGAATTTTAAATTCAATAAGCATTTATTGCAAAGCATTGTATTGCAGTGAAAGAAAGACGACTAAAAACCTAATCTCCGAGGAAAGTAGTAATTTAAGGAATGAAAAAGGGAAAAGAAGAACACTGTATGTGCACAACTGAATGAGGGGGAAAACCTGGGCTGTATGCTGAGCACAGAGCTTTGCATACTGTGGGCTGCCGAGGGCAGTAGCCTCTGTCTCAGCCTCTTCTAGGTATTGAGAGTATATGATCACTGGGGCTCTCATGTGGGGCCTGCCTTCTAAAATACTTTCATTTCTATAAGCCATATTTAGCAGAAGACTTTGCTTCTCTTGGTGTTTTTCTTCAGTTGGAGTTTGGTGGTTTTACTGTAGCAACTGGTTTCATGGTTTGAGTTCTGCTTTTGATTATGTAACCTTTGAACAATTTTATCATCGTTCACTTCCCTTTTTCTTTCACTATGAAGTAAAGAATAAGAAGCAGAGTGTATAGTGATGAGAGATGTAGGGAGTGGAAAAGGAAAGAAATGGAATTTATAACTTATGTAATAAGTGACAGCTGGTGTCCATAACAGGGAAGACTTCTGTGTCTCCTCTGGACCAAGGGCTTTATCTTTTTAGAGCAGCCCTCCTAGGATGACCTATGGAGAAGCCCCAATCTTACATCTAATAAGCTAGAAAAATCCTTCAACTCCAAAAGTACCCTTCCGGGTAACTTACCCTTCCAGGAGATCCAGAGGGTAAGTTTTCCTGCCAGAGGGCGGTAAGCTGGTTCTAAAGATAGCTCAGGGAAATTTCTAGATAATGCTATTTTCTTTTTTCCAAAGCAATTCAGAGACCATCACAAGAGCTTTGTTAAATATCCCCAGTGCAGAATTCAAGCCAGATGCAAAGCTTACAATTAGAACATTGAAGCTTTGATGCCAATTAAAAATAAGTGATGCCATTTATGATAGAATTGAGCAAGGATCTGAGAGGGGAGGAACAGACCAGACAGAGAGACATTAAAAGTTTGAGATTTAAAAATATGAGCAAACTTCATTAATGAATGAATTAATATTTCAGAGAGAGTAGTTGTTGATCTTGAGCGTGAAATTTTAATAGGGACTTCAGGGTTTTCCAATGATAAGATTATTAATATAAACAGGAGGTAGAGTGGAAAATGTATAAAGGTTATATGATTCTTGTGGTTGAAGTTATAAGGTAAAGAGTTTTAAGAAGTCAGCTGTGTTTCTAGTTGGCAATATATTGCAAATCGTCATTCAAGTAGTTGGCTCTGCTTATACCTAAACACATAGCTTCTCAAAAGATCCAGTTTCCGGTTTCCCAAAGAATCACAAAGCAATGAATGTGTCTGACTTGTTCATATCAATATTGCTCAATGCTGATAGAATGGTTTCTCACTTTCCTCCTTTTCTTTTCTTTTTTTCTTTCCTTTTCTTCTTTTCTTTCTTTTAAATTGAGGTCTTCTGCTTATTTTTAAGTAGAGGGTAGTATTACCTGAAAGGTCCTCAATTTTACTTTTTAAACAAATTTACTGTTCTGAGGGGCTTGTTCTCTTATAGTTCCCAGTATAAGGTAATCTAGAGCAACCTTTTAAAGACAACCACAGACTTTAACAAATGAATGTGAGGAACCCGCTTTCATTTCTTAATTTCTTATTTCTATTGACCTATAATCCCGCTGTTCTGAATAATTGATGGCATCAGATAGAGTGGAGACATTTCTTTTCAGACAAGCTCTGAAAGGATGAAAGGAAAAATGTGAATGGAGAAACAGTGGATGGTAAACAATTTCCCCTAAATTATAAAGCAATGTAATTTCTTATTTTAAAACAATGTGCGATGAGACCTGTGTTCCTTTCTATTATATTTCTAATAAAATCCTATGCGAGAAGAGATAAATAGAAGTGATTTTCCAGAAACACCAGATGTTGACCCACCTGTCTGATTACTATTAAGAGCTCTAATCTTGTAGTTAGGTAAATATCTTAATTGAATCACATACCATTTCTGCATCATTAGAATAGGTCAAAAGCTGGAACTCTTCAGAAATTTGAGCCTAGGTTGGTTTGTATACAGTTTGCTTATATACATTTAGGCATCCACCAAGAATCATTACATCATTCTTATAAAACCAGATTCCAGTTTTGCTTCTCATCAATGCTGAGTGATCTTGGACCTCAACTGTCTTATTTGGGATAATAATGTCTACTTAATAGACTGGTATGAGTATGAAACAACACACTGCATGTAAAGCACCTGGCATATAGAGAGCACTCAGTAGATGTTAGTCATTGCCTATTTCTCTTCCCTTCTGTTATAATATTGAAGTAATCTCCCTTAAACATCATTATCATCTTATCTATTGACTGAAGTGCCTACAGTGACTGTTTTTTTACTTATTGTATTCACTCATTTATTCAACTATCATTCAAAAGTATTATGTTTATACAGAAATGAATAAAAACATGATCCCTGCTTCCAAGGAATTCACAGTCTAATGAACCAAATTAATTATGGAATTTAAAGCTATCTTTTAACTAAGTTGCCAATATCTGTTTCCCATTTCAAGTACATCATTTCTTGTTTTTTAGTTATATGGTCGCTTTATCCAGGAGTCCTCAACATTGGCTGAACACCAGAACCCCTTGGGCAACTTTCTTAAAAGTATTAATGCCTGGGCCCTGCCCAGCTCAATGAAGTCAGAATCTCTGGATGATGGTGTGTTTAAAAAGCACCCAGGTGCAGTCAGAGTTTGGAATCTTTGGGTTAGAATGAAGCCAAACTCAACCTCCTGGCCTTATTCTGTACATCAAGCATGCCATTCCTTTCTCTTTTCTGTCAGCGTCCCTCATTACCTTCAGAATGCAGCTTCAAATATATCTCTCCAGCTAATGTTTGATGTTTCACACTCTAGATTATGCTCCCTGCTCTGTGTGATGCCCTCTTTATTCCCATGTATTATTTTTTTTCCTTTAGATTTACTGACAAGTGAAATTTATACAAGTTTTCTTTATTTCTTTTGTGTATTGTGTTTCCCTAATCAGTTTGGAAGCTTCTTGTGGAAGAGATTGGATGTTCTGTTTTCTGTGCGCTGTTTCAAGTGCTTTCATGCTATGTCTGGCTGCAGTGGACTCTCAACAAATGGTCGTGGCCAACTGATTCACTTCTGGTAAGCTGACTTCTTCATCCAGCCTGTTTTGGTGTTAACAGCTGTAGGATCTCAGCACGAATTATTGAACTTTTAACTTGACTTTCTAACTCCAAATTTTAATCTCTCTTATTAGCCAGTTCCTTGGAATTTAATCTTCCTTCCTCTCAACAAGTCCAAATAAGACGTTTTAAAATTTCTTATCTTTAGGCAGTTTTTGGGACAGTATCTGAATTAATTAAATCCAGATATAATAAAAGCCATAGCAGTGAATCATACTCTGCTAAGCTTCTTGAAGACAGGGGCATGTCATATTTATCTTTGTGTATCAGACACATGGACAAGTACCTGGCATACAGCAGGTTCTCAATAAAGATTTATTGAATTAATTGAATTGTTTTTTGGTTAAATTAAGGTTCTGAATTCATCTATGTGCACATTATTTGAAAAATGTGATGCTTTTGTTTTGCTAACCAGTTGATTTTATCTTTTTTATAGTAGAAAATATGTATTTTATAAAATAATTACAGTTGACATGCAATATTATATTAGTTTCATGTGTACAACATAGCGATTATTTATAAAATTTACAAAATGAACACCTCAATAAATCTAGTACCCATCTGACAGCATACTTAGTTGTTACAATGTTATTGACCAAATTCCCTATGCTGTACTTTACATCCTCATGACTATTTTGCAACTACTTATTTGTACTTCTCTTTTCAATCACTCTCCCCAACCCCTTTCCCATCTAGCAACCATCAAATGTTCTCTATGAGTTTGTTTCTGTTTTATTTGTTTATTTTGTTCTTTAGTTTCTACATGTAAGTGAAATCAAATGGCATTTGTCTTTCTCTATCTGACTTTTTCACTCAGCACAGTATCTTCTAGGTCCATCCATGTTGTTGCAAATGGCAAGATTTCATTCTCTTTTCAATGGCTGAATAATATTCCATTGTATGTATGTACCACTTTTTCTTTACCCATTCATCCACTGATGGACACCAGGTTGCTTCCATATCTTGACTATTATAAATAATGCTGCAATAAACATATGGTTTCATATATCCTTTCGAGGTAGCATTTTGAGTTTCTTCAAATAAATACCCAGAAGTGGGATTACTGGTTCCTTCCTTGTCTCTTATTATATAGCCTTTGTTTTAAAGTCTATTTTGTCTGGTATAAGTATTACTATTCAATCTTTTTTGTTTGCTTGTTTCCATTTTCATGAAATATCTTTTTTCATCCCTTTATTTTTAGTCTGTATGTCTTTTGATCTGAAGTGGGACTCTTATAGGCAGCATACGTAGGGGCCTTATTTTCTTATTTAGCCACTCTATGTCTTTTGTTTGGCGCATTCAATCCATTTACATTTAAAGTAATTGTTGATAGATATGTAGTTATCCCATGTTTTTCATCTTTTTTTATTCTTCTTTAAGAACTCCCTTTAACATTTCTTGTAATACTGTCTTGGTGGTGATGAATTCATTTAGCTTTCTTTTGTTTGGGAAGCTCTTTATCTGTCCTTTGATTCCAAATGACAGCTTTTCTGGGTAGAGTAATCTTTGTTGTTTGTTCTTGCTTTTTATCACTTTGAAGATTTCATGCCAATTCCTTCTGGCCTGCAAGGTTTCTGTTGAGAAATCAGCTGACAGTCTTATGGAAGCTCCCCTGTAGGTAACTAACTGCTTTTCTGATTTTAAGATTCTCTCTTTGTCTTTAACTTTTGACATTTTAATTATGATCTGTTTCGTGTGATCAAGAGTGGCCTTGTGTAGTGGCCTCTTTGGACTCATTTTGTTTGAGATTCTCTGTTTCCGGGTTTGTATGTCTGTTTCCTTCACCAAGTTAATGAAGTTTTCTGTCATTATTTCTTCCAATAGGTTTTCCAATTCTTGCTCTCTCTCTTCTGGTAGCCCTATGATGCAAATGTTGGTACATTTGATGTTGTCCCTGTGGCACCTTAAACTATCCTCATTTTATTGGATTCTTTTTTCTTGTTGCTGTTTTGACTGGGTGTTTTCTGCTACCTTATTTTCCAAATCACTGATTCATTCTTCTGCTTCATCTAATCTACTGTTGATTCTCTCTAATGTATTCTTTATTTCAGTTATTGTATTCTTCATTTCTGACCGGTTCGTTTTTATGTTTTCTATCTCTACTTTTATGTTTTCTGTCTCTTTGTTAAAGTTCTCACTGAGTTCATCTACTCTTCCTCTAAGTTCATTAAGCATTCTTATAACCAGTGTTTTTTAACTCTGCATCTGGTAGATTGCTTGTCTCCATTTCGTTTAGTTCTTTTTCTGAAGCTTTGTTCTGTTCTTTCATTTGGGACATGTTTCTTTGTCTCCTCATTTTGGCTGCCTCCCTGTGTTTGTTTATATCTATTAGGTAGAGCTGCTACATCTTCTGGTTTTGGTAGAGTGGCCTTGTGTAATAGGTGTCCTGTGGGGCCCAGTCATCTGAGCCAGGTGCTGCAGATGTGTCCCTTGTGTGAGTTGTGTGTGCCCTCCTGCTGCAGTTGAGCCTGTAGTTGAGCTGTTGGTACATCACTGAAAGGGATTGACCCTTGGGATGATCGGTTGTGAGGACTGGATGTGGTTGCAGTGGAGGAGCTAACCCCATGGAGCAGGATTCAATTTAGCAGGGCTCTGGTGCCTGCTGAATCTCCCCTTTGGGTATGTTTGTGGATCTGGTTGTGTGGTACTCTGGTGTGGTTCAAAGCTGGCCACTGGGTGTGTTGGTCCTGAGGCCTCTTGGGAGGGGCTTTGGTGCAGAGCAAGGTTAGCTGCTGCCTGTGCCCTACCTGGGGCCACTTGACATGAACTACAAAGTGATCTGCAGATGGTTGTTGTCACTTTTGCTCGGAGGTGTCTGGGAGAGGCTAAGCTGTGAACCAAAGCCATCTGCTGCTAGTGCATGCCAAGATCACATGCTACTTTTTTGGGAGTTTGTGAACCTTTGACAGATTTTAGGAAAGTTTGCAGCATAAGTCAAGATAGGTTGTTTGGATGAAAGAAGAAACTGAAAGTGGCTTGAGTGGTGCCGTAAGTTGGGTAGGGAGAGGTCCTGAAATCACCAGGGAAGTGTTAGCCAGGTTGATGGAGACTCAGATATGGTGCCCGCCTGTGTCTGCACACTGAATTGGGGGAGGGCTCAACAAAGGAACAATGGCTTACGCCAGCACCTTCGTATGGTAGGAGGCTGCCTCTCCAGCCCTCGCCCTGAAGCCAGATAATTCAGTCTCTCCCCTACATCTGGTGCCTTTTGAGCTGCTGCTCTAGCACTGGAGCTCAAAGAGAGTGAGCCTGTCAGTGAGTAAGTCTGTGCATGGCCCCTTTAAGCAGAATGCCTATGATTTCAGCCACTCTCCATCTCACTCAGCCACAATCCCCTTTGGTGTTCACAGCCAGAAGTTATGGGGACTTCTCTTCCTAGCACTGTAACCCTGGACTGGGGAGACTAGTCTGGGGTTGGAACCCCTTGCTTCTCAGGGGGGACCTCTGCAGTGAGATATCCTTCCCTATTTTTAATTCCACATATGGATGTGAGACCGGCCTGTTCAATGTTTCTACCCCTCCTACCTGTCTCAGTGTGGCTTCTTGTGTATATCCTTAGTTATAGGACTTCTGTTCAGCTAGACTTTAGGTGGTTCTCAAAGATGGTTGCTTTGTAATTTAGTAATTTCGATGTGGTCCTGGGAGGAGGCGAGCACAGGATATACCTATTCTGCCATCTTGACCAGAACTCTCACTAATGAGATGCATTTCTAATTGCATTTTTTTCTTCTGCATTTATCTGCTTATTACTCATAAGTTCTGGGAATCTAACTTTCTTGTTTTATATCATTGTGCCTCCCTTAGCTTTTCAGTTCACTGACATTCTTTTGGACTTAGTGTTGGTTCGCATTGGTCATTCATCTGTCTGGCTGTCTGTGGATCTGTGAACATCTAATACCAAACCTAAACAGGGCCATTTCAAGTTATTGCATTTAATTCACTGAATTTTATTTCCTGAATTTCATTAGAGAAAAGATGAGAAATATTAAAATTAAAATAATATAAATGTCAGTCAATTGATTTCACTCAAAGACAACCAGTGGGAATTTTTTGGTTTATTTCCTACTAGTCTTTTTTCTTATGTGGATTTTTAAAACATGGCTGTGATCTAAAATTTAACTGTTTATTTGATTTTGTATTTTCGTTTATTCCTTTAATATTGTAAACTATATGTTTTCCAAGGGTTTATAAACCCTTTGTTAAGTTCTACTTAATGGGTCTTATATATTAAGGTATAAATGTACAATAATTTTAGTAAGCCATTCTTTTATTGTTAAACTTTTGGATTGTACTGTGTTTTTTTCTATATTTTTTTTTTACTTTTTTTTTTATTACTGTAAACAATGCCGTGCTCATCTTCATGCATAAAGATTTTATTTTTTTATAAATAGGGTTATATCCTAGAAGCTGTGTCCAAGAGTATGAACATTTTCAAGTTCTTGATACAGTTGAATAGATTACTTTCCAAAAGATAGTAATCTTCCACAGCCCTGCCAACAGTGCATCAGTATTCCCCCTTTCAATGAATTCCTGTCAGACTTAAGGATTTATTTGTAATATAAAAAGGGTAGTTTTCATTTTATCTAAGGTAAGACCCTTTAGATGGTCTCATTGTACACATGTCTATAAGGTTTTACTTCATTCAGTTTGGCATATTGCCATATCAACTTCTGAATCTTTCTGCACCAATGCTATCCTGATGCAGTTGTTGATATGAAGGAACTGGTTAGTTAGTTTGCTTTGCGTGCACTGCTGTGGATGTACTGATGGAGACTGTTTGGAGTGTACAGTTCAGGATGTGTCAATAGAGGCTGGTTGTAGTATACAGCTCTGGGTGTACTGATAAAGGCTGGTTCGAATGTGCTGTTATAGATGTCCTAATAGAGATGCTTGAGCCATCATGTCACGTATGTGTCAGCATATGTTCTTATAGGTTGACCATATCCCCTAAGAGAAATGGAAGCTTAATTCTTTGGCTAGAATTTCTTATGTAGGGATTTGGATATCTAAGTTAGAGGAAGCCATAAACTACAGACTACTAAAAATGGAGTTTCCTTAAAAGAGACAGAGGGACTGTGGACTCTTTGAATGCTTCAGTTGACTCTATATCTTCAAGACACTTCAATATTCTATTTCATTTAATTTTTTGATCAATTCTCACATCAAAAGAGAGACGAAATGTGGTTTTATTTTGGTGACTTGTCAATAGGTAATTTTGTTTAAGGCCATGGTCAAGTTGGTTGGAGTACTGCTTTTTAAGGTGTCATGAAAGAAGACTAAATATCCATTAAAGTATGGAGAGTGGAGAGGGGAGATTTTATGCAAATATATGAAATATTCACATTTCAAGGCATTAATCAGATGTCATATACTCTCTGAAGTCTTTTCTGACTACTCTATTTCTACTGTTTGTTCTCCTATAGCACTTAGACCCTCCCCCTATTATAGCATTGATAACATTGCATTAGAGTTACTTGTTTACATGACTGTTCTCCTACTCAGTTTGTAGTCTTATAGAAGAAAAAGGTAATGTTTTACATATTGTATCCCTAGTACCTAATAGGTTCTGATATGTAATAGATAACCGATCATTCATTACTAGATGAGGAAAAGATGGAGATGTAGGAGAAATGGAAAATATTGTTAAATGGGTGATCAATAGCATGTGTTATAAATTAGCTTTTTTAGTCAAAACCGATAATATGGAAATGTGCTCCTCATTTCATAGATGAGGAAGTATGTCATAGAGAGGTTAAGTGACTTCCTCAACTGACACAGCTGACTAAGGCACAAAGCCAGGTTCACATGCATGTGTTTTAAAGCTCAGTTCCATATTCTTTCTAATCTTCTTCAATGTAATTCGCTTTAGAAAAGTGAATAAAAATAACTTTTTTCCTGATTATATGGAAAAAAACACCTAGCAAAATAAGCTTTCTTTATGTTATGGTGCATGTTGATTTTTTCTGGCATATTATAGAATAATGCCTTTACATTTAACATGAGTCATGGTATTATGGGATTTTGCAAAGAAGACCGAGAACTGAATTCTCGGAGGAACACTTTATATAAAAAAGGTAATTAATGTTTTACTGTTAATGTCACATAATGATGACTTTTATTATGTACCATATTTGGACAAATGTCACACCTATATTTATACTTCATAATTTTTTATGAGTTAATAATGTGAATAAACTTACATAATACAAATAAAACTGTTTAACCCATAGTCTAGCAAGTGCTTAGGTATTCTTATTTTTGTTCTTCTTTTTCTTAACATAACATTCTTTAACCGGATTTCGATGTTGTGAAACATTCAGAGGAAGCAACTGAAGTGCTTGTTATGGTAGCTGGGAGAATGAAAAAGAAATTATTTTCACTGAGTAAAGGAAGGTTTCAGTAGAGAGAGTTGGCCTAATATGAACCAAATGGTTCATACTCTTGACAAGTTGCTATATCAGGCTTTAATAATTAGGATTCCACTGAATCTTAGAGGGGTAAGATCCATGAAGTAAATCATTCTCTCTGTCTGTCTGTGTCTGTCTGACTTTCTCTCTCTTCCCTTCCCTCCCTCAATCTCTCTTTCTCTCTCCCCCTCCCCATTTCAAAAGCAGCCTCTGGAAGAAGCCAGTAGAGGGGGGGCCACCGGGCAGCGCTCCTGGTTTCTCTGCTACTCAAAGGCAACAGGTAGATGCCATGGGAGCAAAAGAGGCAAAACTGAAAAAACAAAACCTTTTTATCTTCTGAGAACTGAAAAGTAACATCTGAGAATGGCAGTGGAAGGAGACAAAGGGAAAGAGCATGGGAACTGTGATGGAGCATAGGCACACAAATAAACTTTGCGGTCCATGTGGGTTTCGGTCCAGTCTGTCTTCCATGTTTCCCATCCAGATAGCCTCCACGTCCCTCAGCTTTCCCAGTAGTAAAGAGAATACGAATGACTAAAGAATGTTCCCTGGTCTTTTGGAATAAGATAAAGGAATGCACTGGCTAAGATGTCAATTAATCTAACCATTACCCTAGTTCTAGCTTATGGTTTTAATTAGCATTATCTTCTTTGATTATTTTTAATTACTCTTACAACCCCTAAGCACTTTGGCAAGGCTGTGGTGAGGAAAGTTACTGTAAATCAAATTTTGGATTTTATTGCTCTAATTGGAGTTGAAACCCATGGCATCAATTAAACCCTAATTTCTTATTACGTTAGTTCATGTGATCATCATTCTAGGTATGTATAAAACCTCAGTGTGGAATAATTATGTAATTCCTTCAGCAACACAGCCCAGTACATTAGTAACATCCTGATTAGGAGAGGCAGGAGTCTAAAACCTTATTGGGAACATCACTGTGAGCATTGTGACAGCCTTAACTGTCTTTTTCCTTCTGTCTCTCCACATTATATAGCTCAGGCCAGGAACATATAAGGATTTTAGTAAGTGGTTCTTATGGAGACACCTATACCTGATCTGCCTTGTTCCCTCTATGCTCAATTGCTGATGGTCTGTCATGACTTGGCAGGCAGTTTCAAGTTTACATTCAAGCTTCAAATAGCATTGAAGTCATGAAGTCGTCTGTAGGAATGAGAGTTTCAAGATGTATTTGGATAATTAGTCTTAGCTGCCACAACAAATAAAACCTTGCAGTCTCGTGGACTAACCAAATAAATGCTTATTTCTTGCTTATTTCTCAGTCTATTTTGCAGCTATGGAATCTGGAATTTGTGGCTTCTGTGGTTTTTGTGGATGGAGAAAGATAGGTGGCAGAGGCTCACTGGCTCTCAACTGCCTTAGCCCAAAAGTGACATGCATTTCCACTTAGAATTGTTTGGCTAGAATTAGTCACATGACTCCAAATGAACCTGCAATAGAAACTATGAAGTATAGAGGAGCTTATGGAATATTTGATAAGTATTAACTGTCTTTGGCACATTACAATTTCTGTAGAGCCCTGGGGAGTCTACTGTATCTTTAGGTACTGAGTTATGAATGCCAAATAATGTAAATGTACAGATGACCAGCCAGGTAGTTCTGTGGGAAATTCTTTTATTTAAATAAATTAAACATGAAAGGCAATTACAAAAAAAAATCAAGTCATCATTTTGCGATGTCATGATTCCCCAGGATCTTTAACTGGACTCTTCCATGGAAGCCGAACTGAAAAAAAAAAAAAAAAAAACTGTACAAGCAAGTTCCATTGCTGATTTTAGGTTGCAAATATTTTTAATCATATGTTTCCCATCAAATCAGTAGAGTACTCTCTTTTTAATCAGATATCTGTATTAGTCTGCCAAGGTTGTCATAATAAAATACGACATATAGTGGGACTTAAACAATAGGAATTTATTTTCTCATAGTTCTGGAGGCAGGGAAGTCCAAAATCAAGGTGCCTGGCAAAGGCAGACTGCTACCTTCTCACTGAGTTCACTCTGGTGTCTCTTCTTATAAGGACACTAATTCTGTCAGATCAAGGCTCTACCCTTATGACTTATTTAACTTTAATTACTTCCATAAAGGCTTTATCTCCAAATACAGTCACATTCAGCATATGCATTTTGGGGAGACATAAACATTCAGTCTGTAACAGTGTCTAAGGATTCCTGATGAGAGGTGACTTCCTTTCGGCTAAGCGAAGATTAGGAAGAACACGGGAGCTACCAACATATCTATAGAACATCTTTAAGTCAAAAGAGAGTCAACATTTCATACTGAAGATCAATCTAGATTTTTGTTATTGTTGTTTTTGTTCAGGACATTGAAATAACTAAGCCTTAAGGAGGACAGTTCAAGTTGTTGTTGCAAAAATTTTAAGGTCCATCTATCTGTCAAGAGATCGGTTTGCTGAATTCTGTCTCCTTCTTAACTGGCTCTGAGAGAGCTGGTTTCATGAATGTTGTATGTGGTCACATTTTTGTACAGAATTCTGCTGAGTTTAGATCACACTTGTGTGCCTTTCAGCTCTAGGAACTCAAGAAGGGTTTCACGTATGTCTCTAAAGTCAGTTTCAAAGTTGTGCCCCTGAGAGACCATGTTTTCATGCAAATGGTGGTTACTTAGAAATCCTTAAAGGAAGTCTTCAAATAATAGAGAAAATAATAGAAAAAATATTATGTTATTTAACTATTAGAACATGTTATGAGAAAACAGTAGATGAAATAAGCCACAGTTCCCTATAGAAGCAAGCACAGAAGTAGGGGAGTATCATTTGATCAACTGAGGCATCGTTGCGAGCCCTCTAGGTTGTAGAGGGCAGGTAGGCAGCAAACACACATGCGTTTACTCTTAGCTTAGTCTTTTATCCATTGTGAGGTCAGCTCTTGTGTAATAGTTCATAGGATTTTAGCTTTCCCTTACATCATATACCACATTGTTGTAATTGATGGAAGCCACCTTTTAAAATAGCAAATTATATGGCTGAAGGAACATCTTAACAAAACAAGAGCCTTATGAGCAGCATGTCTACTAGATGGAAAGATTTCCATAAACTTCCAGCCTTTGTTCTCACTTTACTTTCTGCTCTGTCCTCATTGTGTTCAGGAGGCTGCTCCCCACAAAATGAGAGTCAGAACCCCCTGTGCTGTGAGGCAAGAGTCAGAATTGCTTACCCTGAGACACTTATTTCCACAGGTTAAAAGATGTTTAATATTATATTAAGGCACCAATTAGTTAATAATTTTAAAGTTCCTTGAAAAGGAAGAGCCACCATTGTATGCATTTAAGAAGTTATTATCTTTTTAGTATTTATAAAACACCTTGAACTTGTTTTTAAGAAATATTTTGTTTGAACTCAGCAGGATGTTGTGATTATTATTTGAATAATTGAGTCTCCTAAGAGCTGTAATTAGATTAGGGAAACTAGAGGGGAATGGGATCAGAGGCTTGGCTGAGGGCCAGAACTTGGGAAGAGGTGTATGCAGGAGAGGAACTGAATCTGGGAGTAAGTGATTGCAATGGCTTTCTTTCTGCCACTGGTTCAAGATGGAAAGAATATGGCAGAGAAAAGGGAATTTTCCTCGCCAACCAGCTAACTCTTTAACTTTTCATAGTACAGTACTTTCCTGGCCTTAAGTATTACAAGCACAGTACAGAAGGAACATGGTCTTTGGCTTCAGACAGCTCTGGTTGGAATCTTGACTTTGTTTCTTAGGAGCTTTTCAACTTCTAAAAGTTGCTGTTAAACTTTCTGATTGAAGGGCAGCTATCATATCTGACAAGTTTACACCCAGTAGAAACAAGACCCCAAAAGGTCAACTTGCCAACTAGCTTGGCCCAAGGTTTACAATTTTTCTGATCAGAATTACTCATAAAATTTTATAACATTAGATTTGGGAGAGAATTTGAAGATCAGCTAGCCCAATCAAATTTTAACAAAAGCAAGCATTTAAACAAGATTATGGACATTAATTTGTAGCATATCAGTATAGCACATCTGCTAGCTATATTATTTATATTGCTAATTCCTTGTAACTTTGATTGAGGACAGGATCTAGGGAAATAGTACATAGGACAGAAACATTTTACATAGAAGAGAAAAGGAAGGAAAATATTTAGAGTCTGGGATGTGTTCACACCCTAGTAAGGGCCTAGGAGGAGATGTGCATGATAACATAGGAAATGCAAAGCACTTAGACTTGAGGAAGGATCAGAATATCTGTAAGATATATTTTACCAAGATTACAATTTTGCTTGAGAGAGAAACTTTAGAAGTGATTTACTACAACTCTCTTCCCATTAGTCAGAGGGAAGACTTCTTGGAAGAAGTGTTTCAATACCCTTGGAAATGAGAAGCGACTTTCTTATGAACTGCTCAGTTAGTATGGAGAGATGCTTAATTTTCCTTCTAGAGATTGTCTTTTTCATATCCTTTTTCATATCACCTCAAGGTTTACCAAAAAATATTTATTTGGTTAATCCTCACCTTCATCTTTTTATAATTTCTCTTCCTCATCTCCCTAGAGGAGGAGGATATTAATCAGGTGATCTGAGACTGTGCTGCTCACTGGCCTACACTGTTATTTTTGGAATGTATATTTTGGTGTGGGTTAGCATTCTAAAGTGTGTGTTTATAAAGCCCAGTGAAGCCCAGCCTGCTGGCCTTCACTCTCTGGGCTTGTTGAAATACATTTTCTATTTCATTCTGCAGTTGTCCTTACCTGCTGAGCTTAACAGCTTTGGTCTTCTCATTTTCTGAAAATTATAGAAATGCTTTGAGGTATCAGCATGCCTCAATATGCTCTCAAGGAAGCTTCAAGAAGAGCTAGGGTCACTGTGAAGCCAATAAATTTCAGTTGGAGAATGAAAAAGCTATAAAAGAGAAAATAATAGATAAGGGAATTCCCCTTGAAAGTGATAAAACAAAGGATCCCCTCCATGCCCCCCAACCCCGCCCTTGAACTGCCGAAGGTGCTGCATTCTTCTTCACATAGTTTCTGGTCTCCATCTCTTTGTGGACCAGCCCTGTGTCCATAGCAGGAGCCGTTTCTGTCCGCAGTTTCTATACGAGATAGAGCTCCTTTTTGTAAAATTAGCTACGTTCTTTTTGGACCCTATTAATTTTTTTTCTTATCAGTACATGAGTGCTGCAATCCTGAACTTAGAGAATTTGTGAATCTAATGGGTGTATAAAAAAAATCCCAATTCAATTAAATATTTTTTTTCTTAGACACAGAATATTTTCACGTAATCCAGAATTATTTAAAATGTCTTAGTATTGGGGGGCAAAATATCCAGGCCCCAGCCTGCTTCTTAACGGAAAAGATTTATGGAACTTAGAGGTAATTTACAACTCTAGTTCTGCTTCAGTTGGTGCCCTTATTATTGAATTAGCTAAAATATAAACTATTTAATGAGTTGAAAAGACAAATTTCCTGGTCCCACTTGTTATATTTGCAAAAACTTCGGATTTCTACTTCAATAAAAAACAGAAATATCACTCCAGTTCTATGCATTTAATTTGTGGGACCCTTGATTGACCTTCCCAGGAAAGCTGGACACTATAGATGTGTACCTGTCTTGGGGTATAATTTTTCTTTTGAAACTTCATTAAAACACAACAGGGGTAAATCAATACCTATTGACTCACAGTTTTGGTTTCTCATGTGTTCCTCTGATCTGATGAGATGGCTTTTTAACCCATTTAGTACCATCAGAAAGGACACCTCTGGCTAGAAATGTTCCTGGCTGTTTTCAGTGTCTCTAAATTTGTCTTGTTTTCTTCATTTCCCTTCCCTTTTCCTATCTGGTCCCTGGAGGACATGTTTGCTCAGAGATCTTCTAATCTAGTCAGTACCAAGAAATCTAGGTGGTCATCAGAAAAAGTGGTATCTTAGGGTTATGAACCTCAGAGAAATGACAATGACTTTAAAACAATTTAGCCAAAGGGCCCAAACACAAGGTCTGCTTTTCCCATTCCATGGGAACCTGAGCTAGCATGGGCCTGCCATGAGTGTTTTCTGAAGCTGACTCACTTACATGGACCTAGGTAGGTTTGGAAGGAAGGGGATGTGGTATTCACAAAATAAGTGAGAACTCGCTCATTTTCCATTAGCTAAGGGAAAGTGAGAGAAGAGATAACTTCTCCCACTTGAGTCTCTGCTCCTTGTTAGCAGAGATCAGATTTCAACGATAATATCTTAGAGAGCATCACTCTTCCCACACTTAGGCGAGACTCAAGAAACAGGCTAGGACAAGAGGACTAGTTGTCAACCAATTTTGGTCAGACTCAGGCTGGTTTAGCTATTTTGGAGGAAGAAAGCAATTTCGCCTGGAGACATTTCTAGGATTGGTGACAGTCTAGCGAGTCAGAGGGACTATGTGACCTGGAACAGCTTGTTAGCTTCTGGTTGGTTGTTCACAGAAGAGGAGTAGGGGTGTGGTAAGGAGGTATGTAATCAATCATGCAATCAGGGGGCCTAGATGAAGAGAGGGACAGGAGATGGGAGAAGAGAGGAGAAGAGATGAGAGCAGAAAAGAGAGACTAGGCTTATGGAGGTTTTCCAAAGGAGCAAAGGTAGAAGAAAGGACTAGGAGAGTAGAGATAGATCCTTGAGCGACTACTGCTCCTTATGACATTTCTAATAATCCATCTTCTGTGATAAGGTATCATCTGAATGTAGAACAATTTTGTCTTCTTTCAAAGTCATGAGACACACATCTTGGTGTCTGACGTGCAGCATGATGTCTTTATTCTATGGGATACGCTTTTTAAATAAACTCTGCAAATTCAGTTGTGTTGCTATCTCGACTGCCTCCCTTCCTAGTCTCTCTTGAAATCACTCCATTTAGACTTCCTTTCCCCTCATGCCACTGAAGCTTTTCTTATCAAGATTTCTAGTGTGCTCCACATGGTTAAATTCCATGGTCAGTTCTCATTCCTCATCTCTCTTGATTTCCCTACAGCATTTAACACAAGTTTTCACTCTTTCCTTCCTTCCTGAAATACTTTCTTCACTTGATTTCTGGAGCACCAACACTTCTGCTTTTCTGCCTGTCCTATTGGCTGGCCCTCCTCATTCTCTTTGCTGGATCTCCCTTGTTTTTTTTCATTATCTCTAACTATGAAGAATGACCTAGGGCTCATTCTTAGAACTCCTTGCCCTGTACTTTCTCTCTGTCCCCTAGATCAGCTCATGTACTTCTGTGGTTTTAAATGCTGCCTCTTCAGGGCTGGCCACTCCCCAAAATTCCAAACTCTGAAATTCAGTTGTCTACTCGTTTCTAGTTGCGTATTTAACAGGCATCCCAAATTTAATATTTCTGACTCTAAACTCTTGATTCCACATTACCCCCTCCCCCAAAGAAACATTTTCTTTGCCTGTGCTCCACTCTCAGCAAATGATACCACTTTCTACCCAGCCACTTATGCCAAAAGCCTTGGAGGGAATTCATGATCTTTTCTTTTTCTCATATCTCCACACCTAAACCATTTTTACAACTGACTAATCTTAACCATCTCTACCACTACCACCTTTTTCAAACCACTGCCACTTTCTCCTGGACCATTGCAGCATTCATAACTGATCTCCCTGCTCCCATCCTTGTGTTTATCAACCATATTTAATTTATTTGGTGAAATGCCTGCATGTGTCTTTTACTTATCTTTCTACTGAGTATTTTGATTTATTTTCTGTTTGCGGAATAACTCACTCAATTTACAAAATGTCAATAATTTCAGAAAAAGGTCAATAAAAAGGAGAAGACCCTGTTGTGAACCAACTTGAGTTTTGTTAGTCATGCAAAACCTTCAGGTTCTTTCTTTTTGATAGATAACAGGAGTCAGAAAAGATAGTTATCTATCTATCTATCTATCTATCTATCTATCTATCTATTTATTTATTTATTTATTTATTTATTTATTTATTTATTATTATTATTATTTTTTTAGGTGAGGCAACTCTTGGTTAACCTCACAGATTGCAAGGATCTTGTCAGTTTACGATCCCTTATTGTTTTATTTTTTATGCCTATAGCATCTGGTCTTCCTAGGTGATCTCCCATCCAAGTACCAGGCCCAACCCTGCTTAGTTTCCGAGATCAGATGGGATCAGGCTTGTTCAGGGTAGCATGGCTGTAGACTCAGAAAAGATATTTGAGGTGGCAATGGTTAGCTTCTTTCCCACAACCTCACTACCAGGCTATAATGAATACATGTCTCAGGTTAAATTTTGCTATGTATTCAAATATGTATTCAACAAATATTCATTAGCAAGCAGGTATGAAACCATTTATAAACTTATCTGTAGGCTCCATGAAGTCCCAGTAATCTGTTCTTTCATGTTTTCATGTTTCAGAGTACACATTGGCATGTTTCTGCCTATAGCCAGTCTCATGTCATCAAATTAATGACTGGGTATAGCATGTATTAGGATTAGGTTCCATCTCCTAAGGGAACAGGATGCTCTCCTCTCTTGTGCATGCAAAAGTGGACAGATCTTTAACAACTCTAGACAATCCATATTCTTTGAATGCCATTAATTGCACCAATGGGAGAAAATTTTTAGCATGCATCATACAAATAAACAGTTATTAGTTTCACCAATAAAAACCCATTTGACATAATGTGCTAATTAGCAAAGAATCAGTTGTCAATCAAGATATGACCAGCAGAAAGACTTAGAGTAGCCACCCATGGGGAATGGTCTTTTCTGACATAATGCCAGCTGAATTCTTAAAAGAATTTTCCTGAATATCTCAAGAATGAAAGTTTGAACTAATCAGCACTTATATAATATCACAATGCTGATACTGAAGTATTTTAAGGAAAATAACAATGACCATAACAGACAATTTTCCACTAGATTTTTTTTTGTCAATCGTGGGAAAAACTAGAAATAACTACTGTTGGATATATACTTCTTTGATAAATGCCTTAATTTTTCTGGATAAACACTAATTTACTTTCATGAATTATAAAACAAATTCTTATATAAAGAACAAACATCAGTATATTAAAAAAAAAAACCAGTAAAGTCACGAAACAGGACATATATTGGCACCTATCTCAATGGTCCCACCTAATCTAACCCTCTTCCTTCCTCCTGCAGGTAAGTGTCCTGACAAAGATAGCAAGCTGTTCGTGTCCTTGTTTTCACTGTAGTGTTATCACCTAATTATGTATCCCTAAACAACGTATTGGTTTGTCTTAAAAATTAATGGTCTAAAAAAGAAGCATTTTAAAAAAGTGATCTGTAAGAAGAGTTTAAGTGAGTTACATTTTTTCTGCCCCATCAAACTAACCCTATAAATCAGCTTATGCTGTCTATGCCCCCATCAATCAGAAAAGGTTCTTTTTGCATTCAGTTGGCATGTGGCCCATTTATACCATATATTACCCAAGGAAGGATTAATAATAAGATGAGTGCATACATTAAATATCAGGTGAATCTTAATTATTTCACATAGAGCATTTTATACAATACTCATGGTAACCCCAGGAATTAGATATTGCAATATTATCAGCCTCATTTTATAGATAGGAAATCAAGCTAAAGATGTTTGATAATTTCCCCAAGATTATATATTTAGTTAGTGGTAGACCCAGCTTTGAATCCAGGTTTGACTCAAAGGTGTGTGCTCTTAATAACCACTACAGTTTATTTCCACATCCCAGGGGAGTGGTCCAAGTACAGCTCTAGGTAATTGCTTTGCCTTTCTCTTGACTCAGGGAATGGGTCAGGGTTCAGTTGTGAGGTGTAAGGGGAATAGTGTCAATCAAATCTATTTGAATCCCAGCTCTGCCTTTTACTGGCTCTGTGACCTTTGTCAGCTTACCTAACCTGTCTGAACCTCAGTTTGTTTTCTATTAGATGGGAATATATATTAACAATTACCTTACAGACTTCTTATAAGAATTACAGGGATCTAGCGTAGTGCTTGACATGTTATATATATATATATATACTTCTTTGATAAATGCCTATATATATATATATATATATATATATATATATATATATATATACCTCCCACAGTGTGTGTATGTGTGTATGTGTGTGTGCATGGTATTGTATGTGTATGTATATATATATACAGATATATATATGTACATATATATAGGCACATAAATCTTGAATTTTGATAAATGCCTTATATATATATATATATATATATATATATATATATATATATATATATATATATCTTTATATATATTCCACAGATTCTCTTCTAAGCTCTGGTCCGGTTTCAAGAGCCATGTACTCCTTTAAAAAAAGTTATTGTGAGTTTTAGTGGATAGAATTGTAGAATCTGAATGTTGGAAAGAAACTTACAGATCATCGAATGCAGATTTCCAAAACTAGCTGTGTGTCAACATCATGCGAAGAACTCTAACTGCTGATTCCCAAACTCCAATGCCAAATAATACTGATTTAGTAGATTTGAAATTCCATTGATAATGGTGGACATATGTTATTATATATTTGTCAAAACCCATAGAATGTACATCAAGAGTAAACTCTAATGTCTACAGACTTCTAAACTACAGACTTCAGGTGATAACGATGTATTAATGCAGGTTTATCGATTGTAACAAATGTATCACTCTGGTGCAAGATGTTGATAGTAGGAAAGGCTGTGTGTATGTGGGGCAGGGAGTATATGGATATCCTATTGAGTATTTTTAACTCAATTTTGCTGTGAACCTAATACTTCTCTTACAAATAGTTTATTTTAAAAACGGTTTCACAGAGGATTCAGATGAACATGCATATGTGGGACCAGCTGAACTCTCTAGTTCACCACCTGGGGCAGAAGCAGTTGCAGCCGCAACACTCTTCTCAGAGTCATTGCTTCCTTCCTGTGCCTCTTCAGGAAGCTCACTGTTCTCACAAAGCCAGTTCCATTGTTGGAGAACACCAGCATTCAAAAGTTCTTCCTTGTATAGAATTGACATCACCTTCATTGTAACTTCCAATCATTGTGCATAATTTCTCCCGCTGGAACTACGCGGAATAAATCTAATTTATTTCTCACACAAGTCCATTCATGTATTTGAGGGCAGCGCTCAGATTCCTCTTATCCCCATCCCATCTCAAGTCTTCTTTCCAGGCTCATCTTCCACAGGTTCTTCCTCTGATAATATTTTTCAGGCAATTACCAATCCTGGTTAGTAGCTTTCTGATATTTCCATTTAAAAAATATTAACAATACAGCTGGCACAGGTACAGCCCATCAGAATGGAGACCTAACTATGCCTGGCATTAACTTCTTGGTTTGAGGAGGGGATGAAGTTCTGTGCGAGGATCTGAAATAACAGAAGGCTCTAAGTAGCAGCTATTTACCAACTGGCACTAAAGCGTCCAGTATTTTAACAAACGGGCCATACTGGTGCATGCTTACTGAAAATTAGCCTAGTCAATCTCCCTCTTAGAACACAGTTTCAGTTTAGAACGTGATGCTCTAGAGGTAGTCTGAGGTATTAGAGTGGGACCGTCAGCTTGCAGACACCTGCATCACCCAGTGGGCTATATGTCTGGTGGTAAAACAAATCTAGGAAATATTTTCAGCTGTGAAGGCATTTTTCATCTCACTTCTTTATTGCAATTTTGTATTTGACTTTTAAACCTGAATGTAGGTTAATTTATTATGAGATTTATGGTTCATTTTTTTGCTGTCCATTTCAGACCCTTGGGTTGGTCAGGCATCATGTGCTCCTGTCTCATGACTTCATCCTGTCTGATGTTGACGGTTTTTGATATTGTTGTTGGTAACAAGGTTGCAGGAGGTAAGGATAATTCAGTCACACTACTAGAGACCTCTCCATAGCAAGTGTTCATGCATTCTGACCTGGCTGTACTTGGAAATCACTGGGAGAATTAAAAAATATATATATACCTAGACTCTACCCCAGGCCTCTTGAATCACAATCTCCAGGGTGTCAATTTTGACAAAGCTCCCCTGATAATAGTGACACATGGTCAGGTTTAGAGACCAGTACTATAATGTATGTTCTTTACGTATTATTTTCAAACTTTAAGAATGCACACCAAATAGGTGTTTACTCCTTTTTACTGAATTTTGTGAAACCTAATAGTTTTAAAAGTCATCTTTATGCTCTTTTAAAAATAATATTATTGTTAATATCCTTTTTAACTTCAAGTCATCACTTTCCCCTGAGAGAATTTTTCAAATGAGAAAATGGAAGCAATTGTGTCTTGTGTCAGCTCATCTGAGCATGTTCTAAGAGTTTTTTTTCCTTTTTAAGCTCTCTGTTCAACCCATTTATTTTAATTTGGGTTATTCTGAATCTACAGCCTTCTATGAAAATTTCACCAACATAATTCTAAAAGAATTGTCTTTATCATGCATTGTCTTTTCATTGGAGTAGTCTGATGATATACTGATTTTATGTATTTAGCAAACGCTTACTTAGAGCTTACTATGTGACAGGCACTGTTTCTAAGAGTTTTACACATGTTAACTCATTTATTGTTCATAATAATTCCACGAAGTAATATTATTGTCTTTATATCTCAAATGAGGAAACTGAGGCAGAAAGGGGTTAGGTAACTTGCTGAAGGCCTCATTATCTGGAGAGAATGGATCTGTTTTCAGAATCTGTGCTATTAGCTACTAGCAAATACAAAAATTCATAGCAATAAATCTAAAGTGGTTTTTAATTTGATGTTTTATTCTTTTTCGGTGTTAATGAACCCAGCAAATGTCACATAAATAAACCAAAACTGAAAGTGACAGTGGTCACCATCTAGACTGTTTATTTTCATTTACATAAATTCATAGGTCCTAGACATTGAATTCCATATAGAAAATTCTCCATTTTTTAAACAAATATCCTGGCTTTAAAATGTCAAAAATGTGTTTTGGAATGAATAAGAGAAGTGGAAGTATATGAGTTTTATTCTTTATGTCTTCAATATAATGAAACAATAATGACTGACAAGGAGACAAATTAGGACTTCCAGAATGTGGCCTCTAACCATGCCCTTCATTATATCTGTTTCCTAGCAGAGTTAAGTTCATTTCTTTTATATCCCTATTACTTGGCCATTCATTTATTCTTTTGTTCACTCAACAGATATTTTTTGAGAACCAGTCATATGTCAGGCTCTGGGGAAAGAGTGACAAGAAAAATCTAGATCCCTGTCCTCATAGAGCTTAGACTATAGTGGAGGAAAGACATAAATGATCACAATGTAATGCATAACTAAACTGTGTATAGTTTGCTCCATCCTAGAAATTAACACAGTGAACTATAAATGTTGAGGTACCTGTCACCCCTATTCTAATTCTAAGATATTTGTGGGTAGCTCTAGGTGTCTTTGTGCTTCTAGGGCTTGCTAATTCTGACATCCACTTAATTATATGTTAAATTAATGAGTGAATTAGCTTTTTTCTAAACATGAATCTAAAATGATAGGGCTATAGCGATTCCAATCTTGTCTTTATATTTCAGAATGTGGAAAGATGTTAATTCCAGGAGCAGTTCAGGAATATTTTACGGGCTTAGTTAATGAATGAGAAGATGTTCTGGCTGATGTCTTTGGTAAACCAAAGACAAGTAGAAATTCATCATTTTCTTTTCTTGATATAGAAAACAATATAGAAGAGAAGGAAATTTCTCAAGAACTGGAGAGACATTGAAGTTTTTGAGCTTATAGAGACATTAAAGTTTTTGAATTTATAGAGACATTAAAGATCGTCCAGCTCAACCTCATGTATTGTCAAAGAGGAATCTGAGGGACAGAGGAAGATAATTTAATCAAGACCACACAGCTAGTAAAAGATCCACAGCCAGAAACTGGGCTCTGTACAGTCTTCTTTAAAACAAAACAAAACTAAACTAAACTAAACTAAACTAAACTAAACTAAATTAAACTAAACAATAAACTAAGTAGAGCTTTTTTTTTTCATTTTAAAAGGAAGAATGTAAATATGAATTTATTTTCCTATCACAGCTTACTAAATTTTTAGAATTTTATTAGTCTATTGATTGATTGACTAAAATGGTCACATTAATATTCTTATCTAATGACAAAAGCAGACTTTGCCAGAAAACAGATTGTTCATGCAGATTACAATTATTTTGTTCATCTGCTCTTCCTTCTTGAAATGGCTAGTCCAGAAGCTCGTAGAGTAAGTTACGGAGATTGTGGTCAGTAGGAAGTTCACTGGATTCAACGGCAGATTGCACATGGAAATTAAATGGACCAGTACAGATGTGCTAAAAGGAAGAGCAAAATGGCCAACTGGCTGGGCTTTTCTGGAAAATAAACTTAGTGAGATTGTATACATGCAGATTGCAAAATGCATTTTTGTCATGAAAAAATGAATCTGAATCATTCTCTGTTTCACACTTCTCTATAATCTTTTCTGGAAATTCAGGTGAAACTTATTCTTAGAACCTTGCATTAAATAGTTTCTATATTTTAAATTATCTGTGAGATGGTGAAATTATTGAGTCCTAGAACTGGGTTTTTTTTCTTTCAATTTCCATCCCTTGCTTTCACTGATTGATGGATTGATTCGTTCATTCATTTGCTCTTCAAGAATATTTTGAGCATATGTGTGCCTCTGTATTACGCCTGATCAGGATACAAATATGAGAATTAACATTGACAGGACTTACAGTTTATTTGGCTCAGTAGCACCAAGAAGTATCATAGCAGAGCCCAGGTGTCCCCCTTGATGTCCGCACAAAGGTTGTGGTCTCTGAAAAAACAATTTTTCTTTAAAACTTATTACAGAAATGTCATCCAGTGACATATAAACATTTTGGAAACACTTTGTATTTTTTATTTTAAATTGTCTCTGAGGTAATGTTAATGTTTGCAAATCTTCCAGAAGATTACTTATGTTCTAAATATACTTCTTTCAAGTTCACATTTTAATTCTAGCTTTTAGGTATTAGGTGATGAAATGTTATTTATCCAATTCAGGGTTTTATATATTAGGACAGTGGTTCTCAAATGTGATCTGAAGATTTCTGAGAAGGTAGGGGTGGTGGTTGGTAATTCAGAATTATTGCAAGAGAGCTGTAATTCCATATGTAAACCCAAACTTTGTCTCTGGTAGGCTAACCATATGATGCCACACATAAATACACATATACCAAAAGTACGCAGATACTGCTGAGATTAATAAGGTGCAAGTTAATTTTAAAAAACGATTCAATTTGTGATTACTTTTTGTCATAATGTATTTTCCCAATCAATAATTATTAAATGTTCCAACACTATCATGTATATTATCAAACATTTTTGATATTAAAAAAGATTTTCATAATTCAAGAAGACTAGAAGCCACTAACATAAAATATATTTCTCAATAATCTTTGTTTTTTTTCTTGGTGAAAAGTCCAAATCTTGTTTGTACTCCTTAACGTACCTCTCATCTGCTCAAGCATTTTAGTTTGTATCTTTATACTTTTTCTAATACTGTAATGTCTTTTCAGGCGAAGTTATAGAAATTTCACAGGACGATTCTTGACACTCAGAGGTGAGATAATAATGTTCTGTTTTGTTTCTGTCAAATTTTCTGATTGTACTGTTTTCTGGGTTCTTCTTCCTTCAGCAACTCACTGGTTCTATCTTCTAAGAAAGTGAAGTTATTATTCCTCCTGTGAATTGGTTTTGTAGTTTTAAACTAAGGGATGATTTCCTGAGATGCCACTTGGCCTGCCTGCTCAGCCTTCCACTCCTGTTCTTGATTCCCCTCATTATCTCCAATTAGACTATTATTTACATCCTACATTTTTTTTTCTTTTTAAATCAACCTTCTCCATCTATATTGGCTCTTTCCCCTATTAACATCCTTTAGCTGCCCCATCTTAGAAATTAAAACCTTCTCTTAACCTGATTTCCAATTCCCTGTTACCTCTTTCTTTTTTCATTGTTATACCAGCACTTCTTAAATTAGTGTTTACCTTCATCGACACTTTCTCACCTCCCATTCATTCCTCCACTTGTAACCATCTGGCTTCTGACTTCATCTTTTCACCAAAACTACTCAAGCTTAGGTCAAAATCGAATTCTTCTATTTCAAAATCTAACAGACACATTTATTTTTTATTTAAGTGCTGTTTCTGCAGCTTATGAACTACTCATCCTTTGATTGGGTCCAGCTGTCACATTCCTTCAAGGCTTTCGCTCATCTTACAAAGCTCTTTTTTCTTTAACTGGGGCTAACTGCTATATATCCTTGAAGATTCAGCGTGTCACTAATTTGGGAAGCCATGTCTTTCTCTTAACATCAGTCTGAATTATCTTTATAATAGCTTGTACCACATTCTATTAAAACATTCATGTTAATTTTTACTTTGGGTAAATATTCTCTGTTCAATATACATAAATTAGAAAATCTGGTGAATATGAAAAAAGAAACTCATAACCTAGAGAAATAACCTCATAACCTAGAGAAAATCACTGCTAGTATTTTGGGTTTTATCTTTTCAATGCACATATATACACATGTTGAGGTAAGCTGTTTGTTTTTTTTTAAACATAATCAATCATAAATATATCTGAAATATTGTTTCATAATCTGCATCATCATTTTTAAGGCTTTGGTGTATCCACTTTGGATATATCCTAATTTATTTAAACTCTTCTCTTTCCAAAGATATTTAGAGTGCTCCCCTCCTCTCACTCCTATTTAATGTACTGACATAAATATCCTTGTACAAACATCTTTGTAACTTGTCCTATTACAAACTATGGATAAATTTCAGAAGGAGTTATTGAGGCAGAGGGTATTTACAGTTTTAGGACTTTTGATATATTTAACTGAATTAGCCTCTAGAAAAATATTACCTCAGTTTATAAAAGTAGCTGACCACATACTATTGTAATTGCTGGCTTATTTGCTCATCCTCCTCCCTAAATTTTTGGTGCCTGAGTGTGATGATGATGGAGATTCCTCTTAGAGTACCTGACAACTACTTTTTGAAAGAACAAATCTTTATTAGTTTGTGTGTGTGTGTGTGTGTGTGCGTGTGGTAAAAGGTGGCGGTGGCGTATGCTAAGGGCAGGTGTGTAGTTTCTTTGTGTATTTTCCAAAGAAGCATATTCATCTCTGACTTTGGGAAAAAATTTCCAAAAGTAAATAGATTAGGATATGTTTATAAGTGGAATACATTGCAGCCATTGCAGATGTTGATGTAGATGTATGGCAGTTGTTTACAAGGTTGTTACCCAAAAATAATAGGCTCTAAAACAATATATATAGTATGATTCCATTTTTATCACTTACCTCTATGCATAAATTACATTTACAAAATTAAAATTGGGATGTACCATGTTTGATTATCTGTGTTAAAAGAATGCCTGTGAACCCTTTTATAACATATAAATACACAATTTAAATAATCCATTTTACCAGTTATTTCCTCCATATTTCCTCCATCATTCCTCCTTTTCCCTTCACTAAGAAATAAGGCTTATAAGAAAGACAGGGTTATATTCCCAGTTTAGCCCCATGTGATAGGATAGTTTATTCAGCTTTTCTTGTGTAACTCCTCTAGCCGTATAATAGAAGTAATTATGCCCATCTGTATCCTCTTCTGAGGACTATTGTGAAATAATAGAGATTACTTGGTATTCTTGGGAGGAAAATTAGTGTAGTAATCCTGGGTATTTTTATGAATTATTAATATCCCCCTCCCTTAATGTTTCAAAATGACTCAGGGTTTAATGTGATTTAATGTGTGTAACAGAAGGCTACTTAGCAGGAAAGGAAGGGATCTGGTAAGATATAACACAATACTATAATAAAAGTTATTTTTATCACTTCGGTAGACTGCGGAATTGTGTTCCTTAGCATCGTTATGACGTAACAATACACAGTGTCTTCTGTACATTCTTTTCTTTCTGGTAATTTTGCCTGTTTAAACATACAAAAGAAAAAAGTTGTCTTCCTTCTGATTGTGTTAAGAGAGAAAGTTCACAAATTTCAATTCATGTGCCTTTGTTTTCCACCCTTATATCAACGTTTAAAAAAATCCAACTATCTGGAAATATCTGAGGTAAAACAATTTCTGTTTTACATTCTATCTACAATAACATACTTGCCTTTCCTTTGATGAATCACCAAAATAGAAAGATGAAAAATTCTATTGTAATTATTAGATAAATCAGTTTTCAGGCAGAACTCATAAAAATTGCTTCGTCAAGGAATATTTATTCTTTTTGTTAAATGTTCAGGAGATAAATTACAATTTTTATTTTATTTTAAGCGTTTTAACTTTTTAAGAATTGTCTCATCCATGGCGGTAGAAAGGTTGAGCTAATCTTATTAATCAGCATAATGATAATATTGTTCAATATACCGTATATGTACTACCTCATTTATTATTGTTGCTATTATTTACTATTTGGTTCTGCTATTTAATAATTTTATGAATTTTTTAGCTTTCTCCTGTGCTCCATACTTCCTGGCATTTGTACTTAATTATAAGTACTTTGCCAAATACATGGCAACAAAGAGTGGAAATAGCAGGAATAAAAACAATAGAACTAGAGGAAGGTGAATGGCATAGGGGGCTGGCAATGTCTGATCTAGTCCTATGAGTGGAGTGACATACTTTGTTGTTCAAACCAGGACAGTTTCAACTATGACAGAGGGAGCTCACTGTGCAGTGTGTAAAGACTTTCTGGGGCAAACCGAGACATATAGTCATCCTACTTAATAGGAGCAAGAATAGGTAACCACTGAAATATGCCTTGTTGGGTAGAGGAAGATTCAATACTTTCTGTCTGCCTTGGAATATGATTATCTCTATTTATAAAGTCATTCTTAGAGAGATTTCTCATCCAGAGCTCTTAATCCATTTGTTAATACCTTGTATTTCTTTTCTTTTTCTTTTTTTTTGTAGCTTGAAATGGTAGAGGCTTAAAAAATATAATACTTTTCCAAAAAGTATAATACTTTTCCTCTCACCTTCTAAGTTTCTTCTAGCTGGGCTAATGATCAAATTAACAAAGATAAATTAACAGGAGGAAATCAAGTTTTAACACATGCACATGGGGAATTCACATATACATGCAAAATTACAAAGACACTGAAGCAATATTGAGTATATAAGACATTTTGGACAAAGGAGAAAGGGAGGAATGGGGTATTAATTTCACAAGTGAGAATGGGCAATTCACAGGTAGTTGAGGAAGAGTGGAACACACATGGCAGGCAAATTCTTGCTAGCAACTCAGAAACATTTGACAAGGGATATCTAGCTAACAGGCCCCTAAATGAAGCCTTCCTGTTTACCATATTTAATTCAAATTAGGCTAAGAAGAACATCTTAAAATTTCCTTTCTGAAGCAGGTTTTTCTGTCTGAATCTCTTGTGAAGGAAAGATGGAAAGGTCAAAAGTTTTTTCTGAGTCTAGTATTTCTTAATAACCAGGTTAAAATAAATCTCTCAAAAGGCAGCTTCAGGGTGGCAAAACTTTGGTCCCTTTTAATACATTTCAATTTAACTACCTTAAGCCCAAAGAGAATGTATAACAGTCGCTGGCTGAACCCTAGGAACATGGCTTTCTTCAGAAATGGCCTCAGATGCTGTCACAATTCCCTGTGTCTCCAGCCTCTGCTCCTCTCTGTGCATCTGACTTCCCTGTTTTTCTGCCCTCATAGATTACTGCTTCTGCTTCTCCAGTCAAAGGTGGGAACTTGGCTGTTGATAGTATATAAATCTTATATCTAACAGTTACAGCCTCCCAAAAAAGACTGCCTTAATTTCTGGTCTTTTATGTCTTAAATTCCCCAAATTACTGAATTTGGTTTAGAAGCTATGACCTACATCAGCTTGACCTCAGGTAAGGTTATGGAAAGACTTCTATTAATGGGAGCCAAAATCATCATTAATTAAGAGGCACCTTAATTTTAAAAATTCGTTTATAATTTGATCTATTTCTATTTAAAGTATGAGTAATCCAGGTCCTAGAAATATCTACTCTTCTGAAAGTTTTACTAGATCATTGGGTAAATAGAGAAACAATTTCAAGTTTCATTCACTCAAAATTCATGGAGCACTGCTATGTGCTTGGTGCCAGTATATTAAGCAGAGTAATCAATGTCTATCTTTACAAAGAAGTCACAGGCACACAACAGTGAAGGATGTTATAGTAAGGAGGGGCCCTAGAAATCATGTAGCCTATTGGTTGTCATTCTGGGTTCTGCAGAGCCTTAGGTTTTGCCAGGGTTTATCCTTGGCCATCTTTGGGTACAGGGAGGAAACAGAGGAAATTAAAGGGGAGACCAAGTAATAGAATTCTGTTTCTGTCTCGATCATTTCAGCCAGAGCTGCTCCAAACTTTTATTTGTTAGCTCTTTTGAAGTTTCCTCCTTGTTACAAATGAAGAAATTTAGAGATAGTGACTCTCTGAGGTCAACAACACAGTGGGCTAAGAAGGTACGAAAATAAGATACTTTCATTTGCAATACCAATGAGCTGCATTGTATTCTTTATTCTCTGCATACTGTTTTTAAGAGGGAGTTTAGCTTTCATCATATTTCTGAGATCCTCAGCCAAGTTAGTCATATTGCACTCTGATTTCCCTGTTATAGGCTTTGACTAATGGCAAATGTTTTGACTTTGGGGCTATTAAGAAATTGTAGTCATTGAGTATGATGTAAATTGCTTTGACCTTTATTAACATTGTTGTCAGATCTTAAACTCTTCTGGGTTTGTTACCTGTGTCTCTAGTTGAAGTCCTGAATTTACAGTCAAAAAATTCCAAGGTTACCTTCTTAGCAAGAGATGAAGAATTATCATACAAACCCGAGTCCTTGTTTTCTTAACAAACACTCTGATAGAGAGAAGAGAAGATTCTGAGTTAGGGAAAACCACTCTTTATGAATTCTAGCTTTTTGTGTTATAACACTATAATTCTATAGTCTCTCTTGGACATTATATTTAAAGAAAAGATACATCTCATTCTGTGTTTCTAACATTCCAGCTCATTCTGCCCTTATATGTGAAGATAACCAGAGGACCTAGAAACTCAAGTATTAAGTTATTAAGTCAAAGGCTAGAACTATTTAGCCAGTATTATGAAAATTATATTAAATTATTGACCAAATGACTAAAAGTTGATCCAGTTGTGATTTAGAACTCAAGGCATGGACTTTTCTGCTGTTGGAGTATTGGACAAAGGCAAGGAGGCAGACTTGGACTCTCAAGATTAGGAGGCCTCTGCTGAGGCAGAGGAGTGAGGGAGAAACAGCTAAATTCAATTAGAGACTAGTAGGAGCAGATCAAATCTGCAGCTGGAAGAGATCATCTAGCAGCTGCAGCTTGAGCATCATGGTGACTATAACACGCACAAGAAAAACAGAATGTGGGAGGCAGTCTTTTTGCAATTTCCTTATGCCAGTATCAAAACAATGTTAGGGCTTACTGATATTTTTTCATGATGGAGAAAAGTTCACCAAAAATAGATTTTGATGGATCTTTTTTTGTAGAAACAAAAATACTATAAATGACTTTCATTAATAAAAATCCCTACTTCTAGCTATTTAGTGTTTTTTTTAAAAATTTTACTATGAAAAAAAAATATTGTGACAAGAATCCTTTTTTGCTTATGTCTTATTGAACACATTCTAATTTTCTCCTTAGGTTAAAAACCTAGAATTTCCATTGCTGGGATGAATGGTGGCTATATAATTAAGATTTTTGATGTATAATCAAATTATCTTTTAAAATATTGTTGCAAGAATTAAAAATATTCTATGAATTTCTTACTCTTTGTCGGAGATTCACAGAAATTAAGACTACATGATTGCTTCAGTGACTCCTGAAGTTAAAACTCTCAGGGGGACAAATGGATCATTCTTACTTTATTATGTTTTCTGAACATTGTCTCCTTGCCAAGGTCATAACTTTTTTCAGGTCAATATTCAGCCTTCTCTTCTGCTCTGTCTGCCTGTGTCCTAAGGCCACAACTAAATGAACTATTGAGCCAAATCAAGACAATCAAATTCTTTCTCTTGAGAATTTGAACTAAGAGGCTTAAAGTCTAGACACTTGGAGAGTGTAGCTAGACATTCTAGATCCCGGAGCTCTAAGGTCTTACAGAGCTAGGACAAAGAGTGGACATGTGGCAAACTATGGATAAGTTGAGGTAGAGGGCCTTTTCTATAGGAGGAATGTAGAAAAAGAAGCAAACACTGAACATCAGAGAACACATAGCCTGAGAGAGCCAACAGTACAGCTTCTGTGAGTCCCATCGGTAGATTGTACAGTTTGATTTATCTAGTCCAGTGGTTCTCAAACTTTATAGCACACATCAAAATTACTTGAGGGGCTTGTTACAGGCAGATTGCTTGACCCCACCCAAGTTTCTGATTCAATAGTTTTGGGGTAAGACTCAAGAATTTATATTTCTAACAAATTTTCAAGTAATGCTTGACGCTTCTAGCCTTGGGGCCATACTTGAGAACCATTGAACCAGTAAGAATGTGTAAAAGTCCCTCAGAGAAGAAAATGATACAATTTCTCACATTTTAATAGTCACTCTTAGTAAGAGCTTCTTAGCATTAATTCTTTCCATTATCCTTTTCTCTCCTCTAATTCCCTACATCCCCTAACCTCCACCCCTTGTCCACCCTTTCTCTTGGCTGCCATGTTCTACCATGGCATTTACCACACTGCTTGGCAATTGTTGTCTGCCCAGTTAACTGCCAGCATCCTGATGGCAGGGACCAGTGTTATTCATCTGTGTGTTTCCATTGACTATCACCATACCTAGACAGGGCAGGCATGAACTACAAATATGTTGAATAAATGAAAGAATGAATGAGAAATCCTTTTTTTCTTATTGATTATAGGTCCTTGAAAAAGTCCATCTCTTGCGGACTTGAATCCCTCCTTTTCTATCTGGTAAAATTGGGAGACTGTTGCTTATTTATTTCCTGATCTTTATTCTTAGAATATAAGTGGTTCGTTAGGATGGAATAAAGCAGGGAAAAAGGGAGTGTGTACGTATATGCATGTCTGTGCTCTGTTTTCCTTTTCTTATATTTCCTTCTTGGTGTTCATCATGTGGTAAAACAAATGTGGGAGTCACTGGAGTTGGGCATTTCCACTAGATTATGTACCTCTTTGAAGAATGTCCAGTTCATAAAGAGTTTTATTTTATTCTCTGTAACTTAACAATTCTTGGTTTTGCTTGATTAACAATGCATAACCCACAAAACTACATTGTCATTCATGAATTTCTTGTGACTCAAAGGCATCTTGATATAGCACAAAAAGGTTAGACTTGACATTAGCAGTATAGATTCTAGTCTTAACTCAAACTTTAATTAGTTGCATTCCCTTAGCCAAGTCTCTTAATTTGATTGTTCAGTGAAGGCTTTAATACAAATGATCTAAATATGCTTTACAACTCTCAATGCTTTCAGCATGGTGAAGTTGAAAGGAATATGTTCTCAAGAGTGTGATCTGCTTTAGGCATATATTTCATTTAGCCCCCATGAAGAAGAAAGCTAGAGGTCTTGCCCAAGTCCGAATATTTAATTTTTCAGTGAGTAGGAGCCAGACCCATCAACACATTCTCTTCTTTGAACATTTATGGTTTATTCTATATCTTGTCCCTGTGGAACTTCCTGAGAGAAGAGATTGGATGTTTAACTTCTGAAGAAGATAATGTGATCTCAGAAATATGCTATTTGGCATCTGAAGAAAGTCCAGATTTAAAGTATCAGCACAGTCACTTGCTAACATCTTCCAAGTGTCCAGCTGTTATCATTACAATATGTTCATGTCTTGATCTTGGGAAGTATAGTTTACAGGAATGTCACAATGGCAGCATAGTTGGTAAGAATGTTTTTTCTGCATATTTGACTTATTAAAGAAAAACAATTTTGGGAAAGTGATGGTGAGGGTGAAGAAACATATTTTCTTGGTGATGAAACCACAGCAAATTTCCAGAGGAAGAAAAGCTGTCATTTTCTTGACCTTTTGAGATTCTCAGATTCTTCATGAAATTTAGTTCTCTGTCAGTTTGCTAATTCATAGGAATTATATCTGATTTTAAAAAATTGGAGTGACATCCTATAAGTACTTTCTTTCATGGAAACTGTGTCGAAGGTGATCTTTAAATAAACTACTTGGTGCAAAATGTGATATGCAATATTAACTTAGTTTCTTTTCTAGTTTTCTGATAGTCTTTACCTTAAAAAAAAAAAGACAAAAACAAAAAAAAACCCTCAACTCAGCTGGACTGAATAGTGGCTGATTTGTGCCTTCTTTGAATAATATTTTCATTTAGTACTTACTGGGATATTCAGAAAACCTTAAAATCCTTAAAGGGTCACATTGGTAGCACCAGAAAGGTGCTTTTGACCTTCTGGGTCTATAAAAAAAAAACTTTATCAAATTAAAATATACACATATCAGAAAAGTACACATGGTATCAGTATAAAAATCATTAAATTTTCAGATACTGAACACTCCTATGTAACCAGCACTTAGATCAAGAAGCAAAACACTGTTAGCACCACATAAATCCCTCATGCTCTGTTTTAGTCACTAACTCCTCCTCTCCTTCCAACAGTAACCATATGTTGACCTCTAACAGTACAGACTACTTTTACTTTTGCCTGATTTTATACTTTTGGTCTTGTTTTGGCCATATTATAGACATTATTCTCTATTTACTCTTTGTATCTGTCTTCTTTCATCCAACATTATGTTGGTGAGAGTCGTCACATTGTATATAGTTGCTGATCATTCTCATTTCTGAATAATGAGTAAATATACTCTATTTATCAATTTTGTTGTTGATGGAATTTGGTTGTTTCTGTTTTTATGGACGTTATAAATAGTTGGGCTATGAACATGCTAGGACACTTCTTTGGTGAATGGATGTATGTATTTGAGTTGGATGTATAATTAGGAGTGGAATTGCTAAGTCATAAGATTTAGATAAATTCAGCTTTAGTAGATACTGCTAGTTTTCTGAAGTCATTGTACCAATTTACTGTCTCTCTCACATTTGGAATCTTACAGTTGGTATTCGTGAGGTGCGAAGAGAAAAAGGGTGGTTGGACAAAGGGTGCTGATATTAAAACTAACCTGTGACAGAGTAGAAATCTAATGAAATGAACCTCTAATTCCCAAGGCTCTCTGATCTTTTCCTAATACTTATTTAACAAAATCCTAAGTTCCTGTGCCTCTCTTGCTCAACTGAAGGTGGCACTTAGATGATGTTGCTCTGAGCTTCCGTTATAAAATATGAGGTGGTTTAAAATAATTTTTAAACTGTGAATATTAATGAAAAAAAATTTTTTTAGGTGAATCTCTAAGGAAGATTATCCCTCCCCAGCTAGTGTCAAGATAATGTTGAGTGAAACACACTTTTTCTTGGTGGTCTTTCTTCAATTAGCTACCTGCTCCCACTAAACTTAAGATGACAAAGTGAAGTGGGGGAACATAGGAGCAGTCCTTATTTAAAGAAAAAAGAAACACTTTTCAGTGGGGAAAGAACATAACACCTATAAAAACATTGATGTATCTGCCTGAAAATATCTCTAAGAAACTAGAATGATGTGAATAATTCCTCACAGCGAGAAAACTTCTTGTAAGAAAAGAAACCCATCCCATTGTCTTTGAACAGCTTTCTCAGAGACACCTGAGCACTGCAAACGATTCAACTAAATAATTCTAAATTCTTAGGATATAAGCATTGTTATTATTAATGATCAATTTAGTGTTTGTTATAGCTTGCATATTAATTTTAGGTAAAATATTATGGAAGAGAATAGTCTTATGTGCTACATATGCATAAGTCCCTTTGGTGATCTACAATTGTAATTTTTGATCATATTTCTTATTTGACTTGAAGGATTATTTTATTATATCCAGGAGTTTTAGGATATATATCTTTAGTTTTATTTTCTAAACTATTACTGTTGGCATGTCTGTTATTTATTTTACACAAGTTTCTTTGTTCAGAATACGATATGTAATTAAACATGGTTTCTTTGGGAAAATAAGTCATATAGATTCTAGGGATATATTATGAGTGAAAATGGTCTGATGTCTCTCTCTCTCTGTCTCCCTCTTTGTCTCTCTCTGTCTCTCTTTCTCTTCTGTGTGTTGTGTGATATGACTCAGTACACACACACACACCAAGCCTTATGTTGTGAAGTAGGGAAAGTTTATCTTTGCAAAACAATGAACTCCAGTGTAGCTCAGAGAACCCTTGGGTGCTCTGCTCAGATGTTTGGATTTTGTGCAATATGTAATGGGGCGCCAGTTAAGGTTTTTCATAGAGGAGTTAAATCAGAGTTACTTTAGAAAGATGATTCTGGGAAGAATTGGAAGCAGAAAGATTTGGAAGCCCCAAATGGCTCATATGATAAAACTCCTGAAAGTTATAATTGACTTTGCAAAACATTATGAACTCTTGTTATATTAAGCTTAAAACAACTAAGACTGTAATGCCATGCTACAAATACCATCTCACATGAAATTCTAATGTAGGCAAGCTGCAGATGTGTCAAACTTTTAAGAAAAATGAATGGGGTAAATACATTCTGTTGAGAAAAACCAATCCATTAATGGTCCTAGCTTCTGAAAATTTTAAAAGAAAATCACCAAGATATGATTTAATAAGAAATATCAGGTTCCATCTCTTGGAACCTCAGTTTTCTGTAGGAGTAAACTTTGAGAACTGTTTATTTTGCTTTTTCTCTTGACAGTGAAGACTTAAATACAAAGGAGGCAACAAGAATAAGAAAATAAGGAATAGGGAAGTGCTAAAATATTCTCTCTGTTAGTGCCAATCCCTTTTTTGGAAACCAAAGCTTTCATTCTGATTTAAAATTGGTGGCGGATCTTGCATATTTGGTAATCTTCCTTTTAACATGTCTTCCTTGAAACAGCCGTTGCATGGTTTCTTCCTTTATACAGCCATTGCATGTTCATAGGCAAAAACAGAGAAAGCACTCTTCAAAATCAGTCATCTTATCTCTCAATACTCACATTGAACTCCTACTGCTCAGAAGCATGGAAACATGTGAGTTAGGCTTTTGGAAAAACTAATGTCCTTTCTTAAGACAAAATGTTCTGTAAAGTGTATACTGTACACTTCTGCATGACATTATAAATAGATCCTTAATTCTGCTTGTGCACCTCTATTCTAGTGAGGCAACCAGCGATATACAGCAGAGCTGGAAAATGCCAGTGGTTTATGGTTAATGACACAAGAGCATCAGCAACACTGAATGATGAGGTATTTAAAGAATGATACAACCTAGTTTTTGTTAAGCCACTGCACAGATAAATGACTTATTTGGATAAATCATTCTGCATTGACCTTAATGAGAACTGTGCACAAAACTAATTAAAAAAAAAAATCCCATCAGTAAGTTTTTGGCACAATCTTGGCCAGATTGCTTGAGCCCAAAGACGGCTTAGAGAGAAATGTGAAGTAAACTGTCTGTGGTATTTGTAAACTAGAAGAAAGTGCCATGTACGCTTTGTCTTGGCACCTGAAGTTTTAATTTTGTGTGCCAGGTATATATTTGAAAAGGAAAGAGGCACTGTGTTTTGATGAGTGAGAAAAAAGAGAGAAACTTTGGTCACATAAGGCAAACCTTTGGCCTTGCTTCCCTCCAAATGTGACCACGTCATGGTTCAAAATTATTATAAGAGAGCCTTTAATACAGCATTTAAGCTTATCACCTGACTTTTTATTTATTTATTTATTTATTTATTTATTTATTTATTTATTTATCTATCTATCTATCTATCTATTTATTTATCTATTTATTTATTTATTTATTTATTTATTTTTAGGCGAGGCAACCCTTGGTTGACCTCACAGATTGCAAAGACCTCGTCAGCTTACAATCCCTTATTATTATTATTTTTTTATGCCTACAGCACCTGGTCTTCCTAGGTGGTCTCCCATCCAAGTATTAACCAAGCCTGATCTTGCTTAGCTTCCAAGATCAGATGGGATCAGACTTGTTCAGGGTAGCATGGCCATAGACTATCTCCTAACTTTTAAGGGGTCCCTATCTTAAATTCCTTCACCTTGTCATGTAAATGTTTGTAGGCATAAATAGGATGCTAGTTATAAAAATGCACTGAAAATAAGAATACTATATGTAAGGGAGACAGTAATATTTGAAATGTTAAGTCATCTCTTGAAACATTTAGTACATCAAAAATTGGTTTTAATTCATCTCGAAAAGCAGTAGGTTGTAACTTTGAAAGGAAACTTTCATATGAGATATTAGGATAGAAGAGGTCAAACTATGTGAGTGATGATCAATTAGGACCAGTTCATTTTATTGTAAAACTTGCTCTGATGCTCTGAACTAGATTTAAATGCAGTCCTAAACTGCATAAAGTGACAGTGAAAGTAAGTGAAATAAATGGACTCCTGCTCACTTTCAGAAAAGTGGATTTAAAATCATATACATGTGATGCTGTAGTAGGTAGTCGGGGTGCTGCTTCATATTATCTAACTCTGAGGAAACCACAGCTAAGACTCACATTGTTATCTTGGCCCATAAAGATTTCATGAAAGGGATTGAGGAAAAGTAACTTTTGATATTTATAAGATAGAGATGAGATTTGAGGAAAGGTTAAAGGGCTCCTTGTGGTATATATATAGGTATAAACATGTACATATAACTGTATATAGAATATATACATATACATATATGTATATATACTATATATAACTACATATGTACGTGTGTATATATGTACACATGAAATAATATAATACATAGAGAAGAGTTATACATATGTATGCATATATGTAGATATGTATATATGCATATATAGTATAATATTTATATAGTATAATAAAGATAGCACAATGACAATAACCATATATTTTTAAGCAAAACCCCTGAGGTGTGACCAGTGAGATTTTTAGTCTATCCAAATAAACCTTTAGATTTTCCTTGAAAACAGAAGAATCTAAGGCAAACCTTTTAAGATATTTCTTTACTGTGAAATAGTGACAAGCAGTAGCGTCCTAGAAGAAAAGGCTTAGCTCATTCTCATCCTCATGCAGAAGTTGTATTTTAGAATAATTTTTTGAAAGAATGCATCAAAGCATGTGAAACTGGTGGCTAATTATATTATCATTAGTATACAGTAACAGCATTATCATTCTTCATAAAACACTATGAAATAAGTGTGTTAAGAAGATTTAATTATGTGGATGAGTGAAATAATAAAGGAAAATTGCAAGTTAATTGCTTTCCTTAGAGATCCTATTAGGGGTGGCAGTTGCCTAGCACTCCCATGAATCATCCTGAAGAAATATGTTATTGGGTTACTTTCTTTGGAGTTATTCTGGAGAAACTTGGAGGGAGAACTAGGACCTGCCTGTACAGATTTTGCAGAGTTCTTTATTCTTCGTAATGTGCCAATGCCTCTGAGAAGCCTTCCCTGACTACATCTGGAAGACCTGGTTTTACCCTTTTTATAAGCCCCAAGCACTTTGCAGATACCCCTGTTTTGTTTCTTAGCGCATGGTATTTTAATTATTATTCCTGTGTTTGTTTCTCCTTCCAAACTGGGAGCTCTTTAGAGACATGATTATGTTTTATTCTTTCCAGTCCCTAGCTCAGGGCCTGGCACAGAATAGTTTCTTGATGCAGGTTTGTGGAATGAATTGGAAAGTCTCTTCTCACAGAACCAAAGGTGGGGCCTGGAAAAAATGGGTCTGAGACAAAGGTTCTCTCATTTTTTCCTTTTAGGAGCATCTGAAACAATTCCATTATCTTAAAAAGATTTGCCTAAAGAGATTCTGTTTGTTGACAAACTCCTCTACTTTCCTATTTTCTTCAAATTAAAAAAAAAAAATATTTCCTTCTCTTTGTATTTCATCTAATTGGAAAAATATCACTTGAAGGGCGTGACTAGAATAGCAGAACCATTTATGATTTAAGATTTAACATGGAAAAGATCAGTTATCTTTTGTGGCCAATTTATATTATCTTAAATATGCTGTAAGTATGTTCTTTGAATTTCCTCATTTACTCTAACATATTATAGGGTTGAATGGGTGTGACAAGAAGACAGGAAAGAGGAAGTGTTGTATAAAATAATTGAACTGTGATGCCCTTCTCAATGTAAAGTTCTAGGATCCTAAAAACATATGTATAACTTTCTTTCAAAAACTTTTTTTTCAAATTATTTTTTTCTATGCATTGTAGATTTTGGCACCCATCTGTTCTCAAGGATACATATCTGAATGGTGCACACCTAGTTAAAAAACCTGATTTACAGTCAAGAAGGGAAGCCGTATCCCACATGTGCACAGTGTTAGGATGACAAAATGATCTTTGTTAAGGAACTCATGCCTTTAATCAAGAAAAGCAGGGAACTGGAGGAAAAAAATGTCAAAAAAGTGGAACCACAGGTGGTTTATCACTAAAAATGGAAGAAAATAGAAGTTTGATTCTGACAACATCTGTTAAGGATCAGTTCCACTTTTGCAGATAATAAAAAAATGAAATAGTTGCTTAGAGAAAAATCTGTTACTTTTGAGAAGAGTGGCAGGAGAAAAATGGTATGTAAATTACCAACCAGGGAAATAATCCAGATAGAGTGTTTATCAGGGGCGATACCAACAGTGTAACCCATGGCTATAAGGAACTGGCATAATTATTCTGGAAATCATCTTCCCTCCCCACCTGCCTGTCTCTTGCAGAATAAAATAAACACCAAGGGTACTGCTTAAGGAGAAAAGTAGAAAAATGAGAACATATTATTCACTCATACATACATATACATACAAGGGGACTTTAACTGCAATGAGGTAACTGCCACTGGATTGTTTTGGGATTCACCCCTCTTAGCATATTTGTGCTCCCAGCTTCGCCTCTCTAAAGTGTTGCTTGACTCATTAGCCCAGAGGTATATGTGTGTGTGTGGGGTGTGGGGGATGTGTGCTACACAGAGAGAAACTGAGGTAAAGACAAAGTTAGAGAGTAACCGAAACACAGAAAAGGAGAAGAGATATTTATTAAGAGTTTTCCCCACTATGTATTGATGATATCCCTGGTTGATATAGTGTGAAGAGGACAAGAAAATGAGTGCCAAATGGCTTAATGTTTAAATTCCTAAGCATTTGCTTAATTTAAATTTCAGAGATTTCTTTTGAATACAAGGCTTAATGTCAAAATTTGCTGATCATATTTGGCTTTTAGATTTGCATTAGGTTTTCATGTCATTTTCATCATCAGTTTCTCCAAATACATGAAATGTCCGTAATTTGTAGTTAACAAGTCTTTGGGGGATATTATGACAATCTGGATAAAAAACACTGCACCAAAATGTGTCATACGACGACCCTTCACTTGACCTTTCATTCCTTTTTATTTTATTTAGTGCCCCATATATTTAAGATGTTCCCAAGAAGAACTTAACCTGATTTATCAAAATGATAATAAATGGTATCTTTTATTTTATTTGACGTGGTCTCATTCCATCCCTGTTGCACAGACTTTGTTTTCACAATTGCTGTGGATACGGAAACAGAGACCCAAAGTTTAAGCAACTTTCCTAAAGGCTCATTGCTGGCCCGCTTGGCGAACGATGTGTGTTCTTTCTGCTGCACAACATTGCTGAATATCAGTCGTAAGTCTCCTGAAGCCTCCGGCTTGGTGTCATGCAGTCTGGGACTTTGGCTAATTCAACTGGTGATGGGAACGGCCATCATGAACAGATACAGTATTGTTTCCACTTAAGCTGATTATGACTTTGATTGCATAGTTTGTTTTCTTTCCCTTTAGTACATTCTGACATAGGCCAGATTGCCAGATTTATGCTCTAAAGCAGTTTTTGAATTAGTTTGCAATGTACGTGCACTTAGTAGGGGCCAGTGTTTAACCCAGACATTTGACTCCTTGCTTTTCATTTTATTATTTATTTATTTATTTATTTATTTATTTATTATTTAAACTTATTTATTTTTATTATGGTGACATTGGTTAATGAAATTCAGTGAGTTTCAGGTGTACAACAGTAAGGTGTATGTGTATTGCATTGTATTTGCTTTCCATTTTAAAAGAAACTTAATGTCACAAAGATGATTTGACCATGGTGAAGGTGTGGAGATGTTGTTCCTAAGTGCTTTGACCTTGGAGTTGAGCAGTGTTCTGACCTTTACTGCAGTGCTCTTGTAGTCTTCCTAGGACAGTCTTAGTGGGACATGGAGTAGAAGGCAGAAACTCTTTGGCCACTGAGTTGCTACAAGTGAGAGCTAGGAAGGGCTGGTGAGTAACTAGTAGAAGAAAACATTATCTGTGACACTTTTAAGGCCTAAGACTTAACAATATTTTGCAGTTTCCAACTGCAAAAATGAATTTGCTCTCTGCGATTTGTCTATTTGCTTCCCCTCTTATCTTTGTCAAATCCCAGTGGTGGATAGTGGATAATGGCATTTATTTCTTGACATCAGAGGTGGTGCCTTCCTATCCAGGAGGGGACCTTCTGACTTGGAGATAAATCTGTGGGGACACTTAAATACCAAAGCCAGTAACTGTCTTTTCTCTTCAGCTTTGATTCTAGTGTGCAAAATACACAATGTCACCATTTAGTTACAAAGTAGGATCTCTATTACATGCTTGGCTTCAGAAGGGGCTTCACATGGGGCAGATTCTGTCGGTTGCTCACCTTCCTTGCCAACACACTCGACCTCTGCGTCTAAGTCACATTTAGTGTAAAGTAATTATGACAATCTCGTTGCTCCTTGCCAGTGATTTATCTGCATGGGCATGTGATCTTGTTTTGGAAAATAATTGAATAAACACCAAGGAGGGTCTTGCAGAAAACTCTGAGGAGCCTGTATCCTTGATGACGTCATCGAGCTGCTGATTCAATGTTGGTATGGCTCCTCTCTAGTCTCTTTATTATGTCCTTGTGGTTTAAGCCTGCTAGTCAAGTTTCTGTTGCTTGTGGCTAAAACTATTCCTAATTGATAGAATATCCTAGAATGGATTGCATATTACAGTTCACTTTTTATAAATTTCAATTTTTACACTATAGAACTCTTATACTATAATTAAGAGGACAATTTATTCACATAGCAAATGGCATAATTGAATAACAAAATCAATAGAGAATGCACTTGAATATTATGTTAAGAAACTGAATAAGCAATTAATTTAGCAAATATATAATGCATAAGTGTGCCTTATTAATTCAATGCCAATTATCTTTAATCCAGAAAATTATCCAAGCTTAATTATCATCCTCATATATTATATTAACATCAATATTTATAATAAATTTTGATATGCTGGCATTTATAGTTCAGTTGAAATATTGATGCCTTCATAAAGCAAGAACATATTTCAATGTACTTAAAATAATATAGCACTGGTGGAGGCAAACGTGAGGGTGAATTCTGGAAAAGCTAGCCCTAATATAACAGATTATTTCCAGGGTACAGGAGATCTGTGGCCAAAGGGTTGGTAACCTGGGGTATTTGTCCTTTCTCTGCCCAACTTTGCTCCCTGGTCAAAACCAAGGGAATAAGAAAATATTCAGAGGCCCTTGGATGATGAGCAGGAGGAAAAAATGTGGGAGGCTGGAATATGCCATTAACTAAAACTGCTATCTAAGTATTTGAACCTCCACGATATGTATATTTTCTCAAGGACAGCTTACACAGTACTCAGGAATGCCTGGCATCAGCACAGTAAATAGAGCATCTAGCTCCCTGATGCTCAAGTGCTGAAACAACAGTTGTTCTTGGGCCAGCACATTCTCATCTCCAATGAAAAGTGAGCCCAAGTCTTTAAGGGCTTATTAGAGGAAGGATATTATTTTCACAGTGACTCAAAGCCAGCTGCGAAGGCCTTTAGTACAGTTTATGCTGCTGCTCCCCTCTCTTCCACCTTTGGCATGCCTACAATTGGATGAAGTGCTTTTCCTGAAATGGCAATCACTATTAAATCCATTAGATGGAAATCAAAGTGTTCCCCTAATTGTTTAAAGTCTCATTGCGAAAAGGAAGTTTCTATTGATTGGAATATGAGGGGAAACAATCCCAAGTTCATCATTCTTTTCTTTTTTATAAACATGGTCAGATGAGAGTGACACACTCACAGTCATTAGATTCACTTCTCCGAAGATTCTTGTTCTCCACTAGAAGTTTCTAGTCTGGGTTTCTTTGTGCCAAGTCATTCTGTTTTTAGTTTTTATATTTCCTGACCACTTTTTCACATTTTTTTCCCTTGGGCCAGTCATATGTACTTTATATCTTTGCCTTGTCTTCAAAATTTTTATTAATTTCCAATTATTTTTAACACCAGATCTTCGAACAATTAGTCTTTAAAAAATTTAGTTGGCTGGACCCTACTCCCAGCATATGGCACTTCCTTTCCTTTCTTCTCCAAGAGCCATTACGGCTACTCTCAAGTACTCACTTTTAGCCATTGCTCAATATTTGGATTCCTGATGTCAGGCCATTGCCCTTAGCTATGTATCCCCAGTTCCCAGAACAGTGCCTGACACTTAGTGGGTAGTGCTTAATATTTTTTGAATGAGTGAATGAATTCAGGTGTTCTTTTAAAAGATCTCACCAAAAACTCACTTGGATAAATAAATAAATCTACCTAAGAGAAAAACAGTCAAAGTGAGACTTTTGCTGTGGTTAGACAGTATCTTATTTGGTTTAGACTCAGCCTCTTTGATAAATCTTTGCTCCTTTCTTCACTGGACCAGGAGTGTTGGACAATTTCTGAAACAAAGAGGAAAAATATGTTTACTGCTTTAGATTTCTTTGCTCTAACATATATCCCAACAAATATGACATTACCAATTAATATCCTTTATAATGCTGATATTTCTAAAAGGGAGCTGTAGACAAATATTATTAAACCTTTGTTTCATGGAATCTGGCTATATTATTCACATTAAAGGAAATTTCTTCCTGCTTATAGAAAACTTAAAATAGGAGACTGCTTGTTCAGAACATTTTAACAGGTGTAATGAAAATTATGGATTTGCTGAAGACTGGATTGAATCAGATTGTAATAGAATACTTGGCAGGCAGTATTTAATTTCTCCTTAGCTTATTAATTACACGTATTACTGCATTGAGAGAAATTGCCGTATTCGGTAATATAAAATTGAATTTCATTTGACAGTCATGATAAAGTATAGAATATAGAATGTCAGTTTTGCACTCCTTTTCCCTGGTGTTGACATTTGGGTATTGTCAGTTTTCTAAGTGCTTTAAATTATATGGCAGAGTTGCTGCCAAAATACTTGAAAGGAGAATAAATAGAGGTAGGATTACTGATTCCAATTTGGCAGTAATTTCATGGGAATGAGGATAGCCTATTACCAAGTTCTAACAGTAAAAACCGGAAGAATTTTCAGTGTAATCTTTATGTTTTAAATAATGCTTAGTGTTGAACTGAGATACCATGTGCTTGTCTCTGAACTTTGTGCATTGAATAATTCTTTAGCATAGTAAACCTAAAGAGATAAATAAGCTATCTTTTTAGGCATTTCCTAGAAATAATCCCCAGATGTTAGTGGAAAGATTTACTGAAAGATTAGTGAAATGTAGTTTGGTCCAATTATGTGATTCTAATTGTAGAGTAGGTACCTTGAATGGCACTTTGGTGTCCAGATTCCTTTGTGTTAACAATGAAAATTGCTATACAGAACTTCCATTCTGAGTACACTGCAGCCAAAATGTAACAGCTCAAAATGGAGAGTTCTCCCTTTGCTTTATTAGATCCAAACTGTCTGGAGCTCTAGAAATCAATCTTTTTGTTAAATCTCTTTACTGTTTAAGTTTCATGTTAGCTCATACTACATACCCATTATGTGGCATTTTCCTTGACGGCAAAGACTGTCTGGCTTAATCCATATAACCCATAGCAGAAAACCAGTATGGTTACTAGGTTCTTAGTATTGAACCAAACAGGCTGGTAGTTTACCTTTCAATATGGTAAAATCAAAAGGAAAAAAACTAGATATACCAAGGTAGATTTAAAAACATTGTTAAAATTTTCTTCTCAAGGATCTTAGGACAAAAACAGGACTTTGCCTTAGGGCTGCCATGCCCGTGTCCTGGGAGCCGTTCCTCTGTGAGCACTCCTGGTCATGCAGGTGAGTCAAGTCAAACTAGGTAGCATGTATGGGGTACTCATAATATGCTAGCACTGTCCCAAGTGGTAGTAACTCATTTAAGCTTCACAGCATCCCTGTGGTAGAGGTACTAATACTATCTTCATTCTGCAAGTGAGAAAACTGAGGCACAAGTTGTACAGTATAAGTGGTGTACCTGGCATTTGAAATCAGGAAGTCGGGCTAAAGAGTATGTATTAATAGACTGCCTGAAGTACCTCCTCATATGTCTTGGAATGGCTCCCAGCAGTGCCAAAGGATTCCAAAGCACCTGTCTGCCTGTCTGTCTGTCTATCTATCTATCTATCTATCTATCTATCTATCTATCTATCTATCATCAATCTATACAATCTGTTTGCTATGGTAGGCAGAATAATGGCTACCCGAGGATATCTATGTCTTAACCTCTAGAGCCTGTGGATATTTTATGTTACATAGCAAATGGGAATTCAGATTGCATATGGAATTAAGATTTCTAAACAGCTGACCTTAAGATTAGAAGATTATTCTGTATTATTGGATGAGCCTAATAAAATCATAAAGATCCTTAAAAGTAGAATTGGGAGTCAGGAGAATCAGTTTTAGAATCATGAAATATGAGAAAGACTTGACCAGCCATTGCAGGCTTTACACGTGGAAGGGGCCACAAGTCTAGAATTATGGGCATATTCTAGAAGCTGGAAAAGACAAGGAAATGGAATATTTCCTTAGAGCCTCCAGAAAAGGTTGTAAATCTGCTACATTTTGATTTTAGCCCAGTGAGATCTGTGTCAGACTTCTGACCTACAGTAATGTATAATAAATAAATTTGTGCTGTTTTAAGCCACTAAGTTTGTGATTTTTTTTTACAGTGACACTTATTACCATAAGTGAGGAGGTGTCAATTTCTCCTTTGGGCTGGGAGATAGGGCTTGGAGAGCTTCATCATTGAGAAGAGATAAAAAATATAACAGTCTCTCTGTCAAGGAAGAGCTAACCTGAGAATTTTTTTATTCAAAAGTTAATTCTACTACAGACTACTAATTACCAGAGGGTAAGGGGGAGGGGGGAGGTAGACAGGGTAAAGGGAGTCAAATATGTGGTGTCAGAAAGAAATCTAACTATGGGAGGTGAACACACAGTGTAAATATATATATGCCTTTTTGTTAAAGTGTACAGCTGAAACTTATTGGATTTTGTTAACCAATGTTCTTACTATTTAAAATTTTTTTTTAAATAATAAAATTGAAAAAAGTTAATTCTAAATTTATTGAAAATTATGTCAGTGTTGTGCAATGTTTCGTTCCTCAGAGGCATCACTGATTTAATTTACTTCCAGAGGTATTTCACATTTATATGAGCATATACTTACATACGGTCTTTTTCTCTTAAAGAACAGTAACATATGAGAACTGTACCTTTGCGTAGCACATATTGCACCTTTGCTTTTATTTTTTTTATCACAACTGAAGAAAAATTTTCATGGTGATGAAAAATAAGCAAAACAATGTCAATAGAATTGGTAGGAAGGGAAGTAGGCATGATTTTCCACATTTTATATAGGCGCTCCATAAATTGGAACATATCAGGGGAATACAATAGGGGAGGGTATATGGTTCACACCAAAAAAGTACTCAGAATGTTTGTTTAATGAACTGATGAATAAATTTGAGATGACTAGGTAGCCAGGCTAAGATCCTATTCTGAGCTTCTTGCAGAAATTTCTGGAGAAGAAAAAAATATCTGGGATGTGAGTTCTGACTGACAATTGGCTCTTAGATCTTAGAGTTTAGATTTTTGAAACCTGGATGGGAATAGTAGAAGGTGAAGGCAAAACTAACCTGCCATTTTAATGTTGCAATTGTATCTCTGTGAGCTGGAGACTTAAATATACCTTTGGCAGAAAGAATTCTTTTGTTGGAGAAACTGCAGAAATTGGGTAGTTGTTTTTTAAGTGCAGAAGTTAGCTCATAATTACAAAAGTGCATGTTTAAGAGCTGTAGCACTCTGTAACTAAAAACTGCTCTATGTGACAATGTTGAAAGTTATATATATGCTCTAACCAGAGCTGCATCGCTGTAGACATTGTATCCTTCTTTTCCCATATGTGAATTTGTTACTACTGATACAGAAACAGTTACTTAGTCTTATGGAGATATTTTGTGTGTGTGTGTTCATTTTCCCCAAGTGAGGTTAAATGACAGTAGGTAATAGTGAGCTTAAGTACCGTAGGTGACCAACAGCTGAGCTCTGGAAAGGTTGGAGATGAGAAGGATCATTCCCTGCCCAATGTCTTGGATTAGCTTAAATTAGAGATGAATTTTGTAGAACTTTGAATATAGTGATATTGCTTCGAGTTCTAGGTGACAATATGTAGCATATGATTGGGGAGAGGGCTTTTCATCCTCTCTTTGTCACAGATCCCAGCACTGTTCTGTCATCAGAGGATGGGAGACAGCATCTTTGGCATGGCCATTCAAATTCTCACAATGGAAGGAATTGTCAGCAAAATACAAAGAGTTAAGAGTTGATCACGAGAATCATGTCAATAATTAACATTTATTGAGCAATTCCTATGTATTAGGTACTATGCTTTATGTATATTTGCTCATTAATCTCTACAGTTGCCTAAAAGAGTTTCATAGATAGCTCACAGAATAAGGAACTTCTTGTCTGTAGATGTTTGCAAGCAGAGGTAGACAACCATCTACCCCATATGTTGTAGAGAAGATTCTTAGTTTGGGGGTAAGCCAGAACAGGTGATTGTTAGATCTTTTCCAAGTGTAAACACTTAGAATCCCACCAGTTATTGATCAACTGCAGAGTTAGATATTTAGAGTGTTCAGTAATATTTGTTAGGGACCAATCAAGTCTTGAACTTCTCTCTTGCTTCTGGGTAGTGATTGGTGCAGGTTAGAAGTGATGAAGGGCATCACCACCTGCTGTTCTTGTTGAACTGGATCAAGCTCAGAGTGACCTTACTGTGTCTTTTAAAGACAGTATGTGGACATGATTAAATCAAGTTATTGAGCAAATTGAAGTCTGTAGAGGAGAAACTCTAATTTTTTAAAAAAGAACTCTGAGTCTTCTTCAAATGAAAACTTTGCACCCAAACTTTTAACCCTTTCTTCAGTTTTATCTCTGAGCTACAATGATGGCTTAAAATTACAAGTTTAGGTCATCCAGATATCTCTTTTAAAAAATTTTTATAGCAGTTTATTTGAACCAAACTGATGACATATGCCAGAAAGTAAGATCTCAAATGCTCCCCCAGATGTCTTGTCATACAGCTGGTATGATAGCACTAAATTGATGCTTGCTGAGAAATGATTTTATCAGAGGAGTAGTCTATTAATTTCTCTATTAATTCATTAGCGATTTATTTGTCAGGAACCATTTTATGTGCTGGAAAAATAACCATGAATCTTTAGAAGAGGATTTACATAGAGTAACAATACAACTGAATGCGATATCAATGTTATAATGGAAGTTAGAGCCAAATGTGGCAACATAGAAGAGGAATGATTTTTAGCATGGAGGTGTCACAGTGGCAGTCATGCTTCAACTGGGTTTTGAGGGATGAACAGGATTTCATTAAGCAAAGAAGAGAAAAAAGGTATTCAGAAAGGCGATATGCTCCGTTGCTTGAAGCTATGGCCCACTGTACACCGAGGGGATATTTACAGCTTTAGCAATATGGTGGTGGTGATGGTAGGGTGTGTTTGTGCTGGAGTGTGAAATTTGTGTGGAAGCAGAGGGGAATTGTACAACCTAGAAACTGGAAATTGAGAGAGGATTCTACATAGAAGCTAGGCTGAGAATTTTTTAAAAATATACCTTGACCCATAATTTGATATGAGGACAGTGGCTATTGACTTTAGGGGATCTCCATGAGTAAGTAAAGATGGTCTGCAACAGTTGGATAAAAAATTAGCTTTTATTGTCTGAGCAAAAGTAAGGAGCCCAACTCAGAACGTGGGCCGGAAACCCCTGACATCTGGAACAGCAACAGTTTCTGCAGCTAAAATTGAATATCAGTCTTCACATACAGGCATCGAAGAGATTTTTTTTTTTTTTTTTTGTCAGCCACGTCTGCACACACAAGATAGTAAACTCTATCTGTGGTGTCATCCTGACATATATAAATGGTGCTTCCTGCTGAGGCCACAGAGGCCCTCTTTTGGTGAGCCCCATCTGCAGTGCTCTGTGAACCTCACCCACAGAGACTAAGCCAAACCGTGTCACTGTGTCAGTGTCTGTGAGTGGCCCAAGCACTTCCTTTCTATCCAAGATTGCAAGCACCTTTAAGGGCAAGGATCACACCATAGCATTCTCTGTAGGATTCTCTGTAGGTTTGCCTAAAATGTTGACCAAATGAATTCCAGCCATGAGCTATCTTGGAGAACTTGTGAATAGTCTGACCTTGGGTTTGCTGCTGACCACGCTCACCCTCTTGGTCCAGGCTGACATTGACAGGCACTAATGTTGCCCTGTTAGAAAAAAAAAAACGGAAATTAATACTCTGAGTTCCCCTGTTTCAAGCTTCAGAATAGTAGTCATTTAATTACTAAAGCCAGTGGTTAATTAAAATGCCAAAGACTTTCTTTGGGGGAGGGTTCATCTCTTGCATACCTTTGTAAGGCCCTCCTGTTCTCTCCTTTCTTTAAACTGAACAGCACCTCTCACCACATGCTTCTCCAGCAGAATCTCCACCCTCTGCTTTACATCTAATTTTACCCATGTCTTTGTCCATTCCCAATGGTCTTGCTTCCTGATGTTGACTAATTGCTAAATTCATCTGTACCAAGGTGCTGGAGTCTGGAAATTTAACTTGAATTTCAATTGAGACTTGATGAAAACAGGAAACTGACCCAAAAGAGAGAGAGAATTCTGGGACTTTTGACCTTTCTCATATCAGATCCCCCTTTGGACTTGGACTCAGAATTCTATTATTAAAGGCTGCTCGTAGTAACTGAATCTCTTTATCCAAACATCTTCCGTTTTATAAGGTCTTCAAGGGAGAAACAGCCAGATGATGAACAATTCCCTGAAACTAGATAGAAATTAAGGATAGCAAAATTGTTCCTTCTCTTCCCACCACTGGCTGGGAGTTTATTTTTTAAAGAAATATACAGCAGGAGGCTAATTATGAATGAAATAAAAGACATCAAAAGAATCTTTCTAATTAGCTTAAATACTGATTGTTACCATCAGAAAATGAGTCAGACTAAAAGCACATGTAATTGCATTCTTCCTGTGTTGTGGGAAGACTAGGGATTGAGGAATTGTATTATGAGAGAAAGAAAGGACAGTCATGGTGAGATCCATCCTAATGAAGAGATGGTTTTGCCATCACCGATTGTGGCCTATGACATTTGCTTGAGTGAATGGAAAGTGTTTGGTACCCAGGAGGCTGGCAGTCTTCACCACACAGCCTGTACGTAGGTGGCAAGCACCATATTAATACTCCTGTTGACACATGACAAACCCACGAACTGGAAATTATAACAACTAGAAGTGAATCATTGATGTTTAGGGCCAACTGCAGGCAAAGTTGAGAACGACCTTGGTGCTGTTTCTCTTGCTGTGTTCTCATCCTACCTCCTTGATGCCTTTATTTTTTTCTTTGATTGTCCTAAATTATTTATTAGGTAAGAATTTTACAAACATTATATTAGTGGTAACAGTTTAGCTGGACAGTGTTGCTCCTTCTCCAAGCTGCATGGCGAGAACCAACAAAAGGATGGTGGAACTTGTGGCCCTTTCCGAGGCCCCGGTTCTTGCGGTCTGCAGACGTCAGCCCTTGCATCTCCCTGTGCTTGTGGACTATTTTGGTGATCCACTGAGTGTCAGGATTCCGTCTGATAGCTTTATGGAATGGATCAATGAGGATAACCTCAAAAAATTTGTATATGGAATCTTCACCAACCCAGTAAGAATTCAGGGCTCTCAGAGCCCCGCAGTGGCGTCCAGCTCGCTCCTCGGCTTGGGGCAAACTGTAGCTGGCGAACACCATGATGGACAGGCTTGCCGTAGGTTGCACCCATAGGACCTGGGCGTTTGCAGCCACTGCAGCGCACGTGAATCCTGTATATAACACAATCTTGCTTGGCCTGGTATCCCAGCCTGCGCGCTTTATTGGGCTGGTTGGGGCGGGGCGCCCTGTGGAGAGAGGGGAGCTGGCAGTACTGCCAGCAGCGCACCCTGAGAAGTGAGCGCGTGACCTCGGACTGCTTCTTCCTCCACAGCTCCTGCATGTACTTGTAAGCGCCCACCTCGGCTTACCGGATGGCTGCGGCCAGGTGGAAAGGCTTGATGCTTTTTTATTGCACAGATCTCCTATGAAAACTTCTTTGTGCAAATGTCTGTTGTCACATATTTATGCCTCTGTGTGATTGTTAATAATTGTTTTCCTCCTAGAGGGCATTTAACTATTAATTCTTATCCCTAATTATGATACAAAAATTTTCTAAGGGACTCTCCTAAATCCTAAATATCTAAAGGAGTTACAGGCATCAGTAATTAGCATGAATCTAGTAGAGGAAGAAGGAAGATGAAAACAAAGTCCTTCCTAGTATCCCTGAAATCTCACCACAGACCTACCTGCTCTGTGTAAGGCGAAGTATTTAAGAACAGGTAAAGTGGCAGAGAATGATCGAATTTCTTCTGATGATACAAATACGAAAGGCTGATTTATAAGCTTACCAAAAGAGATCCTTTCACAGAGTATATATTATGAGAAATTACTTGAGAAATATGTGATGCCCATTTTGGGGATTATTGACTAGTAGAACTGATGTCTTCATTCAATCAAAATACAATAAACAAAACCAATTTTTATGTCATCACATATTAAAATGTTCCTAATTACATGGCCTTAGGTTAGTAGTTTTTAATCTTATTAGTGTGTAAAAAAACTTTTGGGCAGTACTGTGAAATCTTTAGGTCTCTTTGCAGAATAGAATTTCTAATACATAAAATTAAACACTTAAAATTTCAGTGAAAAACCAATGTTATTTGAAAGACATTTATCAATATTTTTAAAGATTTGTGAAATTTGCTTTATTAATTTATTAAAAACAAGACCTAATACACAGACAATGACCACATAACTTCATATCAATAATGAGCACAAATAATATTTTCAGGTATTTGCAACAGCTATACTGTGATATCAAAATACTTGCGATTTCTAATGGAGATAAAATTATAGGTACCTTAAAACCCGTGGCTACCAGTGGCTACTAATTTATATTTATAATAGAAGGAAATATTATGTTTAATTAGAGGTTAATGAAAAGTTTGCAGTGGATTTACTGGCTTAACAGCCCGTCACCTCTTTGAGTTGTATGGTGTTAGAGAGAGAACACAGCCTTTGAATCACAGATCTGAGTTCAAGTTTCCATAAAGATTTTATTTCCAGAGTGTCTCAGTTATTTTACTTAACATTTTGTAATTTAGTTTGCTTGTTTTTAAACTAGGGAATATTGAATTCTTCATGAAGTCATTGAGCAGACTAGATGATATAATATATATTCAACATCTGGTACAATGCCTATCATAAAGTGGGAGCTCAGAAGTAACAACTCAGTTTGGGCATTTTTTCCCCAACAGTCAAAAGGGGAAGAGGAAGTAGGTAAGATGATTTGTAAAGTTCAGTCTTGCCCTAATATTCTAGTTCTAGGTAATTTGCTGCCTGGGATAGGTATCGTACTTAAATTTCAAAAGAATTTGAGAAGGAAAATACATTGGAAAATGTATTTCATTTTATGCATATCCAAATCAAACCATAAATCTAGCTGTCTAAAATTTCAAGTCTGTACACTTCAAACCAGTTCACAGGAACTAAATATCAAAAGGTAATTAAAATTCCAGTAAAATAAGATAAGATTTTAGGATTTGTAATGCAGGCTTTTCTATTTTATGATAACTTAAGATTTTAATTGCATTCTCATCTTCTCCCATGCAGAACTGAGAGAGAGGTGACATGCAAAGGAGCCCCTGCATGAGCGATGCTGAAGGGGAGAACAAAACCCTAATCTTCTCACAGCCTTACCCACTGCGTCCCGCCCAAGAGTCAGAAACAAGGCAGGTATTGGACACGATGGCCAATTTTAGGTGCTTTGCTGACATATCTAATATGAATTAATTGAAAAGAAACTTCGCATAATCTTTCCCCAGTGAGAACTTCCTTGAAATTTAGCTTCTTAAGTTGCCAAGAAGTTGATTTTTGAAATTTTTATTATTAAATCTTCTAGACAATCTTCACTAATTGTCAGATATCATAGAATCCACTAAAACTTATTTGAATATCACAATTTAAAATCTTAAAAAACATAACATACACCCCAGTATATAAGGCATACATATTTTGAGTAATGAAACTTATTCAAATTTCTGTTTTCAGATTTGGGAAGCTACAATCAAGGTCACTTAAGAAGTAGGTCTCAGTGTATTACCATTACTGTGGGTGTCCACATGGAAATTTAGAGGCATGGGCAAGGCATCAGATCACACTAGCTCCTACCCCTTGCTCTTCTATAACTTCTCACGCCAATGTTAAGAAACCTGGCTCCCATCATCTACTATCCATTTATTTATTGTTCAGTTATAGTACATATGTACAGGAGAATCAGAATTGGTATGCCTTACCCCTGTACTCCTGTGGGAAATAGCTTTACCAATTACAGTACAGTGTTTATCAGCAGTTCCTTTGCCTTTAATCTTATAGACTCCACCATTTCTAAATTTACTTCTATTAGCACCTTTTCCCCTCTACTCCCCTTCAGTGAGGTTATTTCATACATTTGTAACACAGGTTCTCTTGTCATAGTCTGGGTTCTTCCTGAGATTCCCCAGACCTTCTAACTATAAATGACATACTGTTGAATTGTACACTTGAAACTTATGTGATTTTCTTAATGTTACTCCAATAATTTTTAATAAAAAATTTGTATACATTAAGGTTCATTGTTTGTTCTATAAAGTTATAGGGGTTTTGACAAATGCATGTCATGCATCAACCATGATGGTATCACACGGAATAATTTTACTTCCTGACCAATCCCCAGACATCATCTAGTCAATCCTCCCCTTCTCCCTCTGAAAGCCTGGAAATGAATGATATTTTTACTATTTACTGTCCAGAATGTAAAGAGGCCTTATTGCAAAGGGGACTGACAAATTTTAAGCTCCGTTTATTTTCTTGCAGTGCCCTTTCAAGTGAATTCTTATGCCCTAATTAACTTAGATATTTCCTACAGGAAATATCTATGCAATTCTGAGTTTTTATCAGGAAGTTATATCCACTTATCATTGTTTTTCAACTTCCTTCTTGAGCTATGATTAGCTATAAACATGCTGAAAGGAATCATCTGCTAATATGCTTCGGGCCAAAAATATTTGTTTTGGCCAGTTCCAGGAACTCCATCAATAAGGTCTTTGGAAATATTGGTTACTTTGTGTCCTGGATGGGTGGCCTTTTTACTGCCTATTAATTCACAGCATTTAGGTAGCCTTTTACCAGTACAATGTTTTCAACCTCGATTACACATTGTAATTACACAGCGGACTTTTTAAAAACAATGATGTTCAGCTCTCTTAGAGATTTATATTCAGCTGACCCTGAATGGTGCCCAGGCACAGGTACTTTTTCAGAGATCTTTATGTGATAGTAATATGAGCTCAGTTTGAGGACCACTAGCATCTGTACTAGAACAGATGACCTTTGCGTCCATTGAACATGGTATTCAATTCTCCTTCATTACTCTCAGCTGCATGATCTTGGGCATATTGCTTAAACTTTCTGAGCCTAATTCCTCCTCCGTAACATAAGATGAATAGCATCAATACTACAAAAGCTTGTTTTGAAGTGTATATAATTTAACCCAATGTGTCATCACTTTTATAGGATTTAACAGGGATTTGACTCCAAGTATAACCTTTCTTTATGACTGTCTCTCTTATTTTTCTTCCCTGGTAACATTTTTTTCTTTTAATATTAGTGTCATTTTCTTTTGTTCTCCTAAAATGTAAATATGTACCCATTCTGGCACTATATATCCTGTCATAGTTGATGATAATCGCCATGAAAAAGCCATGGTTCAGAAGTCAAGAAACAGGATCTTGTATCAGCTGTGTTTCTCTCACTTGGTTCTTACTGTCTTTATACTGGATACCTGATAACCAGCCTCAGCTTTGACACCCTTCCTTTTGATTTTGGAACTATATTACTTTGGTACTATATTTCCACCCTCTTTCTTTAGAGTCAACCCTTTGAAAATCCCTGGTTTCAGTCTTGTTCTACCCATCTTATGGTTGAGCACACACAGGTGGTAATGGTGATGATGATTATGATGAAGAGGATAACTAGGATATTGTTTCCAGGACCCTTGACTGAAATTGCAATATAAAAAAAGTTCGTTCATGTGGTCTAAGTGAGAGAACACGAGTTACATAAGCACCTTTCTCCATAGGCTGAGATAAGTTTTATGAATGTTTTTAAATTCCTTTGTGGTTGAATCAAGAGCTAATGCTTATGAGCGAGATGAAAATCTATTTTCTCCACTATTTTGTGGCAGCTCAAGAGATAATTTTTCAATGAGATTGTCCTGAGTTTATGACAAAGTCATGGATAAGCTACCAATATCAAACGAATTATTTTGAAAATGTCACTTTAGCTTTTGTTTTTAGCCCCTTATCACTGAAACAAAGAATACTTTTTATGATGAAATTTTAATTGAAAACATTTTTAGGCTGGAATCAGTGTGGACATAATGCCATCCCATTACACAGACACTGAAACATTAGATGTAAAGTTCAAATTAATGGGGGAAAGAAGATATAATCAATATCTTCACATACTGGTGATTTTATTCACATACTGGTGATTTATTTTGTTGTTATAGATAATGTACTCTTCAGAAGTATTTTAATCCATTAAGGACCATTTTGAATCCATTTGTGAAGTGTTCAATTTGAAAAAAAATAATTCAGCAGTAATATATATTCCCAACGCAAATATCATTAAAAAAATCAATCAATATCTCATCTTTAAATAGAGAATGGAGCATGCTGTACTTTACTCAGCAAAACACAATTCTCTCCCATGAAAAGTTGCAGATCAAACAATCTGTGACTTAGTAAACTTTACAACAACTAAACAACAACAAGGAAATGAGGGGGAAAGCTTTTCTTTAAAAAGATAGCCAAAGATCCTAAAACGACCTGGTTGACCATTTTCCTGTTGTGCTTTAGAAACGACTGAGGAGAAAATAGCGTGAACATCTATATTAATCCCTGCCTTAGTTTTTCAGGGAATTAAAAGAGGAGAAGCAAGGAAGGAAATCTTGGAGCAAGTAGCTAAATTCCACGATATCCATCAAAGCAGGGGACAACCATACATGATGTACCAAATGTTACCCTGTGTGCAATAAGGAGGGCTTGTTAAATTGGGAAGTCATTTATTACTTGAAGGAAGGATGCAGATGAGTTAGGGAAACACAAACAAATTTATGCTGAACATAAAGGAAACATTGCTAACATATAAATATGTAAATAATGCCCCAGTCTTCTTTGGGACAAAGTTTCAACTTTTCCTACCAATACGATTTCAGAGATGTTGGGGGAAGCAAAAATGGTTTGCATTTTAGGTCATTTAAAAAATTAAGTCAATGAAATAATTTAAGGCGGGTAGCCTAGAGGGAGGCTAATGAACTACGAAGTGGTTATCTTGTAAGTGTACACTTTCTGATGACTTCGTAAGAGCTTGTTGGCCTTCTCTCACCAAACTCTCAGAAAATTTGGCAAATTGCTGAGTCCACTCTGAGAGAGTTACTACCTCTGAATTCACTCCAAAGCTTTGTTCTGCTCTGAATTACTTTAAGTTCTGAAAGGCAAAACTGATCAGGGGAGGGTTAGGATTATAATTACATACAGGAAAATCGATATAAAATGAGTCCGAAGGAAGGTACAAAACTGGATGCCAGGCCCAAAGGTAGGAAGGACAGATGGCACACACCTTTGGTCCAAACCAAGCCCAAGATCTGGGGCAGGTGACTCATAGAGATTCAAAGGTCAAGCAATTAACCCAGGTGCAGTTGGCAGGCAGCCATCAGGGATCAGAGACATAGTTTCTAGAAGATGAGGATAAAGGGTGGAAGACCTAGACTTTGAGGAACTAGAATATCAAGCAGAGACATGAACAAGTAGATAGTAACTAAGACAATACCAGGGACATGGAAAACTAGAACCCAGTAGATTGGGATCTGTGGCGCCATGAGCCATCGGTGAGAATAGCTCAGCAGTGACTCACCTGTGGGTAACCAGGCCTCAGGCTGGGACGATGCCTGTAACAGAGCAGTTGTGGCTTGGGACGAGGAAACAAGATGAGGCTTCTGGCATGAGACAGCTACAATCTGAGGTAAAATCAGTGAGGAAAATTTATTCAAGTAGATAGGCAGAGGTGAGGGGCAGTGCAAAATGAAGAAGAGGTCATTCTAGCTGGGATAACTGCAAAGCCAATGTAGGAGGTGGTAGATGGTATTAAGGCAAGAACTGCTGAGGAGTGGCAGAAAATGAGATTAGAAAGGTAAGCAGAGGTCGGATCCTGAAAGGCCTTAGGTACCAAGATAAAGAAGCTCAGTGTCATCTTTTAAGAAATGAGGAGCCATTGAAGAACTTTAGGCAGGAGAGTGAACAAGTTCAGGTTTGTCATTGAGATAACTTATTCTGGTGGCAGCGAAGGACCGATTAAAAGAAGTTAACACCGGAGGAAGCCCATTGGAAGATTGCTGTAGTGAGAGATGCTGAGGCCTGAGCTAGAGCAGTGGTATTTCACTTATAGAAAGAAGAGAATAGATCCACATGTAATGAAGCACCTGTGAAGATATGAGTTTAAGTTATTTTGGGGCGAGAGAATTTAACTTTAAAGTTTGTTGGCAAGAAAGATATACAAATTTAAAAATGCATCGAGCTGTACAATTAAGATCTGTGCACTCCATTGTATGTAAGTTGTACCTTAATATATTACAAAAAAAAAAGAGAGAGAGAAAGAAGATTGCTAGAAGCCTGTTTCTAGCAGAGGGAAGGCTAGTAATGTTTGGGGGTGAATTTAATTTTTTCTAGGTAAACTGCTAGCACAGGACCTTTCCTACTTAGATTTCTTCAGAAAGGAGGGCCTGAGTACTTTACTGTGGACTGTTTATGCGGAGTGCAGGAGTGAGGGAAAGGCCTACTGAAGCAAACGAGAAGGGGAAGTCCACACAAGGAAGTGTTATCAAGTTAGAATCACTATGAGAAAGAAAGGTTGTTCAGTTCCAGGAAGCTTCTGAGGAACAGAATGAAATGCATCTTAGGGGAAATGTTTTTTCATTAGTTAACCCCCACTGGTCAAAGTTTTTCCTCACAAAGAGTAACTCTCCTATACTTCCGAGTGCATACGTGGACACCAAGTAGGTTCCTACGGTGTCCCTTGCTTTTGTCATCAACAGAAATGCCCCAGTGTGGGAGGCAAGAGGCCCACATTCTGCAAATGGAACACTGGGGGTGATGCTGAGAAGAACCAATCTGATTTCTACTCCTTGCTCCTGAGACCCATGCCTTATAGCTATTGAGAATATAGTATCGTTTTTTAGCTGTTGGTTCAGCATATACATCACATTATTGAGAACAACATCTTAGTCCTGTAGTGTTTTCTTCTAGCTAATGCCTTAGCTGAGTCACCAAAGAGGGAGAAGTGGTCTCTTCCAATCTACTGATAAGGTCTGCCTTTCCCACGAGACCTTATATATAAGTTGAGGGATTGGTGTTAGTACAACAAAGCTATGTGACATAGGAGTCAGGGCTGCCTTTTTTATGTAATTTACTGGTGCCTTCTGGATCTGATCCTGAATGTATTATTTCTATCATTCTATCAGCAAATCAACAAATTACCTCAATGCACTTCTGACCTCATGTCTTGGTAACTACATCCACGATTAAATGGTAACAGCTGATCCCTATTAGTCTGGAATTTTGTCATCCCTTTTGACACTAGGGAGCAGAACTGTATGGTACCATCTTCTACTGTCAGTACTGTGTTTCCCTCACTGTTTCTTAAAGATCCTCCTTATGCCCTACCCATGCATTCTTTTGCTCTAGTGAAGGGATAGCCTCTGGACCCTCCCAGGGAACATAGACATGGGTTGGATTCTTACATAATAAATCTGCTTTAATATTCCAACCTCCCTGAGCTTTCTGACCCTTAGTACTACGCCAAGGAAGTTCTGGCATGTTCATCTCATTTCCTATGGACCTATCATATCTAAATTTCAAGAAAGGATCCCAGCAGTGTATTAATAGTGGTCCTCCTTTTCAATAAATTCTCCCTTATCTGGTTTTATATCTCTTCCCTCGGACCAACACTTTCAAGATCTACTCCTGCATGTGTTCTCTCAGTTCCTATGGTACATATTAGCTACGTACTGTGATTCCTTCAAGTGTAAGCTATTTCCTCCCAGAGTATGGGCTGTGTATGACTATGTCAGCTGTGCTAAGACCTGACCTTGTTATTGGCCTAGGAGTAATGAGGGATGGTGGCTCTTGAGGACATGCATCAGCTTCTAAGGCACCTGCATCAAATAAAGGCCTTGCAGGGTGCCCAGGCTTCTTTCTTTCACTTTTGGCTTCATGGAGAGTTTAGGGAAATATGAGAGATGAAGATTCTCTGATTCATCCAGGAAACATCCTCACCCCACATCTCAGAGTAGCCCATTTTTCTTACAAGGGCTTGGGCTCAAGCCTATATTTAGTTTCTTTTGCAATCTTGCTATCTTTAGAATTAGATTCTGTGCCTAATATTCAACAGTTTGACCTGTAGCTGCAAGAGATGAGTCTCCTTCAAAGCGTCTATGTTAGCCCTCTGGCTTTCACAGCTTTCTTTAGATTGACAGTTGGGTACTCTGAGCCTATCATTTCCTTTTTTCAAGGAGAATCAATAAAACAAAGCATTATCAAGTTAGCCACCACTATAAGAGTTAACAAAGCCAGCTACGACTATAACCTGGTAGTTCACCTCCAACCTACATCTCATCTGAATAAAGTCACAAGTTAAAAACATTGCAGACTCTTTGCTTACACATCAAAACAATACTGAAAAAAATCTATGTGTTTCTTCCACATTAGATTAACAGCTAAAATATTTTACTCTAAGTTTAAGTTATTGAAAATGTATTTTCTGGCCAATTGTAAATATTAACATTAAAACAAACTATCAGATTGCTTAAAAATTTTTTCAATGGATTCTTAATATACCAATTCAATAGCCACAATGCCACATTAAAAATATGTGAACAAGATTATTTTAATATTTTATACCATTCCATTTCCTCTAGACCTCATTTCCATTCAACTTACCCTACAAAACATAATCTACTGTAATTTTTTGTGCTTGACTATCTTATATTGATCACATATACTTTGCAAAAATTATGTATATAAACGAATTGAAATTAGAAATTAATATTTCTTTGATAGCTCTAAGAAAAAATTTTATTCTGAATAGATTTAACGTTATTATAACAGAAAGCAACTTATTTTGCAAATATTTATAGTTATATAATTATATTTATAAACATAAAAGTAAACTTTATATGAAAAAGGTTTAAGCAAATATGTACAGTCCTACGGGACGAGAAGCATAAGCCCTGCTGGCCGTCAGTGCCAGGTGACTTGAGTGTGTCCTGGATGGAAGTCACAAAAACTGGCTTTCCAGATGTAAAATGAGGGCTCCAGATGGAAAACCTGGGCTCTGGAGGAAAAACTAAAAAAACTAGTACTCCAGACGTAAAACGGGGCTCCTGACGTAAAATCGGGACTCGACGTAAAACAGTGCCTTTAGCCGTAAAACTAGGGCTCCGGAAGTAAAACCGGAGCTCCAGGCATAAAACAAGTGTGCAGACGTAAAACTGGTGGTGTGAAAGTAAAACAAGCTTCCGCATGTGAAAACCGAGCACCAGACAGGTGTAAAACCTCCTTTCCAGGAGGCGTTGGTGCTCTGTAGTGGGGCAGAGGGATAGTGTGATGATGGTGCCACCAGTGCCCATCCCTGGAGCGCTCCCCAGTAGGAAGCTCCCAAATGTGTGTCACATCAGAGACCTGCCTTCAGGCCAAAGCTGGAAGACAAGCAAATGAGTCACACACGAAGCCCCGGAGCCTCTCCATCATCTGCTTCTGCGCTGGAACCCTGCTTAGGACGGGTGAGTCCCAACGTGAGCCCTCTTGGTTTCCTAAACTACATATTTTGGGGGGCTCATCGCAGGTGCTGGTCTTAAAAGTTGGGGTGCATGATGTGGGATTCAAACCCTTTGCTCCTCGGAGAAGCTTGTGGTTCTAAGTTCCCTCTCGACTGTGGTTCCCTAGACCAGAGGGGGATTTTATGGTGAGATTGTGTCCCAGCTTCTTCTATACACTTCAGTGTGGACCTTCTTTTGTTAGCCTGTTGAGTAGGAGTTGTCAGCCAGTTTTTATTTTTATTTCTTTTTCAGAGAGAATTGTTTCATATGTAGTGGTAGATTCAGTGTGTTCATGGGAAGAGGTGAGTTTAGGATCATTTTATGTTGCCATATTGAATTGAAACCTCTGAAAAAGGCTCATAGATATGTTAGCACATTATCTGTATCTGGATATTATTGATTATTGGAATGAGATAGGTTTCAGTGGAATTCAACAGCAAAAAAAGTGGAGGATACTAGGTGTACAAAAGGTATATTAATTGTAGCTTATTCTCATTAATCTAAATGTGGCAGGTATATGATATGAATGAATAAGCAATCAGAGAAGTGGTTGGTAGGTGACAGCCGTCAGAAGACAAGTAAAAAGCTGCATTTGGATTTCCATGTGTATAGTTACGGAAGGCAGGGTCCAGAAAATATGTCTATTACAGGTTCATTCCCAGAATGAAGCTGAGGATCTGGAAATTCATTGTTTTAAAACTACTCATGCTTGCTTACCCTTGGAACATTTTTATATAACCCAGGGGCACTTGCACCCCATTTTTTTTGTCATGTTTTATAAATATCATTAATTTCATCATGATCATCATTCGACCCATAATTATTTGTCGTGTTTTATAAATATCATTAATTTCATCATGATCCAATAGAGCAAAAGCGGTGAAAATAATAGAGAGTGCTTGTAAGTGGGGTTGTGCAATTATATCAGAAATGAAAATAGAAATCACGATAGAGCTAATTTTTTCTTTTTCTTTCTTTTTTTATTATTAAAAATTATTGGGAGTGACATTGATCCACAAAATCCAATAAATTTCAAGTGTATAATTCAACAGTAAGTCATATATATATTACATTGTGTGTTCACTGCCCATAGTCCATGTCCATGAATTTCTGTTTATCATGTTTGTTTGTTGCTTTTAGATTTATAGCATACATATAAGTGATACCATGTGGTTTTCAACTTTTTCTGTTTGACTTATTTGAGCTAATTTTTTTTAAATAGCAAGAAAATGAACAAAGTTCATGTCTGTATGCAGTATAGGAATAATTTTGAGAGAAGAAAGGGAAAATCAAACAAATGTGAGAAGTACCAATTGGACTCTATCAGCAATATCAGAAAAAAGGACAATGAAAGTGTATCCAAAGGAAAAAAGAAAACCAGCCTTTTAAGCATGTGGCAAGAGGATTCCCATCCCCACTGCAGATAATTATTATATCATGAATTTGGGAGAAGACATGTATGTGTTGGACAATTTAAAGCCTAAACTTGGTGACAGTGCTTGGATGAACTCTTTCGCAATCCATTAACGGCCTGGTAGCATTTGCACAATATCAAAATGAGGGATGAGTCAGCCTGTACAGGCACCTGCATACTCTGAGATAACCAGAAAAGGTGTTGCCAGCCTCAACAGACCTTCACAGTGGCTCTGAGTGGCCACCTCTACTAACAGTGTAGATTCCTGTGGGTTGTACTCATGCTATCTCCAAATTCACTAATGATTTATTACACTTCACACCCTGGTTTTCTGTTGTGGCGGAATTAAGAATGGAACTGTATTCCCACTCTCCTCAAATTGGTATGGGGAGAACATAGCTCAGAGGAGACAGCTGGGGGAGAGGAGGCGTGGTCGGTGGGGCTATGGAGCTGCAGTGTCAGCTTTTAATTAACAAACCAAGTAGACATTTTAAGCTCCTGTATTTGGGTGTGTTTGGTTTGTCTTAATCTTTATAGAGGATATAAAGATAGTAATTAGCTTTTCCCCATCAATGAAGCCCTTAGAGCTCTCTTCAGCCTTTGTGCTTATTTACACTAAACACAATTCAGATAATACTCATTTAAAAAAGTTTCTAACATGTCAATTATATATTCATTTATTCATCTATTTGAGACATATTTATTGTGCAGCTACTATGCACTTGGCATTGAAAATAAAGTGGTAGTCTAGATGGTGATTGCCCTTACGCTTATGGAGTTTAGAGCATCCTAGGGCAATAGATGTTTAAAAAATTAGTGTAATAAGTACTTGTATTGAGTTTTGAAGAATAAGTTTTGGGTACTGTTGTTAAGTATGACTTGTCAACTAGACTGTAATTGCCTTGAAGTCAGGGACCGTATCTTACACTTCTTTCGAGTTGCTCTGTAGCTCCTAACATAGATCGTAATACAGAGTATTAGATGCTCAATAAAAGTTTGATTGACTACCATCTCTGTATTTGAGGCCGAAATAATTGCTGTCAAATCAAGTATTTTTTATTTCCTATTGAGCAAACATGAGGGCTGCATTGTAATTTTAATCTGTAATTTGTGCCTGAAGCCATCACGGACGTTGTAACCCTTCCTCCTAGACTTATGCTCTGGCCAGAGTTTATGTTTAAGTAAGAGCAGCTGCATTTTTGATTTCTGAACCTTGGTTTATTGGTTACCGAGTCTCAGTTCATGGCCCTATTATTTTTCACTGGGCCTCTGCTGGGTCCAAAGGCAGTCTTTGACTTGTCCTTCGTCTAGTTGCCCCACTTCTACCTGACAGATGGCCCAGGCTCCAGTATCCTGCCACAGATCCGGTGGGTCAGGGTGCTCAAGACGGGCCTGAGTAGCCTGGCTGTGTTTCAGGATTTAAAGGTTAAGGTTAAACAGGCTAGTAGGGAATGTCATTGGAACTCAAGGAGTTTCATGTTACCTTATGTCACAGCAGTATGCTTGCTGATTGGGCAGCAGCTTCAGTCCAGTTGGCCATTGTACTTCAACAACAACAAAATAGCAAATCAAATCAAGGTGAAAATGTCTCAAGGGGTTGTTTAACAGACAAGTAGGTGTTTTTGTTTGTTTGTTTGTTTTTAGCAAGTAGCTGTCCATGTACTATATTTAGGTGATAACTTTGAACATTAAGGCATCACTTGATTTCCCCAGAGTAGCTGATACATTAATTCAGTCACTTCAAAATTATTCTTAGTTCGTAGTAGTGGTCTATGGTTCTGTGTGAAAACCTTTAAATGTGTATTTCAAGGGGTCCTAAGAGTAAAGACTCTGCCTTTCTTATGGTCTCACAGCATGTGCTTTTATTATATAAGTTATGTCCCACTTGAATTTTTGTGCATATATCTTTTTCTGCTGCTGTATATCAAGCTCAGTGAGATCAAATTCATCTGTGTATCTTTAACGCATATCATCATGCCCTAGGACTTAGAACATTCTGTTGAGTGAATAAATAAATGAATATATGACAACTGTTGAATATATGATGCCATTTAAGATGGGACTTTCTCAGATGACTCAAATAACTTTGACAGTGGATCCTAAATTCCTCCATTTAGTATGAAAATGAAGAAAATTCGAAAAAGATTAGAGCTATAGTCTTACCAATAGCATCTTAGTTCCATGAGTAGAGAATAATAAGTCATATGTTCCACTTACCACTCTGATGTAGAAAACTTTAGTCTAAAGAAGTGGAATATACAATCTTGGAGAACTCTCTGGGCAGCCAGTCTAAAAATATGTTTTAACCTATGGATTTTCAGATAAATAGCTCATATAAAATTTTTCATATTGATTTGGATTTTACAGGTAAAGGATCGTACCACATACAAATAATAATAATGATTTCATCTCCTCTTTTAAATTTATAGTTTCTTTTATCTTATTAGTTTTGGTCAGACTTTTAGAACAGTGATAAATAATTGTGCCTTCAGGCACACTTATCAATGAAATTGACTATTAGCTATTGGGTTGAGAGCATTTTTCTCTCTTTTATTAATTTTTTTTTCAAATTATCAAGAATAAATGTTTAATTATTTTCAAGTGCTATTTCAGCATCTGTTGAGATGATTGCTTTATCTCCCTTGTTTTATTGATGTTATAACTTACATTAAAGATTTTTCTTTTACATATTAACTCGTTTCCTGTTTTCTCTGAGAATATTCGCTGGCAGTGGTTGCAGCTGCAGCGTTTACCCCACGATAAACTTGCAGATTACAATCCTAACCTTACTCCAAAAGTTTGCCACAAAATATCTCACTATTATTATTTTCGCATCGCTATAGTATATGGATAGTCTTTGGAAACAAAAGACATCATTGTATTTATAGCATTCTCTTTTTAGTAGTGGTATTTCCATTTACAAAAAATATAGTAATTCTTAATCACTGAAAATGTCAAATCCTAGAAAACACGTATTCCTACATGTGATGTTAACATCATTCTCGAACAGTCATTGCCAAAGATTGATTTGATGAATCCGATTTATGTATACATTTCTGTTACATTAAGGGACAGTTTTTATATTTTATTTTCACATTGTAAACCAGTCAGATTTGCTTCAGCCTTAAAGAGCATGTTTATGTAAAATTAACACTGGCAGCGAGCTGCACTTTTTTTTCTAAATGGGTGAAAGAACCATGCTAACATTCTTAAAATGTTTCCTAACTGTCCATGGCCATGGAGTACTTTATTTTACTTTATTTTATTATTGTTATTTTTTAGGATAATATATGATATTATTGCAAAATCATTCTTTTGGCATTAGTTACAGTGATAGCAAGATACTGAGTGTGGTATAGCAGCTCTAATGTAACAATTGCATTCTCTGCTTCCTGAGTGGAAATTTAAGTGACTTCATATCCAAGTTACTCACAACCATTAATGCTACAAATCCTGATGCATACCGTTTGAGGAGGAGTTGCTGCTAATGGTTTAGAGTAAATGTTGAGAAGACTACAAAAGTTCCTTTAAGGGATTTTCTATCTCTTCTCCCTTCCCCTGAATTATTTGGCTTTAAAGGAGTCAAATTACTTAGAGCTAGTCTGAATAGCAATAGCACCCAAGGAGCATTACACTTAGTTCTCATTAAAAAGCAGCACCTGTGCAATGCACGTTTTTATACCACAAGCAAAGGGAATAATCAATTTCACTTTAAACTCTTGCATTAGAATCTCTTAAAAAAATAAATGCACTTCATCAAGTTCTTCTAGATGGTGTTGCTGCTGTGCAATTGTTGGTGGACCTTTTTCTGTGCTGTGTTTGCTTTGAAGGGATCTTCCAATATATCTCCGATATTCCTTTCTTATAGTGTCCTTTTCTTTCGGATTTCATAAAACTCTATGCTTCATGAAGAGTGTCCTTCTTGTCACCGCATTGGTTTTCTAGCATATCTTCATAGATATCCATGAGAAAGGCAGTTAGGTAGGGGAAACTGTGACTTGGTTGTAAATCAAGTAATTGATTTAACAGATTGGGATGTTTGGAAAGACCATGATTCTGCAAAATCTCTTTCAAATAGGTCCAGGCACTTTCATTATATGGTACTAATTTGATCATTTCCAGAGTGATCTGGACTTCTCTCTCCAATATAGCATGATTATTGTAGCCAGTGGTGTTAAAAATGACGAAGTATCTTCCAGAGTTATTTCTCACATCCTCTTTAAGAAGTTGGTCTACATACTGCAACTCATTACCCCAGAGTTTAAATTCCTGAATAACTCACTGTCGATGTTGCTAGGTGTGATAATTCTTTGCATCCTGATTAAGAATATCAGCAACAAACTCAAGCTCCTAAGATGGATTTTTTAGCCATTTCACTAATGCCCGTGATGCCAAACTCGATAGTTTTTGGGCTGTTCAGTTATTGCAGTGATGTAGTACATTTTCTCATGTAGATTCCTTTGAAATGTCTTTAAGAGAACTTTTCAAAAATACCACACTGTGTAATTGGCTGCATTTAACTCAATAGCATCTCTTGTTAGTTTAAAAGCTCTTCACGTTGCAGAACGGCAGGGAAATAATCATAAACATCTCTAAATTTTTGTTTTAAATGATCCAGACCATTGGATTGAGGCAATCATTCAGTGATACTGGATCTGTATCAGCCCATTCTGTTCTCCCCCTGTACAGGACATAGGTGGGTAAGTCCAGGCTCAGAAACCTGTTGTCTTTAGTGGATGCCACCGCTTCTCTGGCCTTTGCTGCCATCACTTGTTCCTGCTGCTGCTGCTGCTGCTGCTGCTGGGGCCGCGGCAGCTCGGGCTGACCAGGCTGGCTGCCCTGTGTAGCCTCTCCAGGCCCCTCAATGGCCTCTGTCTTGCCTCCGTCTGCCCCATGGTCTATTTTAAAAAATGTTTTGAATTACTTTGAAAGGTTTGTTTTTGCTAATATTTTATTTAGATATTTGATATTAATATTTATAAGTTAGATGGGATTATAGTTTTATCTTCTCTTTCAGATTTCTGATTATTTTAGATGGATAAAATTTAGAGGAATGTCATGTTTTTCTATACTTTTAAAAAGCAAAATTTCCCAATTTATTTCATGGTTATTGATCTTTAATTTTTTTCCAAATTGAAAATTTTTCAAAAGAGAAATTTTTATAGTTCAACCATTTTTTAATAATTTTAGATAGTGTATCTGTTTTTTTTTCACTTCTCATTTTAAAACTTATACTTGCCCAAATTGGTTTATACTGTTTATTTGTAAAAATAACTAGCTTTTGAATTTATTTATGCATTCTAATTTATCTCTATTTTACTATTTCCTAATTTATTGATTTGTATTTTATTAATAGTTTTGGCTTGTTTTCCTGAAGTTCTGTTTTACTTTTTCTAACTTCTTGAGTTAAATGCTTTGTCAATTTGTATTTTAGAAATTAATAAAAAACCTTTAAAGTAACTTTCTTTGACTATACAGCTATATTTTACATGTAGTATTCTCATTTTTATTATTTTCCAAATGTTCTGTAGTTGTAGTTTTGGCTTATTCTATCCAAGGGTTATTTAAGAGTAACTTTTCTCTTCTAGTTTCCAAATGGCATTCAAATAAAAAAAAAAAGTATTTTATCTGCTTTGTGGTGAGAAAATATAAGTTGTATAATTCTTGCTGTTAGAATTAAATGAGATTTTTTTTTTTTTTTCTGGCAGCCGATTAGAATATCTGGTAGCAAGAAAGGTAAACGGGCATAGTGACTCTTTTCTTCACAGAGGAGAATATACCAGATGGAAAGGAACACCCACCTTATTCTTTAGTTTTAATTTCTTGGCTCTTTGAGTCTGGGAACATATGAAGGGAAGTAACAAAGATCTTCCTTCCTGTTTTTGGTGATTCCTATTTCGTGATGTTAAGTTGGAACGTATTGTGAGTAGAATTTTATGTAGGTTTATCTTAATCTCATTTCTTCTGTTTTGTGATTACCTGTTAGTCTTAACTTTTGTAGTTTTGGGTTTTTATCCTTTTAATTGTTTTAAAAAATATTTTTGTTTGAATTTTGGTGTGATGTTTGTGCCAATGTGTTGGGGATTACTATCCAGATGCCAATATGAGCCAAAACTTCTGTTCCTAATAACTTTAACCTTTTTAAAATTAGTATTAATATGCTATTTTATTAACCTTGAAACACAGAAAAGCAAAAATAAACAGATTACTATCATTCATAATCCAAACATCCTTAGATAATCAGTGTGTTAGTATTTTGGTGAATCGCGTTCCAGTTTTTTTTCTGTTAATTTTTAATACATTTTGGCACACAGTAAGCTTCCTACTTCTTTAAGCCCTTGAAGGAAATTTACTTAAGGGAAAAATATTTACAGTTTAGGAAGGGTATATCTAAATATTCTCTTAGAATAAGAAGGCAAAACTACTTCTCGACAGATGTGCACAGCAAATCTCGAATCACCACAGAGAGCAGTGAACACATGGTGGTGGTGGGGGATCGTGAACAGTGAACATGTGAAGGCACACAAACCATCCAAATTGAAACTGGGTAATAAGCCTAAGGGATAGCAGCTATCTCTATAGATAACACTGCATGGTGAAGATGAATAAAATGCCTAATTAAAAAAAAAATTCTATTTATCCTCAGCAGTTCATGTTAGTAAAGAAAAGACTCTTTGGGAAAAATGAATTTTTGAGCAATTTGAAGAAAGAATAAATAGCTTGCTAAAAGAATAATCTGAATATGTTTTGTGTGATAAAGTATCTTGGAAGAATGGAGAGGTAAGAAGAGAAATGAATGGTCAAGAGTTGGTGTCTATTTTTACAAAGGCAAAGGAAGATTAGTGTGCAGAGGACCGGCAGAAAATAAAATTTGGCTGGACTAATTGGAAGACAAATATTTATGAGATGGGGACTCCTGTGTATGTGGGAGAGGATATGATGTAATTCAGAGAAGATAAAAGCATTGTTACCTTTTAAAAATTTTTTTATGAAGATGCATAGAATGATAAGAATTAATGTTGGATAGAAAAAGGGATTGTCAGGGGAAGCTACCTATGCTATTGCCCAAAGTTTACAATATTACACACCAATTTTGCATCAATGTTCAAATGTACCAAATTCCAGGAAAACACCCATAAGAAAAGATACTATGAAGCCAGTAAACAACTGGTTTCTGAAGAGACACATTATGAAGATATTTTATATTCATAGATATTAAAGTAGCCTCTGTGGTCAACAGAGCACTTTAAACAGTAATGTGAAACCGTTTGCATCTCCTAATTGCTTACTTATGCAATTGTCTTTTTTGACCTGTGCAGTAGCAGGGAATAAAGAGAAGCCAGTAATAATTGCATGATTGGGAACCTAGCCGTGTAGCCCAAGTTCAGGTCCTTGTTATGCCCCTAATTTACTGGTTGACCTTAGTCAAATTACTTCATTTCTCTCTCAGCATTAATTTCCATAGAGATAAAACAAGATATTTGAATTCTTAGCTTTTCATGTTCCTTTTTAATGTTGAAGTTCTAGAATTCTGTGCTTTAAATTCCTGTCAATGCTAAGTGTTAGATGATACTTTCTTTCAGTTCTTTGTTTGTTTGTTTTAGTCTATGCTCATTATATATATTCTTTTACTTCCAGGTAGAACTATGTACACACTAAAATACTGTAATGATAATCACTACCTGTCACTTGTGTATGCTAGGTGTCATTATGTGTTTTTCTTGGTGTCATTTATGAAAATAAACAATTAGTGAACAAAAGACTTTGTGCATCTGCTTCCTGAAGAAATCATAAAAATTTACCTCTAATGCATTTTCTCTGATACAAAGAAGCAAAATAGTTTAGTGGTTGTGGAGTGAGACCTGTAAAGTTCAAAACTTTCCCCACCACTTCTAGTCAGGTGGTTTAGTCAAGTGCTTCTGAAACTTTAACATGTGTAGGAATCATCTGTAGATCTTATTTAAAAGCAGATTTTGATTCAGTCATCTGAGGTGGGGTTTGAGATTCTGCATTTCTAATAAGCTCCTGAGTGATGCTGATACTTCCAGTCCCTGGAGCACATTTCTGTGCCTCAGTTTCCTTTTCTACAAAAAGGATAATAATAGTATCTTATCTATCTTCCCTTATAGTTGCTCTAAGAATTAAGTAAATTTATATTACTAAAGTACTTTAATAGTGCCTGGCACACAGTAAGCACTTAATAAGTGTTGGTTATTATTATTGTCGACCTTCAAATCAGCCCCATGGGACAGCTGCTCTTATCAATTTTCCTAGGAAGAAAACTGAAGGTAGAAAAATTAACTCTTCAAGGCCACATAATTAGTCATACAGTGCAAGGCTTTTTTTAGGATTTCTGTAGGAAGCAGATGAACAAAGTCCTTTGTTCATTAATTGTTTTTGTCATAAATGATACTAAGAGCCCAAGTTGTTAACCACTGTGTCTCCCTGTCCAGTGAAGAAGTGACCACCAGTCTTAATAGCTTTCTTCAGCATCTGTTTATTGTCAGGCATTTCTTGTGAAGTTTAAAAAGTGTGCTTCATGTAATAATTTCAGTCACGCCTTTAGTGGACACAGAGACCCTCTATGGTTGCCATCTTCTTGTATTGAAAGTTTCTGCTCCTCTCCAAGTCATTTGCTTTTTCATTTTTCTTTCATCACAGTTTCTTTCTCCTTTCATTTGTGTTAGCTTTTCAAAATGCAGATGGAAAAACAGAAATGACTCAGTTTGTTGCCTAGATGAGAGAGTTTTCAAATAACACTGTAGACTTCCTGTCAATGTATGGGTTATGAAGTAATTTTCCAGGGGTGTGGATAGGCTATATTCTCTGCATTCTAGTTGACTTTGTGACAGTTGGGTACTTCAGTGGGAGGCCATGTCAAGATTAACTGTCTCGTGACTGATTTGTCTGTGTGAGGAGTGAGTTTATAATAAAATTCTTTCACAATTTTATTAAAATGTATGATTTACATGCTTGTCATCTGTAAAGTCCTCTCTCATTTAAAAGAGCTTAAAAGGAATGTAGATGACAGTAAAACCTAAGATGCTAATGAATATGAGTCAACCCTGCCTCAATGTTTCTGCTCCTTTATTGAAAAAGCAATGACCCAAGTCATTTTTATAGACACTAATGTTCTTTGTGTACCAGAAGAAAAGCGAATTAACGTTTCTTGTTTCTAAAAATGTTAGTTGTTTACATTTTTAATTGAATATCAATTTGAAAAGCGAATAGAAAATATCGGATTAAAATATTAAGTTGAAGAAAATACCTTATTTATTCTACCCTCGGAGGTTATTCCCAGAAATAATTTGATATGACTCATTATCTTTCTGCTTTGGTACATCAAAGCTATTGCTTCTTTCATCTAGAAAGTTAATTTAATTAATTTTGCTCTCTAGGTTTTCACCTGAGCAGTTACACAGTCAATAGTTGGCAATCAATATATTACAGAAGTTTAGGGATTCATTATATTTGGAGAGCAAGGGTTTAAAAATGCAGCATATTAGAACTAATTTAAACTAGTTAACAGAAGAGAAATTAGATTTCCCAAAATAGCAGCGCTGGGCAGACTGTACCAGTAATTTAAGGGGAAGTGACCAAATTTGAGAAGTGAGGATTCTTGCTATAAATCTTAGCATCTTTATTACAGGTTTCATTTCCTCAGACGTTCTTAAAAAGACATGTTAAGAACGAATGCCATTGGTTGTATCTTTGGACTATAAGGAGTAGTTTTTCATAATTTCTACTCCTGGCACCAAACAGTTGCACACACTTGCTTGTTTATTAATTTATTCATTCATTCCATATATATGTATTGAGATCATATTGTGACCCAGCCTTGATGATTGATTGAATGTGGGGAGTCTGAGACAGGGAAAGATCAAAGACTACCCTTAGGTTTCAGCTAGATAATTGGAGTAGTAATGGGATATTCTCTCATTTATTGGGAGAGTAGGAAGGGAGACACTTTAGAGGCTGTGGAGTAGGAATGAAGAGTCGGGTTTTGGGCATTACCAAGAGGTGTCTTGTAGGCGATTGCATATGCACATCTAGAGTTTGAATGTTCAAGGATGGCGGTTTGGGAGTCATCATCATATAGACAGAATATTAAGCTGTTGGACTAAATTAGAACACCTGGGGAGTAGGTCTAATCTTAGATAAGAAGAAGGTCTAGACTGGAGCCCTGGCCACCTCACCACATTGTGATTAAAAAGAGAAGGAGGATTCTGCAAAATAGGCGGACAAGGAGCAGCTTGTGAAGCAGGAGGCAAAACAGTAAAGTATATTGTTCTGGAAGCCAAGAGAAGAAAGTGTGTTAAGAAGGACATGATTAACTGTGTTCAGTGCTGCTGTGAGTTGGAGTAGGATGGGGACCAAGCATCGGAGGTTGGGTTTGGTGATGCGAGTGAGCTTAGTGGAATGCTGAGAACATGAAGACAGCTATCACAGCCATCTCTTTCGAGGAGTTTTTCTGTAAATGAGAATAGAAAAATGGGCTAGGTGCTGGGGGAAGACCGTGGAATTAAGCAGCATATTTTTAAGATGAGAGAGATTACAGCATAGTTGTATACTGACGAGAAACCTGGTGTTGCAGTCGGGAGAGGGGATGACTGTAGGAGCAGAATCTGTAAGCAGGGGTGAGGGCGTGGAATCCAGACAATTAAAGGAGGCGTTAGCTTTAGCTAGGAGTATGACCAGTTCACCCATGTGACAGGAGGAAGGTAGAGGGTATGGGTACAGATGTAGGTAAGCTGGCAAATTTAGTGTGGGAAGAACATCGGGATTAATTTTAAATGTTTCTGTTTTATTAGGAAGAGACAAGTCTTCAGCTAAGACTAAAGATAAAACTTGTGTGGAGGTTTGGGAAAAGGAAAAAAATATGAAAAGAGCTTTCTGCAAAGTGGGAATGTCAGAGGAACGTAGAAGATTGTTGGACAGTAAAAGCCTTTTTGAGATTTGAGGTCATAGTTGAGGTCATATTTGCTCTGGCCACATTCAGCTGCTCAGTTTCAGGTGTGCAGTAGGCATAGAGTTAGGTTTTAATAGGTTGGAGTTTTGTCAGGCAAGTATGAAAGAGGCAAACTAGATAAAGATGTATATCAGGGTGATTAAAATGATGGGTGATGGGTGTTGGATCTAAATTTGATAAAAAGTAAAGGAGGGACTTGAGAAGGGTGAGTAGTAGGACCAATGGACTGGATGTCCCAATAGGGCCAACAGAGTTTTAGAGTAAGTATGGGAAAGGAAGTGAACTGGAAGGATAAAAGTTAGAGATTAGAGAATGATATCTTTGGAATTGAGATTATGGATCTCAGTGATGACAAGATCTAAGGTGTAATTACTGAAGTGCATGCTTGAGGTAAGGTTGAGGGCAAGACCAGTCATAATGAAGAGATCGAGAAACATATGCCATAATATTTCGTAGTATTAAATGTGTCACTAACTTGAATATTACGATCACCATTGAATCACAGGAAAAGTGATGGAAAGAAAGACACAATCTAAAGGTTAAATTTTTCAAGGAATGAGTGGTTACTGAGAGGATTGTAGATAATTGGTAGAGAGGGTTGGCAGCTGTTAAATATATTTTTACAGTCATAACTTTAAAGGGAGATCAGACAGTATGATTGTAGATTTTACCCTGGCAAATGCAACTTCTCAGACAGAGACCTACCATAGGCAGATTGATGGATTTTTCTGAAGTTGGAACGTTTGCCATTTGTTGTGCCACAACAAAAAGGGAGAGAGAATGAAGGGTGTTTCCAAGGCAGTAATTCTAATTAAGGACTGATGGGATTCAACTGGATAAGAGAGAAGGGACGCCATGGGAAGAGTGATCAAGAGGGAAAGCAGGATGACGATAAATTGTCTCATAAACTGGAAGTGAAGACTTGCTGGAGGATGATTATAGAGTAAATGAGCCGAAAGCTTAGAACATGGTGTTCAGAGAGTGGGAAGGTTGAGGCTGAGACTTTCATAACGTTACAGTTAATTGTGATGACAACAGAGTGAGCGGATGACTGACTGGGCTAGAGTGGAAGAAACAATCTTTGCACCTGTGGAGGTGGAGGAACTGTGACACCAGAGGGCTGATGTTATTAAATATTTTTTTGGACAGGATTTGGGGTGGAAAGAAACTTATGGGACAGGTAGTAAAATAATCAATCAGCAGTAAGGAGTGACCAGCGTTCCTAGATGACAGTAGCAGGTAGGGAGAGTATGGTGGCTTGAACTTCAAGTGATCTGAGCTTTTAAGCACAGAGGGAGAGATGGTTTAGAAGGAGCAATGGGAGCAAGACATCTAGTCTACTGCCAGGCTTTGAGGTATGGAGGGGTACGAGAAGGAAAAATCCTTCAAGAGGGCTCTGGAGGACACCGTTACCAGAAGGCAGCCAAGGGGAGAAAGTGTTCGGAGAAGAAGAACCGCAATAGGCTGGGAATGCGTAACAAAGCACAACAAACCGGGTAGCTTAGGACAACAGGGATCTATTTTCTTAACTGCCCTGGAGGCCAGAATTCTGAAGTCATGATGTCGGCAGGGACATGTTCCCTCTGAAGGCACTAGGGAGGGATCCATTCCAGGCCCCTCTCCCAGCTCCTGGTGGTCCTTTGGCTTGTGGCAGCATAGCTCCAACATGGTGTTCCCCCTATATATGTGCCTGTCTCCAAATCTCCCCTTTTTATGAAGACATCAGTCATATTGGATTAGAAGGCCACCCTATTCCATATGCCTCATTCTAACTTAACTGCTTCTATCTGCAATGACCTTATTTCCAAATATGGTCACAGCCCGAGGTGCTGGGGGTTAGGACTTCTACATATGAATTTGAAGGAAGAGCAGGGGACACAGTTCGTCTCATAACAAGAGTGTTGATAACAGATAAGCAGATTGAGGATGGTTGGGGAAGTGAGTCAGAATGGTAGAAGTACAGAATGTTTGAGATGATGGATGATGTGGGAGCTCTGATTTCTGATAAACAGATAACAGGGATGTGAGTCATGATTGTATTAGATCTGATGGCCAAGCAGGGTAATAGGTGACAAGTGTTCTCTCTTGCAGCTCTTAACTGAATGGTAGCCAAGGCGGGAGTGAGAGTCCTCAGCGTGCCAGTCTCAGGAACAAGAGCAGCTCAGAGGGCTTCTTTCTCTAGTTTTGAGCAGTGTGGCGAACTCGGAAAAGGCCAGTCACACTTGGAACATGAGGCTGGGAATGCCTCTCCTTTGCAGGGATTGTGTTGCGGTGGCCGAGACGCAAGTTGTGGAGAGGTGTCTTTACCGTCTAATAGCTTGGTGTTGTGGTACTCTTTAATAAGGTCGCCTCTTGAAGTTACAAGTATTTTTTTCAGCTCTAGAGTTCAGTATAGCGTATGGCATTATGATAAAATGTTCTTAATGTGGTTCAGCGGTAGCGAAATTCATATTTCAAGGGGAATGTTTTTTCTTAAAGGGAGAAACCTTCATTAGGTATGAGTTCCTGGAATTCTTCAACGTGTGCCTCATGATATGCTGCTGCCACTGCTGAGTTCTCTGTGTTTAAGACAGGCAAGAAAGGGCTTCACAACTTGGTCAAATAGAAGTTTGGTTTGGGTGTTCACCTAATCTTCCCTCTTATATTCTTATTTCACCTGCCGACACTTGCTTTTCTTTCCACTCTCCAGTACCTCTTTACTTGCCTGAATTATCCTTCTCGATTCTCCATTCTCTTCAGGAGATATTGTAGAAGAATATTGTTATCCAACCAATTGATATTATAAAAAAGAAAAGGGAAGAGCAAAAGCTAAAGTTTATTAACCGTTAACTATGGCACTAGATACATTCACACTGTTACCTCTTGGTTTCAGTTACTCCTCTTAAGAATGGAATAAGTGATAACCTTTTATAGATGGAGAAACTGAGTCGCAGAGAAATTAAGTGGCTTTTTTCAAGGTTATACATCTAGTTAGAGGGACACATTCTTGATTCAGATTCAGTATGATGGACTTTAAAATATTCTTTTCCCTATTACATCTTTTACTCCCTAGTATAACAAACAATTGGCCTCCTTCATGAGTATTTTCATTGAAAAAAGATGCTGCCTGCTGTAATAAAGGCAGCTTCCTGATCTGGAGGGCAGAGACCTGGCATCATATCTGGCTTTATTATTCAGTAGCCAAGTAATCCACTATCCTCAACTATAAAATAGGGCCAATAATATCTCCCCCCAGAATTATGACGATGATGAATAAATGATATGAGAAAGAATGGAGGAAATCAGTGCCTGGCATATTGTATACTTTAACAATGACTAGTTCCTTCTCTTTGCTATTAGTTGTTTGGATTCAGAACCAGAATGCTTGTTAAACTAGAGGAAGAAAATCCATAACAATTGGTAATGATGGACCAGGAGATAGGTGAGGTGGTCGAGAGAATTTTCTATATATCTTAAGCCACATCAAGTCTAAAAAGACTAGATCTAAACTTTGGCCTTAGTTTGTGAGTTAAAATACTTTATTATGCCACAGGGAAAAAAAAATCTATTAAAAAGGTCCACTGATTTTTGACCCCTCCCAAATTAATGTGATCTCTCCTTTAACAGGTATAAATTAATTAAGCATTACTAATATTCAGCTCTTCAAGTATGGCAGAAGGGTAATTCAGGAACATTCAGCAATTTCCTCTCAGTCATAAGAGCTAAAGGAATTCAGTTGGAATGTGAGCTTGAGTATAAGACAGAAATGGGAGGATGAGGCTTTTAGTAAATTTTAACCTCATTTAATTGAATCATTCCCCGCATTGGATCTTTTGAGTGATTTAGACTTGAGATCATTCCAATGGAAGAAGTCTCAAACTTTAGTGTACTTAAAGATCTCTAGGGAACCTTGTAAAAGAGCCTTTTGCTCAGAGATTCTAAATCACTAGATATTAGGTGAGACCCAGGCCTCTGCATTTCTGCAAAGCTCTTATGGCGATTCCGATGCAAAAGATTAATAATAGGCAACACTTTGAGAAATACTAACCAATTAATATAAGCTTATCAATTGAAAAACACAGTTGTTTTAAGTCAGTGACCATTGCTTTCCATTGTCTTTTATTCTTGACTTGCTGTACTTGGAACTTTGTGAGGCATGTGAATGGGGGCTTGATATTATCTTAGTAGGTAAAATAATCTTGAGAAATATTACCTGTAAAATAATAGCACTTCAAGAAAGGATTAGCATAAGTTATTTCTCATATTTCTCAGTTAGCAAGAGATGTTGATTACATTTCCCCCAGCTTCTTGAATCTCGGTTATTCATTTTCTTTGTAATAGAATGCTCAGTAAAGGAAGTTAAGTGCATGACTCCCATGGCTGTATTTTCTACAAAATTCAATAATGCCGATCTGAAGTCTTCCCTTTAATATCAGATGTCTTGAGGGCATAGAACCAAGAATTAGAACTATAAGGCTAGAAAAACTCATCAAATGCCATCTAGTCTGTTCCTTGCCTTTGGCAAGATCACATCTAAGTCAATCTACTGCAGTCATACTTCCAAGGGGACCAGAGGTACCTGTACCTTCACCGCATAGATGTCCTCTTGCATCCATATTCTGTCACCTCTGCATTCTAGATAATAAAGGTCATTTTTCTTGCATTGACTGTTCCTTTGTAGAGGATTATTAAGGCAAGAGAGCTACTAGGTCTTTTAACTAAGTCTGGAGACTGATGTGGTTGACGTAGTCATCATGAACAGTGAAAGGATCGAGGGGAGGAAGAGGCACCAGCACCTATTCTCTAAGTAGAAAAACTGAGAACCAAAGTGTGGATTAGAAGCTGCAACAGGAGTGTTCTCTTTACTTCAGAGGTGCAGGTGCACTGCCAGGGGGGCTGTTCTGTGACCATGCTCCCTCCCTCCCCCGCACGAAACCAAACCAATGGCGTAATAAAGGGATTTAGACAGCAAGGGTTAATGATATTCAGGTGTAATCTTTGACTTTTATATTAGCAAAGAATTCTTTTGAATTGTCTTGTTTAACCTAAATTTTTCTCTGTTACCTTCTCAGAAAGCTGTTAGTAAGAACAGAGGGTGGAGCAGTCTAGGAATCGAGGCAAGAAAAAGGCCAACTGTAACCTGAATGCAAACCTTCCACAAATTGGAATTAGGACAGTTTTATGTTAGCATGTCATTGCCATTCGCTTTCTCCCAGTCACACCCATGCAACTCCTAATAGGGTGCCCTGTAGATAGTAGGTGTTCAGTAAGTGCTTTTAACCTCTTCAATGTAGTTCAGCATATCAGTGAGTTAAGAGTCATTTGACTTGGATTCTTTCAGTTCTGAGGTCAGAATCATGGGATTTTTCAGTGTGCCTACAAGATGTGAACAGGGTTTGGATTAAAGATAACATAAGGTCCATTATTTACTCGGGAGTCATGTGAGAGCCTGGGCTGTGGCTGAGTGGTACTGAGTGGCTTGTTATCACCTCACAGAAATGACCTGTACTGTCAGGAGTAACCTCCTCCACTGGGGCCCTCAGGCATTGGGGCCAACCTCTTTTGAGACATAGGACTCAGTAGGTGTTAGAACCTCTGGTTGCTGTGGGAATTGCATTTGCCCCTAGGTGAGTGGCTTTGGGGCAGGCAACCTAATGGAATCTGCTCCAGTGGAGTAAATACCACAGCATTATGTCTCAGTGGTCCCATCCCCCATTGGCCTTTGAACTTAAAGTGTGGCCGAACTGGTGTTCAGGATCAGTCAACCAGCCACACTCTCTGTGTGTCCACCCTGGGCTGATAGCCCCAAGGATGTGGAAAAAATGTTGCATTGACAAAAAGTAAAATCACTCCAAGTCTTTCTTTAGCATCCTGTTTGTATCTTACGGTAAATATTTATTATTTCGGTGAAAAGAACTTTCCTTGCGTGTCATATTCTATCTTCTAGGAAGAAAATATTGAGATAAGAGGGCATTTATCATTCTAGAGTTTACTGGCTTTTACTGTTTATTTATCCTTAAAAGGAAAACAGTCCTCACATCAGGAAGTAGTACCATGACAGAGCCAAGACTGCAGATACATGGTAGAGGAAACTGGAGGTGGCAAAGACTCAGGCTGTCCTAGTGATTCTGCTCTCTTGTTGACAGCACTGGCGTTCTGCCCTCTCCCTGATCTAGTTCATGGCTACCCACTTGCCAGACTGTGAGGTCCTGGGAAAGTCACCTCAGTGTCGAGCTTTAGTTTCCCCATTTGAAAGATGAAAGAGTGGAGATATGACCTTAGATACATTTTTCATCTCTAATGGTTATAATTATTATCTTTTAAAAAACGAACCTTTTTTTGTTGTTGTTAAACAAAGTGAAAATCCCACAGAATCCAGAAATCCTAAAAATATGAACTAAAATCTGTCGGCATGCCTTGTACTGTGGGTGAGCAGATGAGAGGAATGTCGAGTGTCGAGTTGGATACTGCTTTCCTACAGGCGTGGAAGGAGCAGGGATCTCCACTGGGAAAGCTGGGTCTCACTGACGTGAACCTCTGGAACGTAGTGCACAGGTCAGCAGGGTTCTAGTGTTGGACAACTGTGGGAGGAACCAAAATTACATCCCATCCGTGCTTCACTAGCAGCATCCTCATCTCCTGCTGCTGCGCCGTCCCACCTCCCATCTCGTGTGCTTGTGAGATGCTCGCATGTCTCTGTTCCTCCTTCTCTCTTTCTCTCCACTCTTGTTCTCATATCTCTGATGGCCTATTATTCTCTATTTCATTCTTTCCCCCCCATGTTTCCCTCTTTTTGTCTCTTATGCTTTAGATCAAACATGTATTTTACTTCAAAAAATTTGTTTTTCTAACCTGCTGCATGATTCTTAATAAACAGGGTCTTGCTCTTTTTAAAATAAAGATGTTATATAATACACCCTAAATTTATACAGTGTGTCTGTCGATTATATTTGATACAACTGGAAAAAGTAAAGATGAAGTTTAATTGATTTTCATGTATATGGCCCACAATTTACATTTTTTTCTTGTGTGAAAGTGGTTTTCACAGTCAAAAACAAAGCAACCAAAACCAACCAACCAAACGAAAAGGCTTCCACATTTTCATGTTAAAAAAAGATATGAGTGGGTCTTAAATGACATATTAATCAGATGGATTTAATTGATATTTTTAGATCCTTTTACCCTAAAGCAGCAGAATATACATTCTTTTCAAGCGTGCATTGAATATTTTATAAGATAGACCATATATTAGGCCACAAAACAAGTCTCAGAAGGTTGAAATCATATCAAGTTTAAGAAGGGTGAAATCATATCAAATTTAAGAAGGTCGAAATCATATCAAGTATCTTCTAACCAATGGTCTAAAAACTAGAAGTCAATTACAAGAAGAAAACTGAGAAACACACAAACACATAAAGGCTAAATAGCATGCTACTAAATAATGAATGGGTAAACAATGAGATCAAGGAAGAAATTAAAAGAAACCTTGAGACAAATGAAAATAAAAATACAATATCTCCAAATCTATAGGACACAGCCAGAGCTATTCTAAGAGGGAAATGCATAGCAATACAAGCCTACCTCAAGGAATAAGAAAAAGCTCAAATAAACAATCTCATCTTACACTTAAAAGAACTAGAAAGAGAACAGCAAACAAAGCTCAAAGTGAGTAGAAGGAAGGAAATAATAAAGATCAGAGCAGAAATAAATGAAATAAAGTCTAGAAAAACAATACAAAAGATTAATGAAACCAAGATCCAGATCTTTGAAAGGATAAAAAAATTGGTAAACCCTTCACCAGACTCATCAAGAAAAGAAGAGAGAGAACTCACATAAATATAATCAGAAATGAAAGAGAGAAGTAACTGTGGACGCCATAGAAATACAAATGATCATAAAAAATACTAAGCAATTATATGCCAACAAATTGGACAATCTCCCAAGACCAAGTCAAGAAGAAACAGAAAATCTGATCTTACCAGTTGCCACCAATGCAATTAAATCAGTAATCAAAAAACTCTCTCAAAACAAAAGTCCTGGACCAAATGGCTGCACAGGTGAATTTTACCAAACATTTGAAGAAAAATTAACTCCCGTCCTTCTTAAACTATTTCAAGAAATTCAAGAGGCAGAAAGGCTCCCCAGTTCATTTTACGAGGCCAGCATTATCCTGATTCCAAAACCATACAGACATTACAAAAAAAAAGAAAGTTATAGGCTGATATCCCAATAAACATAGATGCAGAAGTCCTCAGCAAAATATCAGCAAACCAAATTCAGCAACATATTACAAAGATCATACACCATCATCAAGTAGAATGTATTCCTGTGATGTAAGTTTGTTTTAATATCTGCAAATCAATTAACGTCATACACCACATAAACAAAATGAAGGATAAAAATCATATGATCGTATCAATAGATGCAGAAAAAGCATTTGACAAAATCCAGCATCTATTTATGATAAAAACTCTCAGCAAAATTGGGATGGAGGGAACATATGTCAGCATAATAAAGGCCATATATGACTAACCCATAGCTAACATCATACTCAATGGAGAAAAGCTAAAAGCATTTTCCTTAAGATCAGGAACAAGATCAGGACATCCACTTTTACGACTTCTATTCAACATAGTAATGTAAGTCCTAGCCATAGCAGTCAGACAAGAAAAAGAAATAAAGGCATCCAAACTGTAAAGGAAGAAGTAAAACTGTCGTTATTTTCAGAGAACCCTAAAGACTCCACCAAAAAACTATTAGAACTGATCAATGGATTCAGTAAAATAGCAGGATACAAAATTAATATTCAGAAATCGGTTACATTTTTATACACCAATAATGAAGTATCAGAAAGAGAAATTAAGTAAACAGTTCCATTAAAAAATAAAGTACCCAGGAATAAATTTAAAACCAAGGCAATAAAAGATCTCTACTCGGAAAATTATAAGACACTGAAGAAAGAAATAGAAGATACAAGTAAATGGAAGCAGATACTGGACTCATGGATAGGAAGAATTAACATCATTAAAGTGTTCATACTATCCAGGCAATCTATAAATTTAATGCATTCCTTATCAAAATACCAATGACATGTTTCAGAGAAATAGAACAAATAATCTTAAAATTTATATGGAACCACAAAAGACCCTGAATAACCATAGCAATCTTGAAGTTGGAGGTATCATGCTACCTGATATCAAACTATATTATAAAACTATAATGATCAAAATAGCATGGTACTGGCATAAAAACAGACACATAGATTAATGGAAGAGATTAGGGAACCTAGAAATAAACCCATGTCTATGTGGTCAATTAACCTATGACAAAGAAGCAAGAAGATAACTGGACAGACATGCAAAAGAATGAAATGGATCACTTCTTAAACCATATATAAAAATAAACTCAAGATGGATTAGACTTAAATATAAGACTGGAAACCATAAAACTCCTGGAAGAAAACATAGGCAGTAAACTCTCTGACAATGCTCTTGGTAATTTTTCTTTGCATGTCTTCTCAGAGGAGAGAAACAAAAGAAAACACAAACAAATGGGACTACATCAAAGTAAAAAATTTTCCACAGCAAAGGAAACCATCAACAGAATGAAAGGCAACTAGTGAATGGGAGAAGATATTGATTTAAAAATGGGCAGAGGACCTGAATAGACATTTTTCCAAAGAGGACATGCAGATGGTCAGTAGACACATAAAAAGATCCTCAACAGCACTAATACTCGGGGAAATGCAAATTAAAACCACGAGATATTACCTCATACTTGTCAAAATGGCTGTCATCACTAAATCAACGAACAACAGGTGTTGGCAAGGAGGCGGAGAAAAGGGAACTCCTGTGCACTGTTGGTGGAATTGTAAATTGTTGCAGCCACTATATAAAATAGTATGGCGTTTTCTCAAAAAATTAAAAATAGAACTACCATATGACCCAGCAATTCCAATTCTAGTTAATTACCCAAGGGAACACAAAACACTACTTCAAAAAGACATATGCACTCCTATGTTAATTGCAGCATTATTTAAAATAGCCAAGGAAGCAACCTAAGTGTCTATCAATAAATGAACAGACAAAGAGATATGGTACATGTATACAAGGGAATATTACTCAGCCATAAAACAGAATGAAATCTTGCCATATGTGATGACATGGATGGACCTAGATGGTGTTATGCTAAGTGAAATAAGTCAGAGAAAGACAAATACCATATGATGTCACTTGTATTTGGGATCAAAAAAACAAATAAGCAAAACAGAAACAGACTCATAGATACAGAGAACATTTTGATGGTTGCCAGATGGGAGGGAGAGATCAGTGAAGAAGGGAAAAGGATTAAGATGTACAATTGCTGATTATTGAAATAGTCATGGGGATGTAAAGTACAGCACAGGGAAATATAGTCAATAATATTGTAATAACTATGCATGGTGTCAGTTGGGTATTAGACTTATTGTTTCACATAAATGTTTCATCACTATTTTGTACACTTGAAATTAATATAATATTGTATGTCAACTGTCATTGAACAATGGGATGTTGGTATAATACCTAGGTTCTGCTCCAGATATACCATAATTAAAAGGCACCGATAACCTAGCGATTTAGAAGTACACAGCCAGAGTCAAAAGAGGCTGAGAATCAAGTCACATGTGGACTGGTTGGTTGAAAGGGTAGGTGATGTTTAATATGAAAAAGAGAAAACCAAGGTAGGGACTTTATTGCAGTTTTTATAGCCACAGGGCAGATGTGTGAAAGGGAGATAACATCTTTGGTCTCTTTGAGGACAGAACTTGGCCTCAGGGATGGAAAGTTCCAGAAACAGATCCGGTCTCAGTGCGTGGTCTCATGTGGTTGGTGGTAGCGAGCAGCTTGTTTGCTGGAGCAAGTGTGCCAGCAAGAGGATACAGAGGAATTTCAGCATCAGCTTGGAAGTTGCATCTGATGCTGTCTGAGGTCTCCGGGCTCTAAGATTCCAAGAGATAATGAATTGGAAAGTCATATTTTGGTTAGTTCAAAACTCACTTTACATTTCCAGATTATATTTTTAAATGTTAACAGCTTTAAGAGGTAGTAGCTACCAATACACCAATAAACCCAATACAGGTACAGTTTTTAGCACATTCTTTTGAAACTACAATTTGGTGATGTAAGTGTGAATAGAGAGTATGTGAACTGAGGTTTTTATGCTCAAGAGCTTTTCAGTGTTAAGTATTAAGAATCAGGACACCATTTATAAAATCGAATATTCTCTTTATTCAGTATTAGGCTACTATTTGGAGCAAATCTATGACATCGAAGATTTTAAAAATTAAAATTTAAGAAAGATTGCATTTTCCACTCTTCCCTTTAATAATGTTTATAATCCCTCCCTAGTATCAGCAAGATACTGATTTGATAGAGCATTTCCCCTTAATATTCTTAGGAATTCCTAAACTTCTGTCTAAAGTGACCTTTCTCTTTTCTGTTCCACAGGAATTTCTCAATTAGAAATGGAGATAAAAATTTCAAGGGAAATTCCAATATAGCTGAAACCACTGTTTTCTCTTTTGAAATTTCTGTATGAAGCTATGAGCAGCTTGACTGTTTTCAGATTGAATGCACACCCACTTGAGTAATTTCAAATCTTTTTATGTAGCATTAAAAAAATCCCCTCTTCCTTCTCAAACTTATCTTCCACATATAGAGGCAAAAACCAAAATACTGTCTTAGTTTCGGGCAAGAGAGAGTTGTGATTTTCTTTCTCTCTTCCCTTGATGTGTAAGTATTGTTTGGAGCAAGAAGTGAAGAAGATGATTTTAAAATTTACATGAAATTATCCACTGGGTCCTCTGTGTGACTATGTGCTCAAACTAAAAAAAGCTAACTTAATATGAAATTCCCTTTTTTGTTTTTTCTGGTGGGAGAGACTACTGTCCTACTTCTTCTTTCTAGACATTTTAAATTAGGAAGTACCTTCATTTGATGTCTGCCCATTCCAGCTACTACCCTTAGCTAATTTTAGCGTGCCAGAGTTTAAAACAAACAACTTGGGGAACTCCATATGATGCAAAAATTCTAACCTCTTAGAATTTTACAGCTGAGTCAGATATATTTTAGAGTCATATAGTTCCAGACTCTATGATTGATTAGACAGCTGAAGCTCGGAGTTCAGCGATTTGCATCAAATTAAAAGAAATTGGGTCAAGAACTCAGATTTCCTGATTCCTTGTGCAGTATTTTCTATCCTGTGCCCTAGAAAGGTGTTTGGATAAACTTTTTCTCGTCAAGAACATTCTTCATGAATGAATTTATTTATTTCAAAAATTATCACAGAGTAAAAGTAACCTTTTTCCTTTGGTATAAAATTCTATAAATTTTAACATATGCATTTGTATAATCATTACCAGGATTGAGAACAGTTACATTATCTTGAAAAAGTTTCTCATGTCATCCTTTTATATTCATACCCTTTTCCACCTCCTGTCTCCTGACAACCACTGACCTGTTATCTGTCACTATCATTTTTTTAAGGTTATCCTTTAAATGGGTTCATGTAACATGACATCTTTTGAAACTGGCTTCTTTCACTCAGGATAACGCCTTTGAGATTCATCCGAGTTGTCATATGCTCAAGAGTTTGTCCTTTTTTATTGCTGGAGCAAATTTTTTTGTTTGTTGGAACTATACTTTAGTATTCATTGCATGGATATTCCACAGTTTGTTTATCCATTAACTCATTAAGGGACAGTGGATTGGCTTCAGAGAACGGAAAATTGAAACGTTTTCTTGAGCATTGAACAGATGGAATGACCAATCCTATGATCCATCCCCAATCCTATGATTCCAGTTTCTTGGGGCTGTACTTATTTTAGTACTGAAAATCTTGTGTCCTGGATTATTAACTCCTCAAGCTGGTTTGTCACAGGTGACCAGGGCTGATCTTAGCCTGAATTGTAAAGCAGTCAAAGTTTGTCTGCTTCCTCGTTTTCTACACACAGTGATACTGCTTTCTTTCTTTTCTCCCTTATTAAATCTAACTCTCATAAAAAGATCTGATGGGCCTGTTCACATCAAGATTCACATTTCAGATGGAGATTGCTGAGTTATAAGGGGCAATTACACTTTAAACTGGGGAACAAGAACTGTTAAGATAGAGAAGTATTTATATGCATTTTACAGCATATAAATATAGATGGAGAGGTTTTTGCCACCTTCTCATCACCTATGAAGTGCTTCAGAAGAACTAGATGATGAACAGCCTAGTATTTTGTTGGGTCCTTATTGTAAAGGAGCAGCCAGAGGCAGCTCATCTTCTACCTGTGAGTTTCCATGAGTTTAGCCTTTCTGTCCTACCCTAGGTTCAAGTGCTAATAGAAACTTCTAGGCATGCAAAGTACTCAGAGTGAAGGCAAAGTATTTAGTAGCCCTTTCAAGAATCCCCCTTCAGCTCCTGCTTTCATCTGCACAATGGGCAGGCTGTAGGTTGGGCACTGCGTGCCTGGGAGGTCAAGACCAGAGGATTGTTTCCGGTTATGAAAATACCTACTTCCGAATTACCCTCTGAAGTAGTTGGCATGGAGATATTAGCTGAAATGTTTAACACATATAAGTTGCTCCATGGCATAGTGGTTTAGACTCCTGACTCCAGAACCAAACTTCTTAGGTTTAAATCTAAGTTCTCAACTTTTTATCTGAGTGCCCTTGACAGATTAGTTAACCTTCTAGGTCTCAGTTTCTTCATTGGTAAATGAGACTATCAGTAGTATATACCCCATAGGATTTTGGTGAGGCCTAGATAGAATAATACATGCAGAATGCATGGGAAATGTGGAAGAGACAAGAAGAAGAGTAGGTCTGAAAGGACCAGGGAGAAAGCCTCTTGGCTCATAATAAAGGTGAATTCTGTAAATCTGAAGGAAGATTGACTTCTCTGATCCTCCGAGCCACACTACCTAACCCTCAGACCCTTTCCTCGGCCCCCCAATTTCCTTCTCTGTCCTTCACACCAAATGTTTAGAAACATGGAATAGAATTTAGTCCTAGAAGGAAAACGAGAAATCAGGTAGTCCGAATACCTTGTTTTTTTCTCTTTTAAATTGAGATGTAATATCAGTTGTGTAACAAAATGATTAGATAATTGTAAGTATTGTGAAACAGTCATACAGTAAGGCTTGTTACCATCCATCAGCACACATAGTTACAACATTTTTTTTCTTGTGATGAGAACTTTTTTAAGATCTACTCTCTTAGCAACTTTTAAATATGCAATGAAGTGTTATTAACTGTAGCCACTATGCTGTACATTACATCCCTGGGACTTATTTATTTTATAACTGGAAGTTTGTACCTTTTTGACTACCTTCACCCATTTCAAATGCTTCATTTAACAGATGAGAAAATCAAGGCCCAGATTGGTTTTTTAATATTGCTAGGATACATAACTTAGTGACAGAAGAAAAGGATCATGATCTTTTGAATTTAGTTGTTTTAAATGTGACCTGAAATTTCTGAGAGTTCTGAATCACTGCCCATGTGACCATGTGTTTAGTTTTACTCATACAAATCTTTTTATAATTACGGGCAGGTAAAAATAGCCATGTGGTTTGATCACTTCTCCATTTCCTTGGAGGTCAAGTCATTATTATTATCCTACCTTTGAAAGCAATGCTGTGGTTTTTTATTAACGATTTCATTAGACCTCAGTTTTTGTCTTAGTTAAGACTTGGGGCGACTTAAGAGAAGATTATAATGAAAACATTATATGTAATGAAGTAAGGGTGAGTCCAGGGAAGAGTGAGGAGAAAAGAGGGAGATTCAGGGAATCCCCTGGAATTTGCGGAGGCTGCAGAGCGGAAGGAACTGAGAGCTGTGAGGGTTGCCGTAGACTTAGTGATGCCACGTCAAAGCCCTGAGTTAGAAGTCAGGAGATCTGGATTTACCTTTGGTGAGTAACTTTCTGAACTTGGTGAATCTTTCTGTGTCATAAGATGTTTGGACTAGGTGATTTCAGCTGTTACTTGTGGATTTTCTGACTACAAGGGCCTTGCCTAAGAAAGGAGTCCACCTCTGAAGTCACCTCTGCCACCTGGAGCTGCAGCAAACATGATGTAAAATGTTTCAGTTGCAGATTCACCGATTAGCTGAGAGGCTGCACTATGATCTGCCAGCTTACCCTGTGCCTTTCAGAGGAATATAGTCATCTCAGGCCCTGGGGGTGAGGAGAGCTCTTCCTGGATGTGAATGCGAAGATGCGGGAGAATGCCTCAGGCAAGATGGAGAAATTCTTCCCTGAATTTAACCTGCAATAGCTATAGCAGCTCAGAAACATAGCAACTTAAAAGAGTTTGAAAATAATGATAAGCAAAGTTTGGCCTCAGTCATAACAAGCATGATTTTCTGTCAGACAGTTATCAGAGCGACATCATGGGCCACTCGTTGATATTTGGTGATGGCACAAAAAGGACAGTCACTTTAGAAGATATAAAAAAATAGGATTCCTAGGTAGCTAAAGCAAAAGGAAGGAGGCCTTAAAGGTTTTGAGATGCACCTATAATAGTTGGCTTCTTTGTTTCTGTTTCACAGTATAGTGAACTATATCCAGGGAGGCCAAACACATTTTTTCTCAAACTTGATTTTTCCTTGGCTAGACCCCATGCACCAGTGTTCCTTCAGTTCACTGGGGTATGCTCAGGAAAAGTCTTCCAATTTTGTTTATATTAACCTCACAAATTATTTTCTGGGAAGATAAAAGAAAACATGAGCTCTGACATAGAAGAAATAATGTCAGATTGGAGCCGAGGTTCAGATTTGAGTTCCCCATATTGGTCGTGTGAATTTAGACAAGTCCCCATGCCTCTCTGTCTGCGTCTCAAACTCTCATCTAGAAAATGGGAGTCAGAACGAGTGAACTCTTAAGTCCTCTCAACCTCCAACATTTTATGTGTCTGTAAATTCCAAAGTCCAGTGTTGGTGACACTTACCCTTGGTACAGATTAGTCACACTGGTGCCGCCTCCATTAATGTTATTAATACTCACAGCTAACACCAGCTGATTGATTCCTTGACACCAGCTTTTTTTTTTTTCTGAAATCCATGTGCATATCTGAGTTATCCCTACAGCAGTTGTATGTTTCAGGTGGTATCATCATCACTTTGTAGATGATGAAATTGAGGCTAAGGATCAGTCAGGTACTGTAGTTAGTAGTAAAGCTGATGTTCAGGTTCAGGTTGTCCAACCCCAATGCTCATGCCTTAACCTAGACACTCTGTACAGTACGAAGGTGACATCTTTATGAATTTTGAGGCATGTCTCCCAGAAGCACAATTTTAAGGTACAGAGTAAACTGATTTCAGCTAGGTACTTTTGTTCAAATTAGATTATTTGCTTCTGGTTAAGAGAGCAGGTTATTTATTTAGTTGTTTTATTAAGAGGTCTGCATGGGTAAAAACTTTTAATTTTTTAAATCAAATTTGATAATTTGTAAGAGCCAGATAGTCTCAGTTTGAGTGTCAGAGTTCACTCTCCACCTCTCCACTTGCCACCTCTTCCACCCCAAATTGAGAAGCCTGAGTTCACAGGAGATTTCTAGTGATTAGAGAGATTCATATAGCTTTGATGAGAGTTTGGGAGATAAAAACCACATTAGCACGGGCATCATCCATTTGCATATGCCTAATTGTTGCAGAAGGGCGGATGTGATCTGAATTGGCATGAAGGTTTATGATGTCACCCTAGCCTTTGGGCTAGGATGGAGGTTACTACTTCTTCACTTTTGAAGATTTGGGTGAATTATTCTTCCCCCTCCATAGCTTTACTGGGGTATAATTGACAAATAGAAATCGTGTATTTTAAGGTGCATGACTTGATGTTTTGATAATTTGTATATACTCTGAAATAATCATCACAAGCTAGTTAACATATTCATCACCTTACATAGTTACCATTTTTTGTTTGTTTCCGTGGTGAGACCACTTCAGATTTGCCCTCTCTACAAATTACAAATATGTAATACAGTGTTGTTAACTATCATCACCATGTTGGACATTAGATCTCTAGAACCCATTCATCTTACATAACTGAAACTTTGTACCCTTTGACTGACATCTTCCCATTTCTCTCACTCTGCAACGCCTGGCAACCACCATTCTACTCTGTGCTCCTATGAGGTTCTACATATAAGTGTGACCATGTACTTGTCTTTCTGTATCTGGCTTATTTCGCTTAGTATACTATGTCCTCCAAGTTCATCTATGTTGTTGCAAATGGCAGGATTTCCCTCTTTTTTTTTTTTTAAGGCCAAATAATATATATAGAGATCACTCTATCTGCCAAATAATATATATTATATAAATATCTAAAATATATATTTGTAATATATAATTAACCTATAATAATATACCTATCACATTTCCTTTATTCATTCATCCATCAGTGAACACTTGGGTTGTTTTCATATCTTGGCTATTGTGAATAATGCTACAGTGAACATCCATTTTCAGATATCTCTTTAAGCTACTGATTTGGTTTCCTTTGGACATATACACAGAGGTGGGTTTACTGGATTATGTGGTAGTTTTATTTTTAATTTATTGAAGAACCTCCATGCTCCTTTCCATAATAGCTATACCATTTTATATTCCCATCAGCAGTGCACGAAGGGCTCCCTTTCTGCACATCATCATCAACACTTGTTATCTATTATCTTTTTGATAATAGCCATATTAGCATGTATGAGGTGATACCTCATTGTTGTTTTGGTTTGCATTTCCCTGATGATTGGTTATGTCGCACACCTTTTCATACACCTGTTGGTCATTTGCAAGTTTTCTTCTGAAAAATGTCTATTCAGGTTCTTAGCCCCTTTTAAAATTGTATTATTATTTGACATTGAGTTGTATAAATTTCTTATATATTTTGGACATTAACCCCTTATCAGACATATAGTTTGCAGATCTTTTCTCCCTTTCCATATGTTGCCTTTTCACTCTGTTGATAGTTACCTTTGCTCTGCAGAAGCTTTTTAGTTTAATGTAGTCCCACTTGTCTATTTTTGCTTTTGTTGCCTGTACATTTGATGTTATAGCCAAAAAAATCATTGCTGAGGTCAATGTTAAGAAGTTTTTATCTATGTTTTCTTCTAGCAATTTTACAGTTTCAAGTCTTACCTTAAAATCTTTAATCCATTTTGAGTCGATTTTGTACATGGTGTGAGATAAGAGTCCACTTTTATTCTCTGCAAGTACATACTTGGTTTTCCCAACACTACTGAAGAGACTGTACTTTCGTATTGTGTTCTTGGCACTCTCGTAGAAGATCAGTTGACTGTAAATGCATGGATTTATTTCTGGACTCTTTATTTTGTTCTATTGGCCTACATGTCTGTTTTTATGCCAGTACCTTACTGTTTTTGATTATTTAGCTTTGGAATATATTTTGAAATCGGAAAGTATGATGCCTTTAGCTTTGTTCTTCTTGCTCAAGATTGCATGGCTCTTTGGGTCTTTTAAAGTTCTGTATAAATTTTAGGATTAAAAAGTATTTTTGTAAAGATTGTCATTGTGAATTTGATAGGGATTACATTGACTCTGTAAATCACATTAGATATTATGGACATTTTAACAATATTAATTCTTCCAGTCGTGAACATGGGAAGTCTTTTTATTTATCTGTGTCTTCTTTAATTTCCTTCATCAATGTAGAAATATTCAGTGTACAAGTCTTTCACTTTTGGTTAAGCTTATTCTTAAGTATTTTGTGTGGTTTTTTTTGTTCCTATGGTAAATGGGATTTTAAAAAAATTTACTTTTCAGATAGGTCATTATTAGTGTGTAGAAACACCAGTGATTTTGGGATGCTAATTTTTTATCTTGAAACTTTACTGAATTTTTTTCTTAGTTTTGTCATTAGGGTTTCTAACACATATAATCATGGCATCTGCAAACTCATATTGCTTTTCAATTCAGATGGTTTTTATTTCTTTTTCTTGTCTAATTGTTCTGACTAGTACTTCCAGTACTATTTTGAGTGGAAGTGGTGAGTGAGCATCCTTGCCTTGTATTGGATGTTAGAGGGAAAGCTTTTAGTTTTTCCCCATTGGTTGTGATGTTAGCCGTGGGCTTTTCATAATGTTTTTTTATTGTGTTGAGGTAAAGTCTTTCTATACCTATTTTTTTTTTTTTGAGAGTTATAATCATGATTAGATGTTGAATTTCTTCAAAATCTTTTTCTGCATATATTGAGATAATCATGTGGTTTTTATCTTTCATTCTATTAATGTGGTGTATCACAATGATTGATTTGCATATGTTGAATCATTATTACATCTCAGGGATAAATCCCACTTGGTCATGGTGTATTATTCTTTTAATGCGCTGCTGTATTCATTTTGATAGTGTTTTATTGACGGTTTTTGCATCTATGTCCATCAGGGATATTGGCCTGTAGTTTTCTTTTCATGTGGTGTCTTTGCTTTGGTCTCATAAAATGAATTTGGAAGTTTTCCATTTTCTTCTAATTTTTGAAAGAGTTTGAGAAGGACTTATATTAATTCTTCTTTAATGTTTGGTGAAAGTAACCTATGAAGCCATCTGTTGTGGGCTTTCTTTGTTGGTAGGTTTTGATTAATAATTTAATTTCTATATTCGTTATCGCTCTATTAAGATTTTCTATTTCTTCTTGATTTAATTTTTATAGGTTGTATGTTTCTAGGAATTTATTCATTTTATCTAGATTATCTACTTTGTTGAAACATAATTGTTCATAATAGTACCTATGGTCCCTTTTATTTCTGGGGCATCTGTTGTAATATCTCTTCTTTTATTTCTGATTTTATTTGAGTTTTTTTTTTTTAAATCTCCCTAAGAGTTTGCCAATTTTATTTATTTTTCAAATCCCAACTCTTAGATCTGTTAGTTTTTCTATTGTTTTTCTATTCTCTTTTGATTTATTTCTGCTCTAATCTTTGTTTTCTTTCTTTTGCTGATTTGGGCTTGGGGCTACTTCTGGCTTCCTAGTTGGCAGGCCTGTTACCAAGGCTGCAGGACTGTCCCTGGATCATGGCAGGGCAGGGCTGGAGCCTAGTCTACAGGGGGATAGGGCTGCTTCTGGTTCGCAGTTAGGACCACAGTCAGCAATTCTGCCATCAGGGTATGTGCCTGCTTTCTTAAAGCAGTTCTCCTCAGTGTTGGGCTCCATCAGGGTTTTACAGCCTCCTACCTGTATCCCAAAACTCCCACTAAGGCACTTTTGTTCATGGATGGCTGCAAATTATTATTTCTGTGGGGGGATGTGAGCTGTCAGTCTCTCATTTTGCTATCTTGCTGATTTCCCAAACTCTGAAAATGGAAGTTATTCTTTTTAAAATCCTGTTCCATCAACTGTCCTCCTTTCCTACTTTGGTCAGCAATGTGTGGCATTTATTTGGTCTGTAGGATTTCCTCACTGCGTTTTATTAAGCAGAGCTCCTGTATAATAAAACTGGACCTCAGGTACTCTAACAATACAAGACTTCAGAAAAGTTGAACATCAATTGCCAATCATAGCCTTCTGGTTTATATGTTATATTGTTAAATATTTTAGTGCCCAAACTTGATTTTTACCATCCTTCCCCCATTGCTATTACATTTTTTTGCAGCTTGGGTTCAAATTTTGTCATATATTTACCATTTTCTTTGCTCATCATTTCTTCATATGTTTCAAATTTTCTTCCTGGCCATTTTCCCTTTTCTTGAAATATACCCTTTAATCAGCAGTTGTTAGAGGATGATACTCAGCTTTATGTTTGCTTGAAAATGTTTTTATTCCACTCTCATTCTGCCATGTAAGGATATACTGAGATGCTGGCAGTTTGCATCCCAAAAGAGGGCCCTCACCAGATCCCAAACATGTTGGCAACCTGATCTTGGATTTCCAGTCTCCAGAACTGTGAGAAATAAATTTATGTTGTTTATAAGCGACCTCATCTGTGATAGTTTGTCACAGCAGCCCAAACAGACCTAAGTCAACACTTGATCCATTTGTCAGTAAAATGAGTGATGAACATTCAGAACGGATGAGGAGAGACTTTCACATTTATTAGTCGTTCCTTCTAAGAGCTCTCTGTCTGGTGCAGAGAGTATATGAAACCTCTTCCTTGGAGGATGGCACTACTTTGGTGTTCCAGTCCTGCCCTTACGCTGACATACAGCTCCCTCCTTGCCTCCTAACCAGTGGCAGAGTGCAAGCAAAGTGTGTGGTATTGGCAGGACTGGCTTCCATACCAAAATAACCACTAAGAAACCTCTGGTGACTTCTGGGTGGTGCTCAATGGTGAAACGGAGTCATTCACAGAATAAACTGATAACATGGCACAACATCTACTTGGAAGCTCATCGATGCCCAAGCACTGCAGAATAATTTCCTCATTATGATTATCATCATGCCTATAGAAGTTCAAGGGAAGGGATGGGCAGGGAAATTTCCCAGGGGTTTTGGGCTCTAGCCCTCCTTTATGTGGTCAGCACTCCTCTCAGCATCATGGTATAATAATTAGCAAGTCTCTTCTATTTCACAAGTTCGGGTCAGTAAAACCAAGCTGTGAATGGGAGCTTTCAATCTAAAAGATGATTGCCTTTATAGAAAGCCTTTACAGTGGTAGACTTCTTGACATATATGATCTCATGAGAGCCTCATTTTAGGGGCTTGTCTAATCACTAGTGTCATTACTCCGGTAGGAAGTGGCACCTATGCAGGTCCTCTAATTGGAATTCTAGTCATCTTTCTACTTCAACATAGGCTGTGTTTTTACCCCCTGATTTTCGGTGATGCTATAGCTACTGTTGGAGATGGTCTTGGATCTTGATTTCACAGACACTTTGCGTGGACACTTTGCGTGGGCACAGACCTGAGTCACCTTCCTTTTTACTCGGTGTCACTGCAAATGTCATATTTCAAGTGCTGCCCTGATTTTTTGATCTGATCTTCAATTCTCTGATGTCTGCTTTGTTAATCTATATTAATTTTAATGGGTTCAAGTCCATCAGATTGAAAAGTTCATTTTGACTCTGAGAAAGGAGTCTGGAAACCTGGAGCTTTAGGGGTAGCTGGCAGGGACCTACCACGTGATTCTGGAGAAGTTCCTTAGTCATTTGGAGTCACTTTTCTCATCCATGTGAAGAGGTAGTAGCCTAGGCCAATGACATTTATTTATCTATCTATCTATCTATCTATTTATTTATTTATTATCAGAAGACTTTATTATTTTTTTAAATGCCAGTTTATTTTTTTATACTATATATACATAATTTTTTTTTTTTTTACATTTTATTTTGTTATTTTTCCTCCTTCCTTCTGGTAACTACTAGTCCATTGTCCATTGTCCATGTCTATGAGTCTCTGTTTGTCCTGTTCACTTGTTTCTTTTAGATTTATATCCTACATATGTGATATCATGTAATTTTCAACCTCTTTTGTCTGGCTTATTTCGCTTGGTATGTATTTCAGAGTCCACCCATGTTGTCGCAAATGGCAGTTTTCATCTCTTCTTATGGCTGAGTAATATTCCATTGTGTATATATACCACAGCTTCTTTACCCAATCATCTATTGTAGGACACTTCGGTTGCTTCCATGTCCTGGCCACTGTGAATAATGCTGCTATGAACATCGGTGTGCAAATATCTTTTTGGATATGGGTTTTCAAGTCTTTGGAGTAAATACCCAGTAGAGGGCTTGCTGGATCATATGGTAGGTCAATTCTTAGTTTTTTGAGGAACTTCCATATTGTCCATGCCGTTTCGATTACTGTCGCTTTGTGGTATAATTTGAAGTCGGGCAGAGTGATGCCTCTGGCCTCATTCTTTTTTCTCATTATGGCTTTGGCAATTTGGTGTCTTTTGTGCTTCCATGCAAATCTGTAGGCCAATGATTTTTAACACCCCATTTTTAATCATAAGAACTCTTTTTTTTCCCCTCCCAAATGAAATCTGCCATGGACCTCAATAGATAAACAGACCAAACGAGTTTACTCTGGTTGAAGTAGACCATCGGTCAGGGGTGAGACCAGACCATTGCCTTCCCAGCCCCATAACTCTTGAGACATGGACCCAGATAAAGTAGGTGATTGCTAATTAACTATTAGTTGCTGCAGGGTTTTTCTTAATATTTACCAAATGCCTAATGCTGGGGGGTTCTGAACTGTTCAACATTTGCAGGAGGACTGAAACTGGAGCTTGATGCCTAGGTTTGAATCCCAACCCTACTTCCTTATTGTCTGTGTCACTTTTAGCAAGTCACTTAATCTATGTGCATCTGTTTCTTTATCTTTAAAATAAGGATTATAATAGTATCTGCTTATGAGGTTGTTGTGAAGATTAAAATAGTTCATATATAGTAAGGCATTTAGAATAGTGACTAGCACTATATAGATGGTAGCTGTTTTTCTTATCAACTTGAGGATCTAGCAAGGCCTTATAGGAACATGCTTAAAAGTGACTGGTTTCTGTGGAATGCAAACCTGGAAGAGCTTTCAGATGTCACCTGTTCCATGTCTCTTAAAGTTGCCTTTATGGAGGATTTCTAGGGTCACCTGTTAAAATGCAAATTCTTAGACCTCAGTGCTAGACTTACCAGCATCTCTAGGGAAGCAGCTTGGAAATCTGTATTTTTATAAGTGTCCTCGAAGATATTTATGAACAGAGAAGTTTGGGAAATACTACTGCAGTATCTAGCTATTGCATTTCACAAGTGAAAAAGCTCAGTGCCTGGGAGGAGACATGGCTCACTCAAGGTCAGAGTTAGTGACGGAACTGGGACTAGAACCCAGGTCCCTGTCTTTGGTCCAGTGTTATTCTCACTGCATCTCTTTTCCCTGTGATGGCTCTGTTATTTCTGTCTAGGTACCTGAGGTTAGCTGTAGAGAAGGAGCAATTTCAAGACAACTTAATAAAGCAGAGTTTGGCTGTGGTTGCAATTTACCTGCCAGAAGGGTACATGCATTATCTTCTTTAGGCAGATTTTGAGCTCCCCATGTTTATTCCTTACTTTGCACTTCTGGGATAATGATCTCTGGGAACCTGTGTGTCCTTACTGATCTCAAAGTCTGGGAATAGTTCTCGCTGCCCAGTTTGCACAGGAACAGCAGTACATTTCAAAGTGCAGATTGATGCCAAGAATGGGGAGTACAGTTAGCCAATTTCAATCATGTGAACCACTTTGGAGCCTGAGGACAGAAACCAAAAATATGCTTCTTCTGCTCAGAGGCGGCCAACAGCATCAATTACTAGTGTTATTATTGTTGTTATCATCACCACCACCATCATTCTTCTTCTCGTAAGTTTAAAGGTAGGTAGCTGGGCTCTGTCTCTTGTAGCAGTCCTGCAGGGTGTAAGAGCTATGATGAATTTTAGACAAGTAGGTATGGGGCATGCTTGGCCCCATAACTCACCCCTCAGTTTGAACCATAGCTCTTAGTTCTCTCACAAGTGTTCAGCCTTGTTATCACTGTGAGGCCAGTTTTTCACATCCAGGGCTTGTTCTAACAACAAAGAATCTAAAAGAATATGTGTGAAGCAAACCGACCCTGTTGGAGAATTATGACCCTCCTTGGGAGGTGAGAGGATAGAAGGCTGAAGCAAGGAGAACAGGAATAGGGAGCATGGTGACAGGGGAAGTGCAGCTCTTTATTCCTAGAGAGTAGGTGGAGTCCTTGAACTTGAAAAGATTTAGAGATCAAAAGATAAGATGTAATTGGAGTCCAGGTCCTCAGGGGAAATGCCAATCTAAACTCCGCGGGTGGGATTGAACCTTACTTACAGGTGGAAGATGAAATTTAATTGAGTGCCTTAAGAAAAGAACAAAACAATCTGTTTATGTGTTCACTTCTTTATTTACTCAGCCTAGTTCTGCTGCTGTGGTTAACAAATCCACCTCCTTTCTCTTTTACAGCAGAAGATGCTGGAGCCCAGGTGGAAATTCATAATTTTCTTTTGAAAGCAAAGTCCTTGTTTCTATTCTGGTTCTTTTAGATGGAGCCCAAAGCTCCTTTCCCAAGGCAGAGCTGAGTGTCGTGGAGATTTCCGGAGTGTCACATAGGAGCGATTTCATGTGTTCTCCTAGCTAGTCCCTTGTTCTCTAGCCAAAAATTTATTATGAGCTTTAACACTTTATTTCTTCGATTGAGTTGACATGTGGTGTGGCCTAGGTTATAAGAGGAATCGAATACAGGACATACAATTACGTGGTTTTTACTAACCAACCTGGACTAAGCAACATTTTCCCGCATCTGCAATGCTTTTACTACTGCTGTTCATGTTGACCACATTTAGGCACTAAAGGATTTCAAAATGCTTTCTTATTCCTTAAGCAATTATATAATTGGAATAAATATATTCAATTATATTTATTCTAATTTTATTGTGGATTATTTTATTGTGGATTAATAAATATTTAGACATTTTATTGTAGATTAATAAATATTTAGAAGTAGATTGAACATTAGAGAGTCCATGGTAGTCCCCTCATTTTGCAGATAAATGAAAATGCAGAGTAATTAAGTGACTTGCCAAAAGTGACACTAACTCTAACCCTAACCGTTTTGGTCTTTTAATTCTTTCATGTATTCTAGTCTTTTAAAGGTCAGTCAGTTCATAGTGGTGTTTCTTCTTTGGCAGGTTTAATTTGTGTTCTACTATGTGCTCAGCACTGTTTAATATGCTTGTATGTGTGTTTGTGTGTAAGACCGGAAGAAATGTTACTGGTTCTCCAAGTATTTGTAATTAGCAGAAATATTATACTTACAAAGGTAAAACAATAATGAATGGTACAATTTAGCAGTGCTTCCAGGCTTTTATGTGGATGGAAGTCACCTAGACTCTTGTTAAAATGCGGATTCAGATTCAGTAGGTCTGGGGCGAGGCCCGAGAGTCTGCATTTCTTACAAATTCTCAGGTCAACCATGTGTTGTCAGACGAGACATGCTTTTAATAATAAGGCAAGACAGAAGATAATTAAGGGGTGAATTATGTGGTATCATTATAAAACATGAAGGAATTGAGAGTAATGAAGAGTAGTTAGGAACACACGGAATTTGAACTCATCTTAAATAATGGTCTGACTGAATTAGTAAAGGAGTTAGAGGAATAAAGTGAGTTAAGAGTGAAAGCACAGGAGCAAGAATGAGTGAAATCTGTATGTGAGATGGTGAGGGAAGCAGACTTCCTGGGTAGGAGGGTGTAAGGTGCTGTGGTAGGCAGCCTCTGAGATGCCCCCATTGATTCTTCATACTGGTATTTATGCCCTTGTGCAATGTCCTCCCTTGCAGGTGGCCTGGGTTGAGTGACTCACTTCTAAGGGATAGAATACAGCAAAAGTGATGGCATACCATTTCCAAAATTAGGTTACGAAGAGGCTTTGACTTGCATGCTGCTCACACGGTTGCGCCATCACTTTCTCTGAAGGAAGCTAGAGCAGCCCATGTGGCAAGGAACTGTTGTGACATCTCATCAACAGCTAGTGAGGATCTAAGGTGTTGTAGCAGGCACGTGAATGAGCTGGAAGTAAATCCTTCATGAGTCAAACCTTGAGATGATTACAGCCTGGGCAGACAGCTAGAAACTGAGCCAGAGGACCCAGCTAAGCTACTCCCAGATTCCTGACCATAGAAATGGTGAAAGAATTAATGTTGGTTTTTCAAGTTGCTAAATTTGGGGGTAGTTTGTTACATAGCCGTAGTTAACTAATACAGTTGGAAATAATTTTGAAAAGAGAAAGGTATTATGAGATCTGACATTGTGGAGTAGGGAGGGACTTGAAAGACAACAATTTGGACATGGTATGGAAGCCATTGCAAGTTCTAAGTTCTGTCTCTCTGTGTTTCTGTCTCTTTCTCTTTGTTTGTCTCTCTTTCTCTCTTTGTCTTCCCTCTCTCATAGCTTATGGAGATATAATTTTTAGTATGTTCACAGAGTTATGAACCTGGCAGTACAGTCCACTTTTGGATATTTTTGTCATCCCTCAAATATTAACCCCTCAAACAAATCCTGTGCCCATCAGTGATCACACCTCATTTTCTCCCAAACCTCCCACCCCAAGGCAACCACTAATCTATGTTCTGTCTCTATTGATTTAACTATTCTGGACATTTCAGATGACTAGAATAGTATGTGTGGCCTTTATTTTTATTTTTTTAATCTGCCTTCTTTTACTTAGCATTGTATTTTTAAGGATTATCTGTGTTGTAGCATGTATCAGTATATTGTGAGCTTTTAATTGTATTACGTTGTATGGATATACAACATTTTGTTTATCCCTTGATCATTTCATGGATGTTTGGGTTATTTCTAGTTTTTGGCTACTATAAATAATGTTGCTATGAACATTCATCTATAAGAGTTTGTGTGGAACGTTTTCATTTCTCTAGGGTATGTGTCTAAGAGAAAATTCCTGGGTCATGTCATAGTTCTATGTTTAACATTTGAGGAATTGTCAAACTGTTTTTCAAAGTGGCCGTGCCATTTTACGTTTGACATTCTGCTACTAATGTATGAGAGTTCCAGTTTCTCTAGATCCTTACCAACACTTGTCATTATCTATCTTTTTAATTATATACATCCTAGTGTGTATGAAGTGGTATGACTTTGTGATTATTTGCATTTCTCTAATAACTAATGAAGCCAAGCATTTTTCATGTGTATATTTACCATTTGTGTATCTTCTTTGGATAAATTTCTATTTAAATCCTTTGTCCATTTTTAATTTGGTTTGTTGCCTTCATTATTGAGTAAAATTAGTTTTTTTTTTTTTTTTTTTTGTAATTCTAGATACAAGTCTCTTATCAGATATATGACTTGCAAAAATATTCTCCCATTCTGTGGATTGTCTTTGAAGGTATCTTTCAAAGTGCAACTGGTTTGAATTTTGAAGTCTAACTTATCTATTTTTCCTTTAGTCACTTATATTTTTGGTATTGTATCTAAGAAAGCTTTGCCTCACCCAAGGTCACTCAGATTTAATTCTATGTCATCTAGGATCTTTGTAGTTTTAGCTCTTATATTGAGGTTTAATAGCCTTTTGGAGTTAATTTTTGTGTGTAGTATAAGGTAGAGGTTCAACTTCATTGTTTTACATGTGGATGTACAGTTGTCCCAGCTCTAGTTCTTGAAAAGACTATTTTTCCCCATTTAATTGTCTTGGCACCCTTGTCGAAAATCAATTGAGCATAAAATGTGTAGATTTATTTTTAATAATTTTATTAAAAGTATTAAACTTAATGCTTTATTTTATTCTTAATGATTTTTCTTTTATTAATTTTATTTCCTTGATCTGTATGTCTGCTCTTTTGCCAGTATCACACTGTCTTTATTATTGTATCTCTGTAGTAAGTTTTGAAATTGGGACGTGTAAGTCCTCCTGTTCTTCTTTTTCAAGATTGTCTTAACTATACTGGGTCTTTTGCAATTTTGTATGAATTTAGAATTCCATTCATTAAATTCTGTAAAAAGCCAGCCGGGATTTTGACATACATTTTGTTGACTTTTTAGATCAATTTGGGGAATATTGTCATCTCAAAGATTGTCTTTTTGTCCATAAAAATGGGTGCCTGCAGTTATTTAGATCTTTTAAATTTCAACTATGTTTTATAATTTTTAGAGTACAAATTTTGTACTTTTTTTGTTTACATTTATTCCTATGTATTTTATTCTTTTTATTGCTATGTTGAATGGAATTGATTTCTTCAGTTTTGATTGCTCATTGTTATTGAGTAGAAATGCATTGATTTTTATATATTGATCTTGTACCTTGTAACATTATAAACTCATTTATTAGCTGTAATAGTGTTTTAGTGGATTTCTTAGCATTTTTTATATATAAGGTTATTTCATCTGCAAACAGAGATTGTTTTGCTTCTCTCTCTCTGATCTATATGCCTTTTCTTTCTTTCGCTTGTCTAATTACCTCCAGCATCACGTTGAGTAGATGCAGCAAGGGCAGATATTCTTTTCTTATTTCTGATCTTAGGGGGAAGGTATTCAGTCTCTCACCTTTAGGTATAATGTTAGCCGTTTGTTTGTTTGTTTGTTTGTTTGTTTTTGTAGATTGCTCTTATCAAGTTGAGGCAGTCCTTCTATACTTAGTTTCTTGAGTGTTTTATCATGTATAGTGTGTTATATTTTATCAAATGCTTTTTATGCATCTATTGAGATGATTGTGTGGCTTTTAGCTCTTTTTTTTTTTATTGATGTGGGGAATTACATGAATTGATTTTCGAATGTTAAACCATTCTTAGATTCCTGGGATAAATTCCTTTTGGTCATGGTGTTGCTGGATTAGATTTGGTACTATTTTGTTGTAGATTTTTGAGACTATATAAATAAATTAGTAGCAGTTTTTTTTTTTTTTCATATGTCTTTGTTTGGTTTTGTTACCGGGATGATACTGGCCTCACAGAATTATTTGGGAACTGTACCTCTGCCTTCTTCTCCACTTTCTTCTTTGAAAGAGTTTGTGAAGAATTGGTATTAAGTTTTAAAAAAATCTTTAGCGGAATTCACAGTGAAGCCAACAGTGTCAGGGTTTTACTTTGTGAGGGGTTTTAAAATTATTAATGTAATTTCTTTACTTTTTATAGGTTCATTCAGATGTCTATTTCTTCGTGAGTCAGTTTTGGCAGTTTGTGTCTTTCTAAGAAGTTCTCCATTTAATTTCAGTTATGTAATTTGTTGGCATGAGTTTACAGTATTTTCTTATAATCCTTTTGAATTTTGTGAGATCAGTAGTGAAGTCTCCTCTTTCATTCCTGATTATTGTGATTTGAGTCTTCTCTAATTTTCTTGGTTAGTATAGCTAAAAGTTTGTCAATATTGTTTATCTTTTCAAAGGACCAACTTTTGATTTCATTGATTTTTCTCTTTTGCTTTTCTATTCCCTACTTCATTAATTTTCAGTCCAATTCTTATCATTTCCTTCCTTCTGCATGTTTTTGTTTTGACCTGCTTTTTTTCCAGCATTTTAGGTGAAGGTTAATTTACTAATTTGAGATCTTTCTTTTTAATATAGGCATTTCCACACTAAGTATTCCTCTAAGCATTGCTTTATATGCCTTCCATATTTGATACGTTGTGCTTTTATTTTCATTCACTTAAGATTTTAAAGTTTTTCTCGTGATTTCTTCTTTGACCTGCTGTTATTTAGGAAGGTGTTATTTAATTTGTACATATCTGCATGTGTTCTAAACTTTTTTGTTACGTTTACATTTCATTCTATTATGGCTCGTAGATACTTTGTTTATGATTTTAATCTTTTTAAATTTATTGAGACTTGTTTTATCATCTAGCATCTGGTGTAGATCCTGTAGAAATTTTCATGTGTGCTTGGGAAGACTGTGTATTTTTCTTCCCAAGCACACATGAAAATTTCTATAGGAATGAAATGTATTCTACAGTAGTTGATTAGAGAGAGGGACAAAAAGAGAAGGAGGGAGGGGGAGAGACAGAGAGGGAGGGAGAAAGGGAGGAGGAAAGGGTGTGCATAGCAAATGTTTTTGATTCTTTTAGAAATATAGTTGAGAGGATTGTTGTACAGGTTTGAGGGAAGAGTTCAGGGTGATCACTTTGTAAGTTATATAAATGTCTAACCACTCTGTAGTACACCTGAAATTAATATATTGTATTCAACTGTATTTGAAAAATAAAAAAAAAAATTAAAAAATTATATTTACGGAGTTACTGCTGGAAGAGCATGAAGGTGCTTCCAGCATTGAACTCTAATTTCATATCATAGCAAGTAGGGGGTCTCAAGAAAGCCAGTATCTATCCAGTAGATAGCTTATAGATACCAGTAAAGTAATTATCAGGTTAGTAATTAAGAAGAAAGAGACTTTATGTGTGCCTTAAACTTTCAAACTTCCCTGTTCACCTTGAATAAGATTGATTTTTGTCAAGGTCACATACAGAAGTGTTTCCATGATTGAATCTGATATCGATCTACTGGTAGCTGCTTAATTTATACAGTTAGGACTTTTTCCTCATATGGAGACCATCTAATAATGATTGCTGCCTACATTTTTCCTCAGGGAAAGAATCTATATTTATATTAATGGCTTCAAAGTGGTCACAAGGTAACCGTCTGCTGTTTGTAGCTATTTGTCCTTCTCTTTAAGTTGCTCAAAAACAGTTCTTGGAACAGTCTCACAAATGAAAGCCCTGTTTTTTTTTTTTTTTTTTGTTTTTTGTTTTTTTTTTTTTAGATCTAGGCAACTGCTAAGCATTGGATCTGTGAATTCTACCATCACACAAATTCAGAGTGGATTATGGAGGGTGGTTAAGAAGCTCTGTACTTAAAAGAAAGCTTATTGCTTAAAGTAGCTGATAGTTAATGATATGTCATTCGTATGAGATTTCAAACTTGGTTTCTGTGGCTATTTCCTTTCCTACATACTCTGTGCTGCCCCACTCCCCGACATCTTACCATTTCAAATTCAGCTTTGGTTTCTGATGTTCTCTATTAAACACAAGAGCATTGTGCTTTTGTAGAAGCAAGTAACTTAAAATTAAGCTATTTTGATTGGAAATTTCAAACTTTAATAATGCAGTGAAAGGCCTTTGAAAATATTACTCATCGTTGCTTAAACCTTGCCTGGGAAGTGAGTCAGTATTTTATTATTCTCTGTTGAATGTTACAGTGGCGGACAATCAGAAGGTGTCAAGGAAAGTTTAAGTCATTTATATGAAACCCAGGTGAAGAAGCTAGAATTAAAATTTCAGTTTTTGTATCCTGACACTGTCTCTCTGGATCATTTTCCTCTCTAAAACAGCATTCCATTCTGCAATATAATTTATCAGCAGTCGACCTGATATGTTTCCCTGACTCTCTCTTGACGGAAACAAGAGGAAAAAAGTTTTATGTAACTTTTCGTAAGGTGGATTGATGACTGATCACATGAATGGGAGACGAAGGTGGCAGAGGTAATTCCTTCCTCTGGGATGAAGTCAGAACCCCACATTATGCTTTTGCCTTTTCATTGCATCGTTCACATCCTTTTATATCTCTTACTCATGATTCTCTACATATGAGATGGAGCTCATTATAAATACATGGCTGTGAGGAGACATTGTCAGGAATGCTTTATTACAATCACATCACCTAGGCTTATTGAAGGGTGGAGGTGGGAAGGAAGCCACAGGATGTGCCCACCAACCTGACCATGGACTGTTCAACCTTAACTATCCATATCTTTACAAATCTCCTTACAAATTCTCTTATTTTTTGAAATGTCCTTGATTCTAAGATGCATCATCCATTTAATGACAGTGTCTGGGAAAAGTTCTATATTAAGTACATGTGCCTATGGAAAGAAGTATTCCAATTTCAGAAAAATTAATATGGGAAGAATGTATCTTAGAATCAAGGAAATGAGGTACTTGTTCCAAACTTTTCTACCATTTTTTTCTTTTCTAATGGAATCTACTTCCTCAAGCCTCCTAAGAAAGGAATACGAAGAGAGGCCTGTTTCCTTAGTCTCTCTTAACTAATAGGCACATTGATTGTCTGTGCTGGTGGTCCCTAATTCTAGATGTAGTATTTTCTGGGTATCCACAAAATATGCCATGTTATGATTATGTATTTCCCTGCATCAGTAAATACACTTCAACCCAGAAAATTCTAAACTCTATAAAGATAAATAAAAAGACAAAAGCCCCAGATGCTTGACTAAACCTTACAATTAATGACATATTCATTTATTAGATAAACAGTAAGAAGAACTCATCTGTTTTGTGTGTTTCTATGTGATGTCCTTTCAATGAGATAAATTTTTCCTTCCACTTACTAAATCTTTAAAGAAATATAGTAATGCCAACAGATGACGCAAGAACCGATGTCATAGAAGGTTAACATAGGCTATAAACCTGTGGTGTCTGACCTCTGACTGTCTTTTGGGTAGGTTTTTTTTTTTTAATTATTATTTTTTTATGACAGCTGATTTTATTATGTTCCCATGGTGTCACGTTGCTCAACTTCAATTGCTTGCTCTGGTTGAGATGTTTGGTTTTGTTGCAGCAACTAAAAACAAAACTCAAGCCATGTGTTTGGTGAGAACAGTAGGATGTGGGGAGAGCTAGTCTGTGCAACTAAATGTCAGGCACATTGGGCTAAGAAAATACATTAGTGTTGCTGTGTGTTGTTGATTAAAGATGACATTACATGGTCTTTTAAAGCCCTCTGCTTTGGTTCTCATCTGAAGTAGGGTGTACATAGGGCTTTTTCCAATTAGACATGCTATATTCTTCTTCAAAGATTTTGACACATGGTTTTAGAGGGATGTTTTAGACACCAAACACAGGCATAGGTTATATGAAAAAGCTCTGAGTAATTTTGCTACCTCTTCCTATCTTGTCTTATTCTTGATTGAAAACTAATAGTCTTCTCTAAAATGGAATTTCCACAATAAGATTTTCTTGGTATTAAACAAAGGAGTATTTTAGGACATTTTATGTTTTGAGAGTTTGAGCCTCTTTCATGTTTGTTAAGATTTATCTTATATTCCCAACAACTGTTTTCATTATAGTCTTATGACCCTGTAGCTCAATATGTACTCTTTTTTGCTGGAATGAAGCCTATTTCTTCTAGTCAATATCTTCTTCACCTTTCCCCATGTACTAGGTCCATACCTGGATATACTGATTCCATTTCCTTGTCTGAATTATGTTTTAAGATTTCTAAATCTTTACTTTTTATTATTATTTTTATTTTTTAAAGGCCAGCTCTGGTCTGACTTCTAGTCATTTACTTACTGGTTTGTGTTGTTTTCTAATTGTTTTCTGTGTCTGTTCTGCATTTTTAATGGTCTTTCAAACTCCTAGAGAGTATATAAAATATTGTATATTGCTTTTATAAACTTGATAGCATGTAATATACTACCAACACATAGTAATATTCTAGTAATGGTTAGTTAAGTTGAATTGAGCTTTGTCTTCAGACTTTGATTTTACAGTAATGTTCTCATTGAAATTTTCCAACCACTAGCATAGAAAAAAAGCATCATCTTGAAAAATGTTTGAATACCAGTAAGCCAGCATCTTTATAGTGTTATGTCTCATTGAATAATGTTAAGTGCCTGGGTATGCATGGAATTAGACTAGCATAAATCACTCAAAAGACAAAATTTATGTCCCCTAGAAAATTATATTTATATCAACATTGCATTTAATGATCATAATCTCTTTTTAGAAAGACCAAGATTTGTAATAAATTTTTATATTTTCCTATATAACAACATGAAAAACCATAAAGTGATTTTACTGTGCAAGCATAGTAAACAGTTTTACAATCATTGGTGATATATTGTCTATGCATATATTTTAGAAAATGCATCTTGAAAAGCCCTTAATTGAAACCACTGATGTATGAAGGCAAACATAAAATGAAGAAATAGAGCAAAAAGGCGGCCTCAGAACAAAAATTAAGTCTGATTTGTAAAATATTCAGAACTCTGTCATTACTAGATCACATTTTTTTTTATTGGAAACCAGTGTTTTTCTTTCATTGCCAGATTGATGATGTATTTTAGTTTTAAATTTATAATATTCCTTCATTTCAATATCAATTGCTTGACTATGATTAATATTCTTCAGTGCATTTACTGTGTTGTAACTCAGATATTTAATCAGTATTTAGATGTTTGAGAACACAAGAGAACTTGATGAGAATATGGTTGATTCTTTAATACCAGTCACTGAGAAAATTAAGGTATAAAGGACAACTTGATCGTCTTCCAGCTCTACCCTTGCCTCTGGGCACAATCATGCAAAGATTGGTTTTTAAAGAAAAGGTTATTGCCTGCTTCAATTGCTTATGAGATTTTAAAGCTTTCCAATTTGACTTCTCCAGATTGTCAGGAAAAAGAGGCTGCTTTATCTCAATCTCAAAATGTGTTTTTCAAGAGTGAGAGGTAAAAGTTTAAGTGATGAAGAGAAACCATTTAACTTAGTTCCTTACGGAAAACTTGTCAGGTGTTCACAATTTCTCATTGTGCTTTGGGACATTTATGTTTTTTTTAATTAGATTTCATGATGATCCCAACTTCCCAACTGTCTCAGTTACTTATGGTAGACAAACTCCTCAACATCAACAGTAACTATATCCTTTTCCTTTCACTCTAATTTTTTCCCTTATGTATTTGAAATGATTTTAAGCTTCCGTTTGTTTACATTCTCTCTCTTGGTACCTTTATTCTTAATCTGCTTTCTTAGTGTCTCTGCCTAGTCTCTAGGGAGCTAATCAAGGCTTAATCAGTCTTCACTGAGTCAGGCTTAACCACTTTACTTTCCATTGTGTCTTGCATAGGGAACGTGAGATAACATTGTTCTAGGAAAGATTTAAGGCTAAATTTCTTGACCATTTTGGGGTTCAGTGATTCTTTGAGAATGCAACAAATGCTGTAACTCCTCTCTCCATTGCAAGGCACAAATAAAAATTTTGACATGCTATTTCATGTGCTGCACAGACTCCCATATTTCCCAACATTATCTATAGACTCCAGATTAAGAAGCCTAGTTGCCTTAGACTATGAAGGTCTTTATTTTTCTTCTTGGTAGATTTGATTCTAAGATGGTCATGTGGACATTAGATGGGCAGTTGATTAAGATAAGCAAAAAGAAACTAATTCCACATAAACATCTTTATGACTGTGATAGAATAATCGCAGCCCAGGGAAGAGGGGGGATTAGTCACTCAAAACAGTTTTTGTTCATGTATTTGTGCTTTTAGTGTGTATTATTTCAGTGATGAGAGACTGAGTGCCACATACCCATTCCATAGCAACATGCTATAGCAAACATCAGTTCCAGACTTGAAAACTTCAATCTCACTGGAATTAATGTGATAAAGGAGAAGAAAAGTGATATGATATTAAACTTATGTTAAATATTTTGGTAAAATGATCAACTCATGGTCAAAAATTAATACTAGGTCTTGAAAAGTATTTATTTATATAATAAAATTAACTAACAGTCGAATTTGAATTTTGCAAAATTCTCATCCAGAGGGCGGTTATTGGAAAGTAGGCACAGAAGATTCTTCAAAGTAGAGAGTGGGCTCACTCTCTGAGAGAACATGGCCTTGAAGAAAGAACACTGGATTAGGAGTCAGGAGCTAGCTGAGACTCTAACTGATTGCCACTGTCAACGAAGGGTCATCAGTTTGTTGTGGTCTGTCCAGGACTTTCCCGTTTTAGCACTGGGAACTCCCTTTATTTCCCCCAGTTCTTTCTCCCTGCTCGTCCCAATCCCTGGCAAATTGAGCTGATTGGTCAACAATTAGATGCATCATTTTGAATCAGACGCTGAATTTTCCTGGGCTTCAGGTTTCTCATGTGTTAAATGAAGAGGATGATTTGATGACTAAGGACCCTTATAGGTCCAAAAAATGATTTTATCCTCAAGTCATTGTCTTTCATTTCCCTGTCTTAGATAGCTGTGAAAGTGTTGGAGAGTAATTTCTCATTTTTATACTCTTAATTTATACCACATCAATTCAGCACAAGGCTTAATAACTTCAGTGAACCAAACACAATTCTCACAGATTTTTGGCAAGCAAGATATAGAATTAAATTAGCATGCTTATAGAAAAGATGGTAAGATCTATTGTTCACTATAATCTAAGTGGTCTGCTGGTAAAACTCCCAAATTGCCCACGTGCTCTGAATTGAGAGACTAGGAGAAGGAGTTGGAGAGAGAAGCTTTCAGCGGTAGCAGAGAACTGGGCAGATTTCTAATGTTTGTCAGTAATTTTTTTTTTTTAACTTCATTGAGATATAATTCACATATCATATAATTTACAAATTTAAAGTACACAGTTCAGTGGTTTTCAGTCTATTCACAAATAAGTACAAATATCACCACAGTAAAATTTAAAACATCTCATCACTTAAAAAAACCCCACTATTTTTAGCTATCACTTTCTGTTCTTCTAACTGCCCATACTTATAGCCCTCAATAACCACTAATCTTTCTGTCCCTAGATTTACTTATTCTGAATATTTTGTATAACTGGAATCATATAATATGTGGTCTTTTGTGACTAGCTTCTTTTTGCTTAGTGGAATGTTTTAAGATTCAGTTATGTTGTAGCATATATTAGTACTTTATTCCTTTTTTATGGATGAATATTTTATTATATAGATATATCATGTTTTGTTTATATATTCATCAGTTGATGGACATTTCAGTTGTTTCCACCTTTTGGCATTTATGAATAATGCTGCCATAAACTTTCATGTATAAGTTTTTATATGGACATGTTTTTATTTATTATATATGCCTAGGAGTGGAATTCTGGGTCATATGGTAATTCTGTGTTTAACTCTTTAACCATTTGAGGAACTGCCATACTCTTTTCCAAAGTGACTATACCAATTTACATTCCTACAGTCTTATATAAATATAAAGGTTCTGATTTCTCCGTACCTTTGTCAACACTTGGTTTTGTCAGATTTTTTGATTTTAGCCATCTCAGTAGACGCGAAGTGGTATATCATTGTGATTTTGATTTGCATTTCCCTCATGACTAATGATGCTGAGCATTTTTCATGTGCTTATTGACAATTTATATATCATTTTTGGAAAATGTCTCTTCAGATCCTTTGACCATTTTTTAATTGGGTTATTTGTCTTTTATTAAGTTGTAAGAGTTCTTTGTATATTCTAGATAAAAGTTTGTTATCAGACAAGTAATTTTCAAAAATTTTCTCTAATTCTTTCGGTTATATTTTCACTTTTTGATAATGTCCTTGACTTGTTCCAAATATTAGGAACAGTCTTCAATCATTGAGTATGATGCTAGCTATGTTTTTCATAGTCTCCCTTCATCAGGTTGAGGAAGTTCCCTTCTCTATTGGATTTTGTCAAATGCTTTTTCTGAATTTATTGAAAGATTATGGGATTTTCTTTTTTGTTCTGTTGATATGGCATATTACGTTAATTGATTTTCAGATGTTAATTCAACCTTGATTCCTGGGATAAACTTTTACTTGGTTATATGTTGCTGTGTTCAGTTTGCTATTTTGTTGAGAATTTTCGCATCCACATTTATAGGAGATATTGGTCTGTAGTTTTCTTGTGATATCTTTGGTTTTGTCATCAGGGTTATACTGTCTTCATAAAAAGAGTTGGAAAGTGTTCCTTCTTTTTCTGTTTTTTGAAGAATTATTGAAGACTTGGGTTAAATCTGAACGTTTGGCAGAATTTATTGGTGGAGCCATCTGAACTGGGTTTTTCTTTGGGGATAGTTTTTTGATAACTAATTAAAACTCTTTACTTGTTACAGATCTATTCAGATTGTATATTTCTTTGTTAGTTGATTTATCTTGATTACCTAATTTATTGGCATACAGTTGTTTATAACATTCCTTTACAATACTTTTTATTTTTGTAAGGTTGTTAATAATGTCTCCTCATTCATTTCTGATTCTAGTAATTTGAGTATTCTTTCTTTTCATGTTGATCAATCTCAATGGTTTATCAGTTTTATTGATTATAAAGTATCCACTTTTGGTTTTATTGATTTCTCTATTTTTTATTATATTTTTTATTTATCTTCATTTTAATTTTTATTATTTTCTTTTTGCTTTGGGTTTAATTTGCTCTTTTTCTTCCCATTTCTTAAAGTAGAAGGTTTGGTTATTTATTCGAGATCTTTCTTTTCATTTTAAAAATATGCATAGGCATTTATAGCTATAGATTTCCCACTAAGCAGTTTTTTTTAGCTGAATCCTATATGTTTTGATATGTTATGCCTTCATTTTTTTATTTATCTCAAAATATTTTAAAATTTCTCTTTTGATTTCTTCTTTTGCCCATTGGTTGTTGAGGAGAATGCTGTTTATTTTCCACATATTTGTGAGTTTCTCAAATTTCTTTTGTTATTGATTTCTAATTTTGTTTCATTTTGGATGGAGAACATACTTTGTATGATTTCAGTCTTTTAAAATTTATCAAGGTTTGTTTTATGGGCTAGCATATGTTCTATCCTGGAGAATGTTCCATGTGCATTTGAGAAGAATATATATTTTGCCATTGTGTGATGGAGTGTTTTATAGATGTCTATGTGGCTAGTTAGTTACAGTGTTATTCAGATCTTCTATTTCCTTGTTGATCCTCTGCCTATTTGTTCTATTCATTATTGAAAGTGGTGTATTGAAGTTGCCAACTATTCCTGTTGTGGTATTAAATTTTGAATTTGTAATGGCAAGCTAAATCTGTTCATTTTTGGAGTTAGAAATATACCAGGCTATTTTAGTTTTATCTGTGTTGCTACATCTTTGGCTGGAAGAATCTTTCATTTAGGCCACTCTTTACTTTTAATTCACGTTTGTAAATGTAAACATCACGATAAAGTTAATAATTCAAACTTTGTTGTATCTGTTCACCTAGGGCTTCATGCATATGGACAGAAGTTCTTACAGAGAGACCATTGTTAATTAGAAATATAATATAAGAAACATATTTATCATGAAAAAGTGATAAAGTGGGTTAATTGTGATCCTTATTTAGATTCAAAACAGGGATATGATAATAGAAATATCTCTGATATCAAAATAATGATCACTCAAAAAAAAGTCTGTAAATGAAATCCTTAAAAGTTTGAAAATATGATTATTCTATTCATTTACTGCCTTTACCTATAAAAACTAAGCATAACAAAATCCCATGTCTCTATTTTGTGTTTTGAGTTAGAGCATTTTCTCTTCTTTTTCCTTTTTACAGAAAAGGATACTTAATTTTTTTTTTTTAAAGGGGATGAGTCAGAGTATTTTAGTTCCTCTCTTTTACCTTTAATTTGTAAGATCAGTTTGTACTTAAGTATGTGTGTTGGGTACACTTACCCTCCTAAGCAGTCTATTATCTTTTAAGAACTTCCCTACTTCCTCTCTCTCTTAAGAAAGAGATATATGGAGTTAGGGTCTGGGGATTCAAATATTAAATGAATCTATCATCTTTTAACTGAGTATTTTGGAGCTGCTTAGGCAACTTAATATTCTAGTCAGGGAATTCACAGGATTGATTATCTTGTCTTTGAAATGTAGATGCACACATTACTTGTTTAGACAGTCTTATAGTATATGAGATTTGACTATACAAAAAGTAAAAACATATCCAGAGTTCTGTATTCAAATGAACATTGTCTTTTCTTAACGGTAATCTTAAAATACAATGCAATGCTGCGGTTGCTAAGTTGTGGAACTCCTGTTTTGATATTGCCTTCTGAAGGAAATTTCTAGAGAAATAATTGTGGCTAATGATTGAATCTTGTTTTTGAACCCAAACCAAATCACTCAGGTTAATTCATTTATTAGACCTGAGTTTGAAGAATTTGGGATATTTCCAAAATAAAATACATGCCCCATTCCAACATCAGATGAAAGACTTATCAGCTGTCCTTTATCATAGTTTATACTGGATATACTAAGCTAGAATGGATCAAGGTTTGTTCCAATACTCTGAGGAGCAGTTGAAAGTCGGGGCATATGCAGAGCTGAATCATTATACAGAATTTTAAAAATAGTATGCTTTCCAACCACATTTACTATGAACATGCTGTGTGCCAACTACGGCGGGCATTGTAGGCTGGCCAGGGAACCTAACCACCATTCACAGCATTTTTTTCTATTGCAACTGGTGTCTAGATTTTAAACACTAATCTACATACTTTTAGAATACATTTTGCTCAAAAACTAGAGGCAGCTTGGACTTTGAGTTCTTGCCAGATTAAATGTTTAACTTTTGTGGCCACAAATCTCATGAAACAACAAAGCTTCCTTGAAGTCTTTCCATAGTTTCTGTTACTGGGCATATAAGGTATTTCAAAACAGTAGAGATGTTAGGGATGAGATCAGCAGCATGACAGAGAAGGGGGATTCATATCATGATAGCAAACAAATAGAAGCACATTTTGATCATATGATGTTTGGGGCATTTCAGACTACAGATATTCTTTGATAGTTTATTTTGACCCTTGGAAACCTCAGAGAGTAAGACAGATTTTCTCCAAGGACTAGAGCTAGGTAAATTTATCTTGCGAACTAATGCTGATGACCAAAAAGTAGAATTCATCCTGATTGGTTAGTGATTACTGCATTCAGTGTAGATCATAGATATATAGATTATGAAGGTGAAATTTCATGAACAATAAAGCTCATGTATATTTTATGTCTAATATTTGTTGTTTTCATAATCATAGCAACTTTGTAAATAGACAAGGCTGGGCGTGAAGTACCTGGAAAGAGATGAGAGGAGGCAGCAGTAACAAATACGTTATTATTGTGTTAGCATGGACTGCCCTGCTTAGCCCTTCCTCCCAGTCTTCCTTGTTATGTTACCTTTATGCTCCTAGGATCTCCTTGGTGATAGCAAGTGTGGCTGGATGCGAATTGAAGGGAGATCTTTTACCCTAAACTTTGCTGAAATCTATCTCGTGCCAGAATAAGAGAAAATTAACTCTCTGGAAGGAGGTGATATGGTTGGAAATATGTGAGAGGGTGTTAACAACACTTAATTTCTTTCTTGCCAATCGTCCCATCTCTGTCTCACAAGCTTTGCATTTCCCAAGGCATCTGTGTGCTTCTATTTACAAATTTTACATTATTGGGCATTAAGGACACTTAAAAACTGATTAAATTCTGCAAACGAAGATCAGCTACATGATCTAAATTAAATAAATTTTCAGTAGCCCATGCTAGCCTGATTCATGCCTCCTTTCTGGCATCCTGTGTCCTGTTTTGCAGAGCTAATAGGTCCTAGCATGATTGAAAAATGTTTTTTAAGATTTTCCTTTCCTTTTCCAAACACACACCCTTCGTTAGCCACTGAGATAGTTTATTCTCCACAATCATATTGTCTTGCCTCCTTTTCATTTTTTGAAAGTCTTCCCTCAAAACCCCTTTCCTTGCTGCCTTGGATTTGTTGACCTTCAACAAGACCTTCAACAGGAGTCTCTCATCTGTAATGCAGATTAGACAGTAATTTGTAAGTGGCAGAATGAATTCTGTGGCATAGAATCCAGTCCTGTTCAGTTCACAGTTTTGCTTGGGGCCTACTTAGTTTCATTCTACTGTTTGTCTACAGAAAGAGGTAATGCCAAGAGAAATTTGAAATATGGCCCGGTTGCACATTGAATAGTTTACTGGGGCCATTGTAGCCCTAGCAACTGTCCGTAGAGAACCTGGCAGTTCCAGGAACGTGGTCTTTCTTGGAGAGCAGAGAGAGAGAGAGGAGTGTAATCCCTAGGTCTTATCTGTTTACCCTCTAATTTTCTGTGGACATCTAGGTTCATTGTAATTCTATGCCATTGAAAATCTCTAAACTTGGAATCATGCCTTACTCTATTTAAGGATCCGAGGAGAAATCATTTTAAGGTGTGGTATTATTGAGAAATAACTTGTTGACATAGTTAGATCAATCCCCTGAGAGGAGGAAAAATACAATTCTTTCAGTTTTTCCCATGAAGTCACCAGTTGAAGGTAGAAGAGGCAGAAGCTGGTTCTGTGGCTAGTTTCTGTTAGGAATGATTTCAGAAAGGCAGAATATTTAGGAATTAAAGATAATTGCCAGTAACGAGACAATCCCTTTTGAAAATTCCCCTAGACATACTCAGGGATCCCAAGTAAACAGAAAAGGAAAATTTCAAAATGAATTTCAAAGGACTTTAAGCAGGCTAAGTATCAGAATGGGATGGAGAGAAGGAGTTATATAGGAGGATGAGATTCTTTTTTAAAAGAGAATACAAAAACAGGTCAGAATACTACTCAGACAGCCTTAAAGAAGTTATATGGTCCTTAACCATTTAAAAAAATTGACTATATGTTGAAATGATATTTTGTACATATTTTTAAATAACTTATTACTAGAAATTTTGCCTTTTAAAAAACTTATTACTAGAAAATTTAAAACTATACATGTGGTTCGCATTTGTTGCTTATGTTCTATTTCTGTTGGACAGTGATGATTTAGTCACTGCAGAGCTGTGTCTCCTTGGGAAGTTTATTTAACTTTCTGGGCTTCAGTGTGCACATCTCTGAAAGGCAGGAGATGAAGATAACCTGCTGGAACTGCTCTTTGTATGCTTTGATAATGTTTACCTAATATCTAAATTTGAATCTTTCTCTCATAGGTATTTAAACATTGAAAAATTGTGTGTTATGAATAACTATTTTGTGTATCTGTCTTTGTATCTGTAGCACTTTAGGTCCAATGACGTTACCTAATTTGCAAATAATCTCTGAATAGAACTCATTACTTGTGACAGGTAAATAGAGGAGTGTACCCTAATATCTTGGGAAACCCATGGGTAGAGGATATAGGACAAGGGTCACAGAATGAGTCAGGGCTTGGGCTAGGATTAGCATCTCTGTGACTCACAGTTGCATTCTAACCACCCAAGTATTCTCTTGAGAAATACTGAGGGTGATGGCCCTTTTCTTATCAGTTACCAAGGACTGCTGAATCGGTGTTTGTCAAGCTGACTATTTAAGTGGCAAAAGCTGGGTGAGAGCAGTGAAGTTGGTGGGTGTTAGCTTGTGGTGTTGTGCTGTTTCTGTATGAACTACTGTAAAGGATACATCATTGATTTGGTCCAAAAAAGAGTATAAGGAGAACCCACTGATGTTATCTCTTTAGTGAAACATGAAGGAAATCACACTGCAGAAGTGAAAATGTTACTTCCTACTTTTAACAATATTTTCAAAATGAAAACATTGTATTTAGAGAAATACTAAGAATACACCCATTATAGCTTTTACAAGCCTGAAGCTTAGCAAACAAATTTGTATAGATTCATTTTTATGCCAGAAAGTATGTGCAGATGTATTGTCACCTGACCAAGATAGCCACAGCTGTGCTGAAGGCATATTTAAGTTTTCAAAGATCATATTTGACAGAACTTAGCTTTATTCCCATAATACTTTATACACAACTTTCTTTCGGCAATGTTCACAGTGTATTATAGTTATTTGTCAACATCCACGTCTTTGAGCTTCTCAAGGGAAGGGTCTGTGTGTTTTTCTGTCTGTTTCTCCACTATTAAACAGTGTCTGCCACATAGACAGCAGTTGATAAAGAATTGACATATTGAGTAGGTCTTATTTATTTAGGTATAGAAGGCAGAAAGAGGAATAAAATTCATGATGCACAGGAGCTTCTACTGAAAGACTAGTAGGTAGGAAATCTAACTTTATAACTTGAAATTTTAAAGTATCTGCCTATTTTTTTGAACCGGAAAAGGGTGGAAAGAAGATGACTTCAGAAATTTTGAATATACAAATTTGGGTGGAGTTTAGCTAGAGGTAGCTGAGAACTAAAATGTTATTCATAAGAAATGACAGAATTAAGTATTAGAGGTTAGAAGCTATAAATGAGAGGAGAGAGATCTGTGAAGGTAGAGAGGCTGAGGAGATGGTATAAGATGGATGAAAGAGAACAAACTAGAGAGAAATTATTCATGGCAGCAAATGGCCAGTGGGTTTTTAAATAGTCTAATATTTAGTTTTAAGTTTTTGTATCATAGTATCTGTACAGTTTTTTACTGTATTGTAATCTCTGTCCATAATCCCCCCAAATTTAGTAAAAGCTTGTAGCACAGAATTTGGTCAACATTGCTTTGGAATGAAGAATCTGGGATGGTATCTAGCCAGGAGTGGGGGTGTGAAAATTTTACAAAGGCAGCCATTATAGGAACATAGGAACAAGGTATTATGAAAACATATACAAGAAATATCACATATTATTTGTAATCTCTTATTAAATTAAAGGACAGATTCTTATAATTTCAGAAAAAAGAATGTTGTATCAAGCTCACCAGTTTTTCAATTTTTCAATTTTTCCATAAATTGTCTTGGCGGTTATTATAGGCATTTGATGAGTACCTACTCTATGCCAAACAGTGTTCTAAGTGCTTCAGATATATCAAATTATTTAATCTACCAACAATCCTGGACCCTCTGAGCCTTAATCCTGTTTCGTTAAATGACTTGCCAATTCATTTAATTTTCACAACACGGAAGTGGGAATTATTACACCCACATTTTATAGATCAGGACTCTGAGGCACAGGGAGATTTATTTAACTTGTCTAGTCACACAGTTATTAAGTGGTGGAACTGGGATTTGGATGCAGACAATTTGGCTAAATACTCTACATAAATATTTTCAAAAACTTCATAAACCTTTGTTGACCTAAAACCTATAGGAGTTAGATGTACAAAGATAGATGAAAAAGTGTTATTCCTGAAGAGTTCTAGCTGAAGTGGCACAGTATATAAACACTGTGCTTGCCTCCTGCCATGACCAATTTAAAATTACAACTAAATTATAGAACAGTCAACGTGGAGAACCATCTGAAGACTAGCTGAACAGAACACCTATAATTAAGAATATAAAGAAGAGGCTACATTGAGACTGGTAGGAGGGATGGGGACACTAAATGGACTGGATACATACCCACATGTAGCAATTGAGCATAGGGAGGAATATCTCGGCTGTGGAGGTCCCCTGGAGGAGCGAGGGGACCCTAAGATCCCCATACCAGGGTTCCAGTGTCAAGAACAGGAGTCCCCACAAAATCTGGCTGTGAAAATCAGTAAGGATTCTGAATGTCTGGATGAGAGAAAAGGTTTCTGGAAACCCAGACATCCTCTTAAAGTGCCCATGCACGGACTCACTCATAGGCACTTCCCCTGGGCTCCATTGGAGGGACAGTGACTTGGGAGGCACCAGAGACATATAGGAAAACACTGAGTTGTGTGGCTTCAGGGTGAGGGAGGGCTAGCTGCTATTATCATTGTGTTGAGCCTTCCCCCAATGGGCCAAATCCTAATTTGCATTGGCATGGTAAACTCAGATTGCTTCACCGTGGTGACTCCCTGAGACTCCGCCCTACCCATATACCACTGGAGGCACTTTCAGTGGTTGAATCTTGTGGGAAGCCAGCCTCATATCTTGGGGTGCCCTGGGCCTTTTTCTGAGCTGCCCTTGGCTCAGTACAGGTGGCAGTTGGCCTCGGTTTGTAGCATAGCTTCTACCATGCGCCTCCAGGTCCAGCATAAACAGCAACCAACTGCAGATAGCTTTGTAGCTCCTACCAAGGAGTTCCAGGCTGATCACAAGCAGTGGCTGACCTTGGCCTGTACTGGACCCCCTCCCAGTGGGCCCCAGAACCAACACACTTGGAGACTGGTTCAGAACACAACAGAGCATTACCCGATTAGGCCCACAAATGATACACCCAAATGGTGGTCTCAACAGGCACATGAGCCCACTGTGGCAGATCCCAGTCCTTGGGGTCAGCCCCCACATAGCAGCTCATATGCTGTGGGCATGGCCAGTCCTCACAGCTGATCAGCCTGAGTGTCAGTCCCACCCACAGACTTGCCAACAGCAGTCAAGGCTCAACTACAGTAGGAGGGAGGGCATGCACAGCCCACACAGAGAACAGTCCTGGAGCACCTGGCTCAGGTGACTGGGCCACTAGGGGATGCAGGGCACATACTACATAAAGTCACCAGGCCAAGACTGAGAGACATAGCAGATTTACCTGATATATAGAAACAAACACAGAGAGGCAGCCAAAATGAAACAAAGAAACACGCCCCAAATGAAAGAACAGGAGAAAACTCCAGAAAAAGAACTAAACTAAATGAGACAAGTAACCTACCAGATACAGAGATTGAAACACTGGTTATAAGGATGCTCAATGCATTTAAGAGAAGAATAGATGATCTCAGTGAAAACATCAACAAAAGTATAGTAAGAATAAAAAAAAAATGACAGAGAGAGAGACTAGTCAAGATGGTATAGAAAGTAGAGGCTGTGCAGGTGTCCTCTCGTGACCACACCAAAATTATAATGAAACTACAGAGCAACCAGCATATGGAGTCATTTGAGGTCTGGCTGAACAGAAGCCCTACAAATAGGGACAAAAATAAGAGGTCACGTCAAACCGGTAGGAGAGGTGGAGACATGAAATGGCCCAGTCCCACAACCATGTGTGGCGATCAAGAACCCCTCTCCACCTGAGGAGTGAAGGGTCCCAGCCCCACACTGGGCTATCCAGCCCAGGGTTTCAGTGCCGGGAAGAGAAGTTCCCACAACCTTTGGATGTGAAAACCAGCAGAGGTTGCAGTTGAATGAGATGGAGGGCTGTGGGAGCCACAGACATTCCTCTTAAAGAGCCTATGATCAGACTTACTTGCTGGCAGACTCACTTGCTCTGAGCTCCGTGCTGGGGCAGCTGCTCAAAAGGCACCAGCTGCTATTGAGAAGGAACTGAATTGTCTGCCTTCAGGGCGAGGGCTGAGAGGACGGCTTTCTCCTGGAAGTGCTGGCAGTATTCATTGCTCCTTTATTGAGCCATCCCCCTTCCTAGCTTGCTGATGCAGGCACTACCATATCTGAGTTGCCATCAACCTGGATAACACAGGTCGTTCTGCCCAGGTGATTCCACCTCCCCTAACTTGTGTGTCCACCCAAGTCACTTCCAGAGGTTTATTCTATACACATGGCTTGTCTTGGCTCTTGCTGAAGATTTTCCTAAAACCCAGAGAAGCAGCATCTGGCCTCAGCGTGCCCTATACCTCTTGCTGAGCAGCCCCAAACCCTGCAGTAGCAGCAGCTGACCTCGGTTTCGAGCTTGGCTTCTTGAGGCACCTGTAAGCCCAGCACAGGTGGCTGCCATATGTGAATTGCTTGGTGATTCTTACTAGGTGGCCCCAGAGGTGCACAGAGGTGCACTAGGTGGCTGAACTTAGCCTGCAGCTGGACCACTCCCAAGACTGTGCCACTGGGCTCCATAGGACATCTACTACATAAAGCCACTCTAATAAGACTGCGAGACTTAGGAGCCCTACCTAATACATAGAAACAGACACAGGGAGGCAGCCAAAATGGGGAGACAAAGAAGCATGTCCCACATGAAAGAAAAGAACAAAGCTTTAGATAAAAACAACAAAATGGAGACAAGCAATCTACCAGGTGCAGAGTTCAAAGGATGCTCAGTGAACTTAAGAGAAGAGTAGATGAACTCAGTGAGAACTTTAACCAAGAGATAGAAAACATAAAAATGGAGATGGATAACATAAAAGGGGGCTAGTCACAAATGAATACATCTGAGATGAAGAGTACATTAGAAGGAATCAACAGAGTGGATGAAGTGGAGGACCAAATCACCGATACAGAGGATGGAGTAATGGAGGACATTCAATCAGAACAGCAACAAGAAAAAAGAATCCAATAAAATGAAGATGGTTTAAGGAACCTCTAGGACAACATCAGGTATAACAACATTTGTATCATAGAGGTATCGGATGAGGAAGAGAGAGAGAGAGAGAGAGAGAGAGAGAGAGAAAGAAAGAAAGAAAGAAAGGAATTAAAAACCTATATGAAGAAATAATGGTGGAAAACTTCCCTAACCTGGTGAAGGAAATAGACATACAAGCCCAGGAAGTGCAGAGAGGCCCAAACAAGATGAGTCCAAAGAAGCCCATCATTATAATTAAAATGCCACATCATAAAATGCCAAAGGTTAAAGAAAAAGAGAGAATCTGAAAAGCAGCAAGAGGAAAGCAATTAATTTCCTACAAGGGAGCTCCCATAACGCTATCAGCTGATTTCTCAACAGAAACTTTGCAGGCCAGAAGGACTTGGCACAAAATATTTGAAGTGATGAAAACCCATGACCTTCAACCAAGATTACTCTGTCCAGCAAAGCTGTCATTTAGAATCGAAGGACAGATAAAGAGCTTCCCAGACAAGAAAAAGCTAAAGAAGTTCATCACAATCAAACCAGTATTACACAAAATGTCGGAGGGACTTCTTTAAGATGAAAAAAAGATGAAACTCAAATGTGAATAAAAAATGGCAATAGCTACACATCTCTCAAGAAGTACTTCAAATGGAAAAGAATGAAATGCTCCAATCAAAAGCTGAGTGACTGAATAGATAAGAAAATAAGACCTTTACATAGGCTGCTTACAAGAGATTCACTTCAGATTAAAAGACACGCAGAGGGAAAGTAAAAGGATGGAAAGTCATTTACAGAAAGACAAATGCCATATGATTTATCATACTTGTGGAATCTAAAGAACAAAATAAACAACAGCAACAACAAAACCGGGAACAAACTCAGAGATAGAAGAACATTTTGAGAGTTACCGGATGGGAGGGGGATTGCAGGGGTTCAGCAAAAAGGGGAGAAGGGATTAAGAACAAATTGGTAATTACAAAATAGTCATGGAGATATAAAGTATAGCATAAAGAATATAGTCAATAATGTTATAACTACATATGGTGTCAGGGGTACTGGGTTTATTGGGGTGATCACTTTGTGAGTCATATTTATGTCTAATCACTATGTCCTGCGCCTGAAACTAATATAATATTGTATGCCAACTGTAATTGAAAAATAAAAAATATTATTTAAAAAAACATAGAAATCATAAGAAAAAGAACCAATCAGAAATGAAGAATACAGTAACTGAAATGAAGCATACACTAGAAGGAATCAATAGCAGATTAGATGAAGCAGAGGATCAAATCAGGGATTTGGAAGATAAGGTAGCAGAAAACACCCAATTGGAACAGCAAAAAGAAAAAAGAATTTAAAAAATGAAGAAAGTTTAAGGGACCTCTGGGACAATGAGAAGCATAACAGCATTCCCATCACAGGGGTAACAGAAGGAGAAGAGAGGGAGCAAGGAATTGAAAACCCGTTTGAAGATATAAGGCTGAAAACTTCCCTAACCTGGTGAAGGAGATAGACATACATGTTCAGGAAGTAGAGAGTCCAAAACAAGATGAACCCAAACAGTCCCATACCAAGACACATCATAATTAAAATGCCAAAGGTTAAAGACAAATAATTCTAAAAACAGCAAGAGAAAGGCAGCTAGTTACTTAAAAAGGAGCTTTCCTAAGACTTGTCAGTTAATTTCTGAGCAGAAGCTTTGCAGGCCAGAAGGAATTGGTGTGGAATATTCAAAGTGATGAAAAGCAGGAACCTACAACCAAGACTACTCTACCCAGGAAGGCCATCAATTGAAATTGAAGGTTAGGTAAAGACCTTCCCAGACAAGAAAAAACTAAAGGAATTCATCACCACCAAGCCAGTATTATAAGAAATGTTAAAGGCACTTGTTTAAGAAAAAATGAGTGAGTGAGTGAGTGTGTGTGTGTGTGTGTAGAATATAAATATGAATAATAAAAAGGCAATAACTATGTTCCTATCAGTAGTCACTTTAAATGTAAACGGGTTCAATGCTTTAATCAAAAGACATAGAGTAAGTGAATGGACAGGAAAACAAGACTCATACATATACTGTCTATAAGTGATCCACTTCAGATCCAGAGACACGCACAGACTGAAATTAAAGGGATGGAAAAAGATATTTCATGCAAATGGAAACAAAAAATGTCTGGGGTAGCAATACTTATACCAGACAAAATAGACTTTAAAACAAGGCTATAATAAGAGACAAAGAAGGGCATTGCATAATGGTAAAGGTATCAATCCAGCAAGAGTCTATAACCCTAGTAAACATTTATGAATCCAACATAGGAGTGCCTAAATATATAAAGCAAATATTGACTGACATAAAGGGAGAGATTGATAGTAATAAAGTCATAATAGGGGACTTTAACACCCCATTGACATCAATGGACAGATCTTTCAGACAGAAAATCAACAAGGAAATAGTCGCCTTAACTGACATACTAGACTAGGTGGATTTAATTGAGATTTCTTTTCGGAGTATACAATTTAAATTTTTGTTTAAAAGGCTTGTGTATTTTTATACGTGAATTTAGAACATGCAGGTAGATAAACCAATATGTTAAAAGTTATCATCATTTAAAAAACTAGGTTATGCATTGTACTCATGAAAAAAAATCACATATGAAAAGATTACATATTATTTAAAAATGGATTTTATATTTTCTGTAATTAGCATACATTATTTTTATTTTTCACCTTTTTTTATTTTTACCATCTTGTTTTTTTATTTTTCCCCCTCCTCCCTCTCCAATTGAGATTTTTAGAACATTTCACCTCAAAGCAGCAGCAGAATATACACTCTTTTCAAGTACACATGGAACATTTTCCAAAGTAGATCACATGCAGGGCACAAAACAAGTCTCAATAAATATGAGGAGATTGAAATCATATTAAGCATCTCCTCTGACCACAGTGGTATGAAACTAGAAATCAATCACAAGAAAAAAAACTGAAAAACATAAAAACACAAGGAGGCTAAATAACATGCTACTAAACAGTGAATTGGTTGACAATGAGATCAAGGAAGAAATCAAAAGATGGACATGGAGACAAATGAAAACAAAACACAGTGATCCAAAATCTATGGGACACAGCGAAAGCAGTCCTAAAAGGGAAATTCATAGTGCCACAAACCTACCTCAGGAAACAAGAAAAATCTCAAGTAAACACTCTAACCTTATACTTAAAGGAACTAGACAAAGTACAACAAACAATGCCCAAAGCAAGTAGAGGCAGGAAAATAATAAAGATCAGAGCAGAAATACACAAAGTCTAAAAAAAAAATACAAAACATCAATGAAACACAGAGCTGGTTCTTTGAAAAGATTGATAAACTTTATACCAGACTTATAAAGATAAACAAATTGATAAACTTTATACCAGACTTATAAAGATAAAAAGAGAGAAAGACCCAAATAAATAAAATCAGAAATGAAAGAGAAGAGACAGCTGACAGTTTATAAGAGAAAATTACAAGCAATTATATGCAATCAAATTGAACAATGTGGAAGAGATGGATATATTCCTAGAAATGTACATTCTAAGACTGATTCAAGAAAAAACAAATTCTGAACTGACCAATTACTAGTAATGAAATTGAATCAGTAATCAGAAAACTCCCAACAAACAAAAGTTCTGGATCAGGTGGCTTCACAGGTGAATTTTACCACACATTCAAAGAAGATTTAACACCTTTTCTTCTCAAACTATTACAGAAAATTCAAGAAGAGTGAAGTCCCCAAGCTTATTTGATGAGGCCAACATTACCCTGATACCAAAACCAAAGACATTATTAAAAAATAAAATTATAGGCCTGTATCCCTGATGACCACAAATGCCAAAATCCTCAACAAAATATTAGCAAACCGAATTCAGCAACACGTTAAAAAGATCGGATGCCATGATCAAGTGGGATTTATTCCTGGGATTCAATATTGGTGCAGTATCTGCAAACAATGTGACACAACACAGAAACAAATCGAAAGATAAAAATCATATCATATCAATAGACGCCGAAAAAGCATTTGATAAGATCCAGCATCTATTTATGATAAAAACTCTCATAAAAGTGGGAATGGAGGAAACACACCTCAACATAATAAAGGACATCCACGACTAATCCACAGCTAACATCATACTCAATGGAGAAAAGCTAAAAGCGTTTTCCTTAAAATCAGAAACAAGGCCAGAATGACCACTTTAACCGCATTCATTCCACACAGTATTGGAAGTCTTAGCCATAGCAGTCAGACAAGAGAAAGAAAAAAAGGCATCCAGATGGGAAAGGAAGAAGTAAAACTGTCATTAGTTGCAGATGACATGACACCATATATAGAGAACTTTAAAGAACCCATTAAAAAACTGTGAGAACTGATAAATGAATTCCGTAAAATAGCAGAATATGAAATTAATATTCAGAAATTGGTTGCATTTTTATAGACCAATAATGAATTATCAGAAAGAGAAATTAAGAAAACAATCCCATTTACAATTGTATAAATAAAGTACCTAGGAGTAAACTTAACCAAGAAGATAAAAGACCTCTCCTTGGAAAATTATAAGACACTGAAGAAAGAAATAGAAGATACAAGTGAATAGAAGCAGATACTGTGTTCATGGATAGGAAAAATTAACATCGTTAAAATGTGCATACTACCCAAAGCAATGTATAAATTCAGTGCAATTCCTATCAAAATACCAATGGCACTTTTCAGAGAACTAGAAAAAATAATCCTAAAATTTATATGAAACTATAAAAGACCCCAAATATCCATGGCAACCTTGAGAAAGAAGAACAAAGTTGGAAATATCATGCTACCTGATATCAAATTATACTATATGATTATATTAATGAGAACAGCATGGTCTTGGCATAAAAATAGGCACAAAGATCAATAGAACACAATAGAAAACATAGAAATAAATTCATACCCATATGGTCATTTAATCTATGACAAAGGAGGCAAGAATATACAATAGGGTAAAGACATCTATTCAGCAAATGGTTTTGGGAAAACTGAACAGATACATGCAAAAAGATGAAACTGGACCACCTTCTTACACCATATACATGAATAAACTCAAAATGGATTAAAGATTTAAATGTAAGGTTGGAAACCATAAAACTCCTAGAAGAAAACATAGACAGTAAACTCTGATATTGCTATTAGTAATTTTTTCTGATATATCTCCTCAGGCAAGGGAAGCAAATAAAACATAAAATGGGACTACATCAAAATAAAAAGGTTTTGCACAGCAAAAGAAACCATCAAAAAATCCCGAAAAGACAGCTGACTGAATGGGAGAAGATATTTGCAAATGATATATCTGAAAAAGTGTTAATATCCAAAACTTATATAGAACTCCTACAACTCAACACAAAAGAAACAAATGATCCAATTAACAAATGGGCAGAGGACCTGAATAAGCATTTCTTCAAAGAGGTCTTACAGATGGTCAGTAGACATATCGAAAAGATGCTTAACGTCACTAATCATCAGAGGAATGCAAATTAAAACCACAATGATATCACCTCATACCTGTCAGAATGGCATCATTAATAAAGCAACAAACAGCAAGTGTTGCTAAGAATGTGGAGAAAAGGGAACCCCTCATGCACTGTTGGTGGCATTGCAAATTGGTAGAGCCACTATGGAAAACAGTTTGGAGAGTCCTCAAAAAATCAATAGAACTACCTTATGACCCAGCAATTCCACTTCTAGGTATTTATTCAAAGAAATCCAAAACACTTAATTCGAAAAGATACATGCATCTCTACATTCACTGCAGTGCTATTTACAATAGCCAAGATATGGAGGCCACCTAAATGCCCATCAACAGACGATTGGATAAAGAAGTTTGGTATGTATATGCAATGGAATGTTACTCAGCCATGAAAAATGAAATCTTACAATTTTGCGACAACATGGATGGACCTAAAGGGTATTATGCTCAGTGAAATAAGTCAGACAAAGACAAATGCCATGTGATCTCTCTTTATGTGGAATCTTAAGAACAAAATAAATGAATTTAACAGATCAGAAATGGACTTACAGATATAGAGAACAAACTGATGATTGCCAGATGGGCTGGGGGTTGGGAGGGCTGGGTGAAAAAGATGAAGAAAATGAGAAGTACAAATTGATAGTTACAGAATAGTCACTGGGATGTGAAATACAGCATAGGGAATATAGTCAATAATATTGTAAAAACTATGTATAGTGAGGGTAGGTACTAGACTAATTGGGGGATCACTTCGTAAGTTATTTAAATGTCCAACCACTATGCTGTACACCTGAAACTAATACAAAATAGTATTGAATGTCACAAAAATAAATAAAATTAAAATGGGAAAAAATATTATTCCTTCAAAGTGGTCAAATTTCCAGTTAGAGAAGGTGTGTGTGTGTGTGTGTGTGTGTGTCCGCGCGCGCGCGCGTGCACGCGCGCACACGTGCATGTGCGTGCGCATGTGGATGCATAGAAGAAGCAAGGGGTGAAATAAGACATGGCTTGTACCCCCAGATTACTCTTATTTTCATTAGGGAAAAGGAAATGAAGATGATAGCTTTCCTTGTGGGTTATATACCCAGCACTTGAATAAAATTTAGGGGAATTTAAGGAATCATTCATTGTTTAATTTAAAAAAATTCAGCTTTTTAACTGGTCTAATACTTTGAGGACAACAATACAATTCAAAATTTGAGACCTAGATATCTACAAGGGGGTTCCTGTCTATCATAATGTTTAACGCATCTTCACTTTTGGCTCCTAAATTTGATCTTTATACAAGGCCACTACCCTGCTTACCCGTCATAGTGGGCAACAGTTCCACTGATATTAGAAGCTCTTCTTATTCCAAACAAATGATCTGCTGAATACTGTGGTTGTTGACATAATTGAAATTCATAGTCAGGCCCCACTTGAAGAATAGTTATTTGTGATTGAAATGAGGGATGACATTACAAAATTATTATTCAGGTTTCAAAAGTCAGCATACTTGAAAAATGCTTTATTATACAGTTATATGTTTGTTTATGGATGAGATTTTTTTTCATGTTTCTTATCTATTTTCTGTTTCCAAAGATAATTAAGCCCCTCTGTACAAAGACATCTATATTTCATTTTAAATATAATTTAATGATAATGATTATATGGGTGTGATTCTTCCTTCACTCTTTCTGTGCATCATTGAATTGGGTTTCCATTAGAATTACAACTGTCAGTGTTTTAAATAGAATATTTGTGATTTACACCACAGAGAGGGAGGGGACAGGAGAGAGAAATCTAGAGGAAGGTAATCCAGGGATGTTACCTAGGTTGATTCTTTCTATTCTTCTCTCCAAAAATGTAAGATTTTGACTTCTTGCTTGCCAACTCGTGGTCACAGATGGTTGTTGTAACTCCAAATTAATATACATGTTTCAGGCATATGAAACTGAGTAAAGTGTAAAGGGCCAAAAGAGAATGCCATCCAAATCTCTCTATTTGAAAAGACTTTCTCTAAAGCTCTGCTTGACAATTTCTGTTTACATCTCATTGTCTAGATCTCACATGGCTACTTGTAGCACATGGTTATTGCTGTCCAAAATAAAATTATGGTTCTCTTAGCAAGGAAAGAGATGCTCAATATTGGGTAGGCCATCAGCTGTGTTTGTATTCTCACTCTTTTTCCTAATACATCAAATATTTGTAGAACTGTGTAGCATATTTATGGTTACAAAAACGTTAGAGATAACAAAGAACAACATTGCCTTCTCATTTTATAGATAAGGGCACTGAAGACCAGAAATACTGAGTTTTCCATTTAGAGTCAGGGAAGAGAGAAATGAAAAGCTTAATTTTTGCATTACTTATAGTGGGTTTTACATTTGGTATTTTATTGTGTATGCTAGAGTATAAATCATTTGAATTACTTGAATGAACTGTATATTTGTTGAATTTATTGTATTTTGTATTAATTTTTTGTATTTTATATTTTTACTTATTACTTAAATTTATTGTATATTGTACTTGTGTATTCATTTATTATGTTTGTATTATAGTTATGTTTTAGGTTGTATTTATTATATATTATATTTCTTAATTTCATTTTATATAAAATGTATTTTCCTTTTAATATAAATTTATTATTTTAATTTTTTCTGTAATACTTTATTGTATATGTTAGAGTGTAATAACTTGCAATAAAGAACTGCCAAATTTATCTTTGTATCTCTCTTTTATTTTATTTTATTTTTTAAGTTTATTGGGATAACATTGGTTAATATGAATATATAATTTTCAGGTGTACATTATAATTTGACATCTATATATTCTATTGTGTGTTTACCATTCAGAGTCCAGTTTCCTTCAGCTACCATATATTTGATCCCCTTTACCCACTTCACCCTCCCCCTAACCCCCTACATTTGACCCTCTTTACCCTGTCTACCTCTTCCCTCTTCCTCCTCCACCTCTTACCCTTTGTTAACCACTAGACTGTTGTCCATGTCCCTGAGTCTCTGTTTGTCCTGTTCATTTGTTGCTTTTAGGTTTATATCCCACATATAAGTGATATCATGTGATATTCAACTTTTTCAGTCGGGCTTATTTCGCTTAGCATGATTATTTCGAGGTCCATCCATGTGGATACCGCAAATGGCAGTATTTCATCTCTTCTTATGGCTGAGTAATATTCCATTGTATATATGTGCCACAGCTTCTTTAGCCAATCATCTATCATAGGACACTTTGGTTGCTTCCATGATCTGGCCACTGTGAATGATGCTGCTATGAACATCGGTGGGCAAATATCTTTTTGGATATGGGTTTTCAAGTCTTTGGGCTAAATACCCAGTAGAGGGCTTGCTGGATCATATGGTAAGTCAATTCTTAGTTTTTTGAGGAACCTCCATACTGTTTTCCATAGTGGCTGTACCAGTTTGCAGTCCCACCAGCAGTGTATGAGGGTTCCTTTTTCTCCGCATCCTCTCCAACATTTGTTATTGCTTGTCCTGTTGATTATAGCTATTCTAACAGGTATGAGATGGTATCTCATTGTGGTTTTGATTTGCATTTCCCTAATAGCTAGCGATATTGAGCATCTTTTCATGTATTTGTTGGCCATTTATATGTCCTCTAGGGAGGAGTGTCTGTTCAGGTCTTCCGCCCATTTTTTGATTGGATCATTTGTTTTTTTGTTATTGAGTCATATGAGTTCTTTGTATATTTTAGATATTAGGTCCTTATCCGAGGTGTTGCTTTCAAATATATTTTCCCGTTTGGATGGTTGTCTCTTTATCTTGTTGATGATTTCTTTTGCTGAGCAGAAGCTTTTTAGTTTGATGTAGTCCCATTCATTTATTTTAGCTTTTACTTCCCTTGCCTTTGAGCTCAAATTCATAAAATCCTCTTTAAGTCCAGTGTCCTTCAGTTTAGTTCTTATCTTTTCTTCTATGGATTTTAATGATTCTGGTCTTATATTCAGGTCTTTAATCCATTTTGAGTTAATTTTGATGTGTGGTGATAGACAACAGTCTAGTTTCATTCTTTTACAGGTGGCCTTCCAATTTTCCCAGCACCATTTATTGAAGAGACTTTCCTTTCTCCACTGTACATTTTTGGCTTTTTTGTCGAAAATTATTTGCCCCTATAAATATAGACTCTTGATTTTATTCCACTGGTCTATGTGTCTGTTTTGCTGCTAATACCTTGCCATTTTGATTACCATCGCTTTGTAGTGTAATTTGAAGTTGGGCAGAGTGATGCCTCCAACCTCATTCTTTTTTCTCAGGATAACTTTGGCAATTTGGAGTCTTTTGTGCTTCCATACAAATCGGATGATTTTTTTTGTTCTATTTCTTTAAAAAATGCTGATGGGATTTTGATGGGGATTGCATTAAATCTATATAATACTTTAAGTAATATGGTCATTTTAACTATATTGATTCTTCCAGTCTAAGAGCACGGAATATCTTTCCATTTCTTTGTATCTTCTTCGATTTCTTTTAATAAGGTCTTGCAGTTTTCATTATATAGGTCTTTCACATGTTTCATTAAATTTATTCGTAGGTATTTTATTCTTTTTGTTGCAATTGCAAAAGGAATTATTTTTTCCACTTTTTCTGAGGCTTCATTATTCAAGTATAGGAACGCTATGGATTTTTGAATGTTGATTTTGTATAACATTCTGATTTTGTATCAACAGACTTTTATTGTATTTGTTTATTGTTTCTAGTAGTGTTCTAGTGGAGTCTTTAGGGTTTTCTATATAGAGAATCATGTCATCCTCAAATAGTGACAGTTTGACTTCTTTGTTTCCTATTTGGATGCCTTTTATATCTTTCTCTTGCCTGATTGCACTTGCTAGGACCTCCAATATTATATTGAATAAGAGTAGTGATAGTGGACAGCCTTGCCTTGTTCCTGATTTTAGAAAAATTTTTAATTTTTCACCATTAAGTATAATGTTGCCTGAGGGTTTGTCATAGACGGTCTTTATTATATTAAGGTACTTTCCTTCTATACCAATTTTGTTAAGTGTTTTGATCGTAAATGGATACTGTATCTTGTTGAATGCTTTTTCTGCGTCTATTGATGTGATCATATGATTCTTATTTTTTAATTTGTTTATGTGATGTATCACATTAATCAATTTGCATATGTTGAACCATCCCTGTGCCCCTGGGATGAAGCCTACTTGATCGTGGTGTGTATCTCTCTTAGTAAATACCAAAAAAAAATTCACTGGAGAGGCCTCTTTGAATATTATTTGAATTTATTGTATCATGAACATCATTAACAAAATGTCAGAGGGGAAAAGTAAGAGAACTTATATCTAGAATTAATTAAAAAAGTAGAATAAACATAGTAATAGCAAGAATATTAAATAGAAAACACACATCAGTATGTGGGAGTGTGTCTGTTGAGGAACTAAAATTTCATTGGTACTACACACTGCTTTTTGAACACCTTGATTGAGTGGAAGGGAGAAATGAATACGAATGATACATACGACATTAGATTCCTTTGAGAAATCTTTGCTGCTTCAGACTGCTTGTTGGATGCTCGCCCTTGTAGATGCGTATGTCTAACTAACTTCTTCCAGGTCTTGTATTTTGTTTGTTCTCCAATTTTTTTAATCCTATTAGTCTCAGAGTTTTGTTTCTTTTCTTTACATCTTTCAGCACTAAGGAAGACTAAAAATTTTCCCCACAGCAACAATTGTTCTAACTTTCCTTCCTGAAAACTAGTTTCGTTTGAAAAGGTCCCATTAGGCTGATTTTGTTCCTGATCTTCACTTTTTGTGTCTCATTTCCTAAGGGTACAGTGTGAGTCATGAGAACTCAGATTTTGTATACTAGACCCCCAAAGAAGTGCCTCTTTATTTGATTTCCCAATTGCTCTACAACCATTTTGCACAAGGTCAGGAGTCACACATTCTAAATGTTTCTCAGAACACTGTCCTTGAACACAAATATTGGATTTCAGCATTAGTTTTATGCTACCTGCACTTATAGCTTCTTTGGTAGACAAAAACCTGCTTTTTATAACTTAATTATGTTATGTTAGAAGATAACTTTCAGTGATGTAATGAAATTTCCTTCTTACTTTAGGGAAAAGTATGTGTCTTTCTCTTCATAAAAAATCAAGTATTTTAGTATCCCAACACTATAGAAATAACAGTTTGATAAACCATTTCCCTGAGAATTACCAAGGATTCGAGTCACCAAGAGAACCTGAAGAAGTTAACAGTTACCACCCTGGGTCAGGCAAGGCTTAACTAACTGGGTTCAAGATTTGTCAGATATTTCTAATTTTTGAGTGAGCTGAGTTGGGAGTACTCTGTAATGGAAAAAAGGCACTTAGTGGGCATTCCAAAAGGGAAGGTGGGCTTCAAAATGAGAAGCTTGGTGATAGACAGGCTTGTGGCAGGATGACATCTACCATCGAGGCTACATAGCACCACCTTGGAGCAGTAGGCAAAATAGCCTAACTTTGCTAAAAGGTAAAATCAACCAACACCTGCCCTAGTACATGTGTGCTTTAGATACTAAACATGATAAGGTACTCTAGGGTCCAGTAATAGTGATGCTCAAGGGAGATAAAAAGTAACTGTGGAGTATTTATAGTTCAGAGAGAGAATCTTTGGGGCTAGAAGTAAGAACAGGATTTGTAGAGACAAAGTAGATCCGAGTCAGAAATGATCATTGTGGAAGTATTAAGAAATAGAATTTAGCATGATCATCTCAAGATCCATCCTTGTCGCAAATGGCAGTATTTTCTTATGGCTGAGTAATATTCCATTGTATATATGTACCACATCTTTATCCAGTCATCTATCATAGGACACTTTGTTTGCTTCCATGTCTTGGCCACTGTGAATAATACTGCTATGAACATCAAGGTGTGTATATCTTTGTGGATGAATGTTTTCAGGTTTTTTGGGTAAATACCCAGAAAAGGGATTGCTGGGTAGGCAAAATAAGTCAGAAAGAAGAAGTTTAAAACCATATGATTACACTCATATGTGGAATATAAAACTGAAAGCAACAAACAAGCATGACAAACAGACTCATGGACATGATCAGTGGGTTAGTGGTTACCAGAGGGAAGGAGGAGGTGGGTAGATTGACAGGGGTAAAAGGAGTCAAATATTTGGTGATGAAAGGAAATCACTTTGGGTGGTGAATACACAATGCAATATATACATATATTTATGTTTATGTTTATACAATATATATTTATATATATACATATATATGACATATTGTGATTTACACACTTGAAACTTACTTGATTTTATTTATCACTGTCACCCTAGTAATTAAAACGAGAAATAGAATTTAATAGGTATAGAGGCTCCAACTAGAGCTGGAAAAATGCCTTCCTTTAGCTTACGGACCAATTATATTTCACAAATGGATCTCTCCTTTCGTCCCTGTGCTTTAGTCCTCTTCTCTTCTGCTACGCAATTTATTAGTAAAAGTTCCTTTTGAAATCTTGTCTCAGAAGAAATCAAGATGCATATGTGTTCAGGATTGTGTGTGGTCGGGGTGTATAAGGTTGTATTTTTGGATGTGTTTGGAAATGGGGGTGGAGGAGTGTCATGGGCAAGGAAGAAAAGGGGAATGCAGGAGGATAAAGCAACTGGAAGTACAGGAAAATGAGAAAAAGAAGGCCAACTTACCTGTTGTGACCAAAATACAATTTTGTTAAAAGAATTTACAATTTACTGTTTGATAGCTCTGATGGTTAGAAGAATTCTCTTAGGATATCTCTATCCTTTGAGTCAAGTTTTGCCTCCAAGAACAATAAAGAACAAAGTCCTTGTTCAGCAGGACGACTTCTCAAACTCAGAGCTAAGGTTATGTTTGTCACAATTCTGAGGGGCCGAAGGAGGTGTTCATAATCCAAAAACATCTATAGTAAAAATGATAATAATGATAAACATACACTCAGTAATTGTGTTGACCAAATCACATACTGCCGTCATTTCCAAACAATGCCTTTTAAATAATCCTGGTATTAAATATCAGCTTAATAGGATATTTTGAAACAGTTGTTAGTCCTGTTGAATTTCTCTTTTTTAGTTTTGGAACTCATAGGATGAAGCAGCTTTAAATGGAAGTGTCTATAATTCTAAGCTATAGAGTCTCTTGGTATTTAACCTTCAAGATTTTTGTCTCATTTCGAGTTTCCTCCTCCAGGAAGGCCTCTTTCATGCATGGGTGCAGTGGAGATTGGAAGTTAAACTCAACCCAGATGGGGAACAAACCAACAAACCACAATAAAATGAAAAGGAAATAATTACCTTATAGGGCAGTGGACATGTACACAGCACACACACACACACACACACACACACACGTTTGTGCACACAGACACACCACTCTATTGCTTTGACTTCACTCCCTAGCAACAAGAAGGGCTCATACATATAGTTTTATAGGGCTTGCTTCTTGGGCCCATTGGCAGAGGTCTCTGGGCTTCCACCTTGCCTTCTTTCAGGTCTGCCAACTGAATGAAGATGAGATTTAAATTAGCTTTAAAAATAATTCTCAGTCATTATTATTAAAATTCTATTCTTTTTTCCCCATCCAGTTGTGATGCAGACAACTTAATTTCAAATATTGCAGCCTAGAACAGTGTGACGTTATGTAGTTTATAAGTTTATAGTTAACTAGAGCTTCAACTCTTGGACTAGTCTGGTGCCCTAATGGAGAATCCACATCTGAAGGATGGTGACAGACATTATACCAGAAAAACCACCCTCAAAGCTGGCAACCACCACAGGTGCTTCAGCTAGCCATACCTTGATCCACATCAGAGGTTTGGTTAGTTAGCATGATGAATGTCCAATACATTTATTTGGTGAAAATTTTGTACTGCTTTGTAGAAACCAGAAATGAGCTTGCATGGATAAAAAGCATTTAAGACACTAAAATATTTTAAAAGACACTTTACACTTTTGCAGAAACAAATTCTCATAGTGAATTCTGTAGCTTGTTTCTTTAAGGATGACGCTTGAGACCTAATCTCTAAGCAATCCTATTTCAAGCCATTTATTGAAGAGGATTTCTGGTTGGTTAACACCAGTGTGAGAGTATCAGAATCCTGTCTTTGGAATGTTATTCTGCCTCACAGAGACCTTTCATGGAAGATGATGGTTTGTCACCAAGGAGGGCAGAGAGCTTGGACTTCCAGCTGAAAGAGAGCTTTACATCTAGTGTTTTATTCTTGCTTGCTAATGAAGTTAGTCACTCGACATGGTGGCAGAATTTGGCATGATACTTGTTTTCATTGTAATCTGGTAAAGAGGCTGTGGAAGAGTAGCTAATACATGTGTACATCCAACATTTTTAGCGATTAACATTACCCACCAGAAAGAATCTTAAGAGTTGTGCATGATGAAAATGATGTGGGTCAATTTGCTATACACTCCAAAGACTTTTTAAAATTCCCTAATTCATTGTAACACTTTGTTATAAATGTCTTCAGCAGATTGAGAGATCACAAGCAGCTTCTTATAGTCACTTTAGAATTCTCTGAAAACTCAGGTTGCCGTGGACAACCAAAGGCAGAAGGGTTGAGAGGTGAAAGAGAAAGCACATTCGGTCAGCTGTGGCTGTCCTCTGCCTGGCAGATGTGATGATCTTTTCTGAAGGGCGTGTGGGGATGGGAAGCAGAGCTCTTATTCACTTCCAGCATGGGCCTGCTCCATGTGATCAGTGTTCAAATGAGGGTTTTTTATGTCCCTTTGGCTTAGCTACATGGGTCAAAGGCAGGAGTGAGGCCTGCATGGTTTACCTGTCCGTTTTCCTCGGGGAGGCAATGTGTGTGGTCTGCTGGGCAGAGCCGTTCCTAAGAGCAGGGATGGTGGAGTGAGTTCTCCCAGCTGGACAGAGAGACGTGCTGGAAAGTGGGTGCTCTAGCATGAATCAGTGACTATGTGTGGCTATGTCTTTTGTTAGCCCTTTGTGGCAGGCTCCTCTCTTAGAGGAACTCTGAGATAGTCATATCACTGACATAAACAGAGTAAACACAAACAATTTTTCCCCTTACAGTCTGCTTTATTTTCACTTATTGGTGATGTCGTCTGACAAGTCACTTCCCAAATGCCTTTTGGGCTTTTGTCTCAAAAAGGAAGTTGAGTGGCGCGTGGGACAAGAAACTTTTGCTTTAGGTGATGCCAAGTAAAAGGCCGTGATTAAATATCTCTGAAGTTGTAATCTCTGCTTTTGCCTCTCCTCCTCTATCTGTTGGTATTTTCCTGGCAGCCGCAGCTGAAGCCACTGGTTAGTGGTAGAAGAGGGTCAGAGCCAGTGCCACCAGGAGGCAGATGCTCCACTCTGGTGAGGTGCTGGTCATTTACATGGTCTCCGCCAGGGGCCACACAAGGAAAAAAGCTCATTATGTTTGGGAAACTGGAAACAAAGACCTCAAAACTTTAAAAACTTTATCTTTACAGCTATCCACAATTTCTAATCCAAGTCAATTTATGTGGGTGATATAAATTTCTTTGAAGATAAAAGCAGGGTGTTGTATGTGCAGTTATCAGGGGCTGTTATAACATGTTCAGGGTTTGGGTGTGTAAATTCTTGAAACTACCTGCCAGTCTAGTCATGAGTGATCCTGTTGATTGCATCTGTGGCTATTTCTGGAGTTGGACTTCTGTTGAAGATATGGGCAGCTTGGTAATAACTATTTCTCTAATAGCAGTGACATTTTTATCTATTGCAGAATCACTGATAGTCCTTGTTACTCAGTTGTAAAATAATGTATATGATCATGGCATATTTTCTTTTGTTTCCTTCTGCTTAATCTTACATCACTGGGTAGGTGTTTTTAGCAGGTTTTCACTATGTTTGAAAGCATGTGTGTGTGTCTGGGTGAGTTATGCAACTACAGTATGGCTCTTCAGTGTTTCAACTAAGTAGTGCTTTTGCTGTGAAAAAAATGGCAAAACAATTTGAAGTTATTATCATCTGGCTACAGGGAAAAACGTTTTAAGTGCTGACACCAACAGAAAGAGGAAGTTGCCAAATAAGCAAGAATGAGAGGGCAGAGTTTGAGTTTTACTTTCCAGCTCTAAGGCATTGAATTAAAATGTGGTTGATCATTGTTATATCGAGTCGGGCAAAGGCAACGTGTATTTTGTCGCTAGGTGATCATCTAAGAAGTATCCTGTACATTTCTAGGTCTGAAACAATTAGTTCATTCAATCATTTATTCAGCCAATAGATATTTATTTTTGTGTCAACAGATATTTATTAGGTGCTTGGGTTACTATAGTAAATAGTCAAGTACTAGACCTCATGGAGTATGCTAGAGGAGAGAAAACAAACAAGGGAACATATGAACATAAAATATAATTTCAGGTAAAGTGAGAGAGATGAGAAAAAGCAATTAAGTAGAACTTGAATGAAGTACAAGAGGCAACCGGATGAAAACCTGGACAGGGAGAGAGTGTGAAAAAAAAGGAAACCAGAGAGACGAAAAATGGGGTCTGGATCTTGGAGAACTTTGATCTCTGCTGGCTAGGAAACCTTCTAGGGATTTGCACACGAGTAATATCATTTGATTTATGGCTTTCAAAGCTCACTTTGGTGCATCATCTCGTATGTTTTACTGGCTCTGTATCAGTTCTAGCAGAAAATCATTTTATTCTCAATACAATGATTGAGTGGTCCCATGATACTTTTCTTAAAGCTATAATAACCCCAGGATTCCAGAACTGCAGGTTTGTGATATTTCCTTTTGACCGGGGCTTGGAAAAGGAACAATCAGGGTAGTTGCAAAGTAGCCTATTAACCCAATAGTTTATAACTGATAGAAAAACAAAGAGTATAATTAAAATGCCAAGAAAATAATTATTCTGAATTGATTTGCTTGTTATATTCCTGCTTTCTGTGGTCAGACTTTGTGTTAGCATCAGGAATTTGTTGGTCGTTCAGCTGTTTTTCAGATATCTGAGTTAGTATAGTGCAGTGTGTAAGAGGGGGGCTCAGAGCATGGCTGACTGGGTTTGAAACTCATCTCTGCTGTTACTAACTAGCTACTTAGCTACAGTACGCCTCTGAGCAACTACAAGTGAGGTGTAATGGGAGTATCCCCCTTATGCGGTTGTGGGAGGATTAACTAACACACAGAGATTGTTCCTGATATAACTTGAGTACTCAGTGAAAGTTAGCCAGCAATTATGATTGTTTTTGTGAAAGAAATTTTAACCATGGAAGATTTTTTAAATTTGATATGTGATAAATCAGATAGCTTATTTTACCTAATTTGGGAGCTGAAATGGACAGATTTATGAGTCTAGAATGTGGTGTTTTGGAAGGTAGGTAGCACTCGCTTTTGGGATGACATTACATATCATATATATAAATATAACCATATGTAAATATATAAATGCAATATATAACTTAAATATAATCTATATTATATAGGGTGCCCTAGATATGAGGGGCCACACCAGGGGCTGGCATTGTTGAGAGTCCCAAGTCTGGGGCAGGTTTTATGGTTTGAAGGTAGCAAGTATGGGATTTGTAGGATTAGAGGTAAGAGACAAAATAAAAAAAGAAGCTGAATCACAGAAATGCTACAAATAGAATGAACAGATTGAGTGGGGATGGGTTCAGGGGAAGAACCATGGCTGCTAGTGGGTGTGTTCCTGCTTTGGACTTTGATTTTTAGATGCTGTTACCTCAGTAACTTTTTACCATCATTTTGAACTGAGTTCACCGAAGGACATTTTAAAATGTGAAAATTTATATGTGAAATTTATAAATGTATATCAGTCCCTGGGAAAATAGAATTTCCCTACAATATTTTGTTTTGTGTTAAATTTGCCTAATACACTTATGCTACAGAATATGAAAATACTTGTTTTAGAACCATATATGTGTACTTCAGTGCTCTGCTTACCTTTGAAAATGCCCATGATTTAAACAGCTGCTTTAAAATACTCTTTGGTTTATGGTCTTAACCAATAACATAGAATCTTTTTCTTCTAGAGGCTGCCGTTTCTCTTCTTCATCCAAGGTACATAATGTTTCAAATAATTTAATTTATAAATGAAAACAACAATCTTGGAAACACTCTTCATTGAAAGTGGCGAAACCTTTTTCATGGTGAAACCTTTTTCTGCCACAGTCAAGGTGGCGCTTCGATCAAAGCCCAGATCTCTTCACCACAGGAAATCTCGTACTCCTGTGCATTAGGGAACAGCTCCACTCTGCGAATGATTTTCATTTCTTGGTTTCTTTCTCATGCTTCCCTTCTCCTGCATTCTTTTCTTTTTCTTTCTCGTTTTTCTCTTTTTGGTGACTGACTACAGGAGGCCTGGGTTCCCCCAGAAGCTCGGAGGTGTGTGGCAGGACCGCTGTGGACGAACACCGCCTGGCACCTGGACGGGAAGGAACCGAATGGCTCAGATGATGCTCTCGGTGTCCTCTTCATCTGTGGGAACCTTGTCATCACTGCCCTCAGCAACCACACTGTGGGACAGCACCACTGTGTGTTCCCAGTCTCTGCAGCAGCCTTGGCCAGTGAACTGGCCAGTGTGCTGGCCAGTGTGATATGAGCCGGGGATTGAAGAAGTTGAGCATTGAAGAATGTATGTGGGACAATGTTTATCTTGAATTTTTTGAGTCCTCACATACCTTTCTCAGACCTTTACTAAGTAAATTCAAGTCTCAGCATTGAGAGCTTAGACCTAAGCCTAGTATAGTGTTTCTGGGATGATGCAGGTACTTCCATAGAGAGTTTAATTTTCATAGCGAGGTATTTCCATGGTGAGTTCAATCAAATCCTGAATCAAGCCACCAAGTGATTATCTCTTTCTTGCTACCCCAGCCTCTTTCCTACCTTCCCCATTTTTCACTGTTTCTCATCTCTTTTCCCTTTGAGAATGCATATTTCGTGATTAAGAAAGGAAAAAAAAAAAAGCAAATCCTCACTGTACAGTGGGAATCAAGCTGTGGCATTGGTGACGTGAGCTTAAGTCACTCTGTGACATTCTAAATCACATGTCCTCTTGTTAGACTCCATCATTGCTTCTTATTTTGAAGAGAGTGACTTTAACTGACATAGACTTTCAATGACAAGTAATATTTTTACAGAAACTGAACTGAATAAAGGAGGACGGGGCAACGAAATAGTCCCAAATGGACTGTACATCATATTATGATTCAGTTGCTTTTTCAGCCAAGCGGTTAAGAATTCCATTTTGGATCCAGTGGAGAAAATAGATGGACGACAAGAAAAAATATTAGAAAGGTAGAGCAAGTAATTTGGCAAAATTTGTTGCTGAATAACTGTAAGATTGAGTTAGTCATTTTATGGTTTATAATAGAAAAATAATTATTGTATACTGTTTTTGAGATTAAAAAAATTCCCTAAACTCAATTGCAGCAATCAATTAATCTGATGGTCAGTGTGTATCCATTACTCACACTACACTCAGTACTTCAATAAGAATTATCAGGAATATAGCCATGTTGACCACTATCCCTAACATAATTATAAGAACAAAGACTAATAACATTAACAAAGTTATGAAAATCAAAATAAATCTATTATCCCCATGAGACTATTGCTGTAGGACTGGAAAGTAAATCAATCATAGGCAGACATATATCAAAACTCAAATCCTATTGCTTAGTGGATATTTGAGGACAGGTTTTGAGATCTTAGGCTATCATTGACTATTTCTTTTGCAGATGAACAAATTAGATAAGGAGAAAGAGTTTAGAGAGTCCTTTTGAAATTTCTTTTACCATATAGCATTAGGATGGTATAGTTAATCGTTCAAGAATATGTAGTATATTTCAGATTTAAGTGATAGGGCAGGTAAAATAATTTGTGCGATGAATATTTTAGAAGCACTTAATTGCATCTGAAGCATCTCTTTAGAGGGTCTGGGTGTCAGATAAAATGCTCACAGACACCAACTCCACGTTTCCTTAGGTACAAAGATCTGTGGGAGGAGAAAGGAAGGAGGGCCACCAGCAACCTCCATGACGCCAAAAAAGGCAGATCTTTCAGATTGTATTGCTGACACTGCCCTCTGAAGCCTATCACTTAATTGCATTAAGACAAAATAAATATTAACAAACCTAGAGGCAAATGAATATATTCCCAGGGGCAGTATAGAGTAGGGAAGCTGAAATGGGATTTGGGATTCTGACAACTGGAATTTGCCCTTTTCATTTATGAGTTGTCTGAGGCTGAGCAGGTTGTCGATATATCTGCTTCCCATCACTGTAAATCCCTTGAAAGCAGAGATTTTGTTTTTTAAGGAAAGGTTTTTATGATTACAAATATAATGCATATTCATGATAGAAAAATGGAAGAACACAGTAGAAAATAAAAGTCATCATTTACTCAGATATTCTAGTTCTTAACATTCTATATGACACATCTTTCCAGATTTTCCCATCGTGCATATATATTTAATCAAAATTGTTATTATTTAGCGACCATGTCTTACTGGTCCTTTTCATCACTGGTATATAGAGATGTTTAATAAGTGTGTATTAAATGACTAAATGAACTTGAGTGTCTTGGTCCTCAGATTCTTCCTAGAAAAAAAAACAAGAATAATAACAGCTACTAAAGTGTCTGGAGTTCTGAGGGTTGAATGAGCTGTGTATTGTATATGTGGTACTCCATTCATTGTCTGGCACACAGCAGATACTCTGTAATGGAAAGCTGTATTGCTATTATTTTATTTCATAGTAAAAAGGGACATACTGAATAGTTCGGTTCAGAGGACTTGAAATCATGATGGCCTTTACTTATTGTTTGGAGATGGGTAATAAGTGTGACACAAGGTGTTTCTAATGCCAGAGCATGGGAATGGACCATGAAGCCTAATGCAGGAGGAGTAGTGTATTGGCAAAAGCAGTCACTGAAGTTAGAGGTAGGGAAAAATAGAGTTGGTTGCTTAGTATTCTGCTCTTAATGTGGTGACTTTTATCTCCATCTGTTTCTTTAATAAGATACAACTTGGCCTCTGATGCCAGCAGGTCCATGACTCAAATTCCATGGTGTTAAGGATCTCAAGCCTCTTTTCTTTATGGTAGGTCCCATTCTACAGACCTGCCATGGACCTGGATGTGTGGGTCGAGGCAGGACATAGGAAATGCCTTTAGTGGAACCACACGCAAGGATTCCCGGGGTCCTTGAGCCTCCCTTGCTGGAGATGCTCCTAGGATCAAAGCCGTAGCTGGGCAGCTGACTTGCAGAATGCTGAGAAAGAAGGATCTCAGAAATCACTCATCCCAGTAACTTTGTTTTACATACAGGGAACCAAGGCCAAAAGAGATTATGTGTCCTTCTCAAAGCCACATAGCTAATTGGTGACACGATCAGGCCTAGAACCAATGATTCCTACGAAGCAGCAAAATATGGAAGAAAGAACACACGTTGGAGTCAAGCCACTTTAGTTTGAAACCTGGTTCTGCCGCTTATAGGGTTTTGGTGGGTATTCAATCTCTCTGGACTTCTGAACTTCATTATCATCTGTAAAACCAGAGTAAGATATCGAGTTGTGTTAGTTTCCTAGAGCTACATGACAAATTACCACAAACTTGGTGCCTTAAAACAACAAATTTATTGTGTCGCAATTCTAAAATCCTGAAGTCCAAAATCAAGGCTTCAGTGGGGGCCCTGCTCCCTCTGAAGGCTCTAGGGAAGGGTCCTTCCTTGCCTTTTCATAGCTTCTAGTGGTAGTTGGCAGTCCTTGGTGTTTCTTGGCATATAGCTGCATCATTCCCATCTCTGCCTGTGTCGTCGCATAGTCTTCTTCCCAGAGCGTGTCAGTGTGTGTGTCTCCATGCGGACTTTCTATAAGGACAGTCACTGAATTAGGACCCACTCTAATCCAGTATGGCCTCATCTTAACTAATCATATCTGCAATGACTCTTATTTCCAATCACGGTCACAGTTTGAAGTTCTGGGTGGACAGGAAATTTTGGAGAGATACTATTTAACCCAGTGCACTGGTGTTCTGTTGCAAGGACTTTGCAAGGACTGAACAATATATTGTCTGTAAATTATCTAGCATGGTTGCTGGCTTTTAGCAGGTGCTCAACAAACGTTAGTTCTCTTTCTTTTTTCCTTTCCTTTCCAAACCCTGCCGCTGTGGGTGCCCCGGTTGGCCACTGTGGAACTCCTCCAGACCCTGAACTCATTCTGTATCCACTCAGTCAGCATCTTCTTCTTTCTGCAATTATTCTGGTATGTTCCCAGCCTTCCTCACTGGCTGGTTGTAATTATTTTGTATATCAGTCCTTCCAGATTCTGCTCATTTGCAGCTTTCCTAGTTTCAGTTTTTAAGAAGCTTTCCTGTAAATATACTTGGAGAAAAAAATAACAAAGGACTGAGGAGTACAGTATCAGCAAAGCGACTGCTTTTAAATTATTTAATTAGCAAAAACATAGACATATATTCATTTTTGACAAGGATACTTCAAAAAAGTGAACTAATAATACCTTTGTTGGGGCTCTGTAAACTGCCATAACCTTATCGTATATTCATTTTTGACAAGGATACTTCAAAAAAGTGAACTAATAATACCTTTGTTGGGGCTCTGTAAACTGCCATAACTTTTTCCAAAAATCAATAAAAACATCATACCTTTGCTTTGTTAATCCCAGAACTAGGAATCTGTTCCAAGGTAATATTAAAAAATATAGAAACATTGTAAATACTCATCAAAACGTGATTTATGATGGTAAAATATTGAAAGCAACATAAATACTTAACAATAGAGATAATTTAGGTGGACTATGGTTTGCTCATTTGAAGGAACATTATACGATTATTAAAAGAAATTTAAATATGAAAAATATCTGTGATATGTTGCTAAATGATTATTACAGATTATTACTTAATTGTAATAAGCATATGGGTAATGTCAAAATGATTTAAAAATTTTTCCATGTTGTAAATTTCCTATAATTAAAAAAAATTTTTAAAAATAATTTTAAATAGGAAACTGGTAATGTGAGATAATCCATAGAATTGGGTGACTTAATAGGAATGAGAAGTGCTGTGGATATATCCCAGCTCATCAGTTAGGTGCTGGGTAGAAGCTGTGATGCTTGCAGCACTGCTGTCAATATTATATGGAGGCAAGTGTCATTTGTCACAGACTAGGGCAAACCAAGATTGTGGAGAAAGTAGCCAGTTAGGGGATTGTTACCTGCATTGATAGTGAACTGGGCTCGTGACTTTTGGGGCCGGCGACTAACCCCTGACCATTGTCTCCTCTATGAAGAACTCATGTAGATGGATGCTAAGTCTTGAATGGATGCTCACGCTGCCGGCATCAAGAAATATCTAAAAAGTCAAAGATAACACAACAACAACAATAACAAATTGTATCACTTTGTTGGTTTGGTTTCCACTTTATTTATGTTTCTGGTAAATACATTATAGCCACAACCTGCCCCTACAGTGAGAAAAAAATGAAGACTACCAGTGGAATATATAGGTTTAAAAATTATTATAGGCGACTTTGGCCTGTGTGTACAAGTTTAATAGAGAAGATATAGCTTTAATGATTTATCTTTTTGACACTGGTAAAGTAAAAAAATCATAGTTCCCCATCTCAATTTTATTACCTAATGTATAAATTTTATTTATTTATTGGAAATATTCTTACTATAGTCTTAGATTTGATTTCTTGTGACGAAAGATATCTCAGGAGCTAATTTTCTGAATTTCTGTTTATTGAGTTTACAATTAAGATAATTCGAAAGTATTTTAAAACCAAGGAAAAATACATCATTAAGAATAAATTCCATTATATACTGTCAAAGAAGGGGTTCTCAAAATTTAATGTACACAGGAATCACTTGGGAAGCTTGTTAAAAATGCAGGTTTCTAGGCCCTAACCTCAGAGGCTATACGTCTTGTTTGGACATCTTCATTTGAAAGAAGAAAAATAGACGATTCTGCTGTAGCTTGGTTATTGTTCATACTTTGAAAAAATGAAAAGATAACCACATCAAGACATATGTGCAAAAACTATTTTTCTTAAGTATTTGGGGTTGAACTTTAATTTATCACAGAAAGGAAAAGCAATAAAAATTAAAATAATATTAAGAAATATTTGGCATTGCCTACCAAAACATAGATTTTCTTTTCCTTTTTTGGAGGTGAGAAAAACTCATCATCAAGCTGTAGATGATGTCAGCTCTTCTATTCCTAGTACATTTTTGACACGTAACTCCTTTATTTCACAATAAACATGCTGAGGCAATGTTCCTTTTGCTTTAAGAGCTGATGATTGTCAGTTAATTATATCACATGTTGAAGAAAAATTAATAAGGAGTGCATGCAGTTATAACTATCATTTTCAATATTATTAGCATATGTGAGTGCACTTCAAACACTCTAATATTAGAATCTAGATTCTGATAATGGAGTGTCTGCTGTGAAAACCACATGTAATTGTGTTGTTCAGACTGCATTATAAGATTCATTCATCTCGATGGTGTCTGAGCTATGCGATAATGCTTTTCTCTGTTAGTCATTTTCTTCAGTGTGCCAGGCCTTCTTATTTCTCTTTCTTGAGGAAGCAGATGAGTGATTTATTTTAAAAAATCTTATTAGAAAATGATGTACAAGTCAGCTAAGTCAGGCCATTCTTCATAATTGTTTTTACCTGCTAAATTATCTAACATAATAAAATTAGGGTAGATTCTAAATTAAAGACTTGTTAAGGCAATGGTTCTTAAACTTTGTAAGAATCATAGTTTATATAATATGTTTATTAATATTTGGATTTATGGGCCTCTTTTCCAACTTGTTAAATCTTAAATGAGGCTTAAGAATTTCTATTTTAACAGACAGTTTTAACAGACTTCTGAAGCCGATGACCTGCCTTCATACTTTAAAGAATTACTCTTCTAAGAAATTTTGTAAAACAGCTTAGGGGAGTTAATTTTGAGTGACCTCTGCTTTGAAACCACTGGAGAACATTATTTGAGCCTTAATTAAGGAGAGTTTAGTAGAACAAAAAGCATTTCTAAGTTTTTCAAACATGAATTTTTGTATTAGATGCCCATTGGGAGTAAGTCCATCATCACATTTTGTTTTGGAAAGCCATGTATTAGAAAGTCTGGCATTTGAGAAGACCAGAGTTATCAGGATATCTAAACCACGATAATGAGAAAACCAAAGGACTGACAAAGTATGACAGTGACCAGCTGCGCTTAGTCTACACCAGGCAGTGCTCTAAGCTTCTCACATGTATTGACATTTAACCATACAACTATCCTATAAAGTAGATATTATTTTGCTCACTTATAAATGGGGAAGTAGAGGCAGTAAGGAGTTAAGTAATGTTCCCTTCTGCAGCTGGTGAGAAACAGAGCCAGGACCATTCTGATCCTGAGCCATCTGCCTTGGGGTCTGGGCCTCCACCACTGTGCTGTGGCACAGGAAAGGGCTGATTCTCTGAGAAACTCACTTACATTTTAACCAAACAAAGGGCTTTTTATGTTAAGACAAAAGCAAAGCCATGAACTACAAAAGCAAAGCCATGAACTGTGTATCAGTTAGAGCTTTTCGATCTGTGTAGTCCTTCAGATTTCTAGAGAAGACCAAATCGAGAGAAAAATGAAAGTAATGACATGACAGGCATTTACTGAAGTAGTTCTGCTCTTTTCTTTCTCCTTTTTTTTTTATTTTTTATTTTTATTAGTTTCAAGTATACAGCACATCGGTTAGACATTTATACAGTTTATAAAACGATCCCTCTAATTGCTCCTTCTCTCCTCTGGTTTTCCTGCTGACTACATTCCCTAAACTCTGCTCTCTATCTCATGATCATCTGTCCACTACTAATTTGTACTTCTTTAACCCTTCTCCCCATTCTCCGAGTCCCCCTTCCCCTCTCCCCTCTATCCGTTACCAAATTGTCCACTATACTTGTGAGTCTGTTTTTGATTAGTTTGTTCTTTTTGTTCCTTAGATTCTGGATACAAGTGAAATCATATGGTCTTTATCTCTCTCTGACTTATTTCACTCAGCATAACAACCTCTGGGTCCATCCATATGATTGCAAATGGTAGGATTTCATTTTTTTTAATGGCTGAGTCATATTGCATATATAAATCATAACTTCTTTATCCAGTCATCAGTGAAAGGGCATTTAGATTGCTTCCATATTACTTAGGCAATGGTTTTCTTGAACATTAGCTCTCATAAGAAATAACTATAATCTTTTTTGCTTGTATGAGTGTTTAACTCCTTTTTGAGTCTTATGAGTCTACAGGAAATTTAGAGATCATTTGGCTCAATAGTAAATATTTCTTCAGTGAATGAATGAATGAATGAAGAGTTAGGCTGATTCTGAACATCTACAAGGAATTTCTACAGGCCAATCAATGCACTTTGCATAAACATCTTGAGAACTGTGAAGGGAACTTTAGAAGTAAGTTAAGTCCACAGAGAGTAGGCAGTGCAGATATGATCTGATGTCAGCCTCCAGCGAGGGTGCAATGGAAAGACTGAGACCACATGCTCAGGGTCGTGTGCTTGGGCCTCAACCTGGGAGTCTAGGATGAGTGGCGGATGGCTACCTAAGCAGCATGGACTGCTTAGTGGTTTCTGTAATAGTGTCCTATAGCTGTTGTAATAAATTGCCACCGACTTAGTGCCTGGAAACAACACAAATTTATAATCTTACAGCTCTGTAGTTCAGAAGTCTGACACAGATCTCACTGGACTAAAATCAAAGTGTTAGCAGAGCTGTGTTCCTTTTTGGAGGCTCTAGGGGAAAAGCTTATTCTTTGCCTTTTTCAGTTTTTAGAGGGTGCCCACTTTCCTTCTCTTGTGGCCCTCTCTCATTTTCAAAGACAGTAATGGCAAGTTGAGTTGTTTTTACATTGTACCATTCTGATGTCTTCTTCTGCCTCTCTCTTCTACTTTTAAGAACCAGCCCTTTTGATCGTGTTGAGCTCACTCAGATAAGGGAAGGTAGTCTTCCTTTTTAAAGGTCAGCTCATTAGCAACCTTAATTCCATTTGTAACCTTAAATTCCCCTTTACCATGTAATTCTACATATTTACAGGCTCCAGGGAGTAGGAGATAGACACAGATATTTTGGGGAGGTCTTATTTTGCCTACCACAGCTTCCTAAATAGTTAGGTGTTTAGGAGATGGAGCATGTAACAGGGCACAGGGCTTGGTCATCCAAGACTGGCTATTTCACTTGGAAGGAAAGCCTCCTGCTCTTGCTCTTGGCAGTTGCAGATGATGGCAGAGCAGTAATGGTTGGCAGATGAGGAAGGGAGAGCCTGCGTGTCATACTTGGAAGAGTTGAATGGTCCTGGTTGCTGCAGATTCTTCACCTTCTATGCACTGACTTAAATGAATTGTTTCTAATATATTTCAAGAGGGAAGGTACCGAGGGTTTTTCTCTCAGTATGGGGAACAGCCAAGCTGCTCACCAGGTTAGGCATAGAGAGATGGATGGGGAGGGGTGCTGTTTATAGAGTTGGGACCCCAATTAAAAGAAGTGGAACTCCGAGCCCGATGTGTCTTTGAAACTGAGCCTGCTTTTTCTTCCTTCCTTTCTCCCGCCTGCCTGCCTGCTTTTAAATTTGTGTTGTAGATGTATTTTGGGAAATTATGATCACATAAGCACTGCTCTTATCTAAACAGGCCATGTGTCTCTGCAGGGCCAAAGTTAGGCTCATTCTAACAGAAAACAATACTAATAATAAGAGCAAAACTTTATCCACATTCATTTTTTTAAACTTTTGTTATATTCTGCCAATAAGAGCTAAAGCATTAAGTGAAAAAGAGCATGATTTGCAGGGTGAGGGAGGTATGAAAATCTACCTAAAAAATGATACTGTTGACTTTTGGAGGCCTTTTTTTTGGAAGGTAAGCTAAGTAGAAATGGTTGATTTGGACCTAAAAGAAGAATCACATGACCTTCCGAGTGAAAAGAAACCTCTATGTCATTAGTTATCTAGTTGATATTATATGTCACACAAAAATGCTGTTTTTATATCATTAAAAGACTTTCCATTTTTTTTCTCCAAAGCAGACCAGACCTATCTTAGGTTGGTTTGGTTTATATGCTTACCCACTTATTTGGGTATCTGCACGAACAGAATGATAGAAAAAGTTGGAGACTTGCCTGACAGGAAGCCACCAGCTATTGGAAAGAGTACTTTGAAAGAAGGCACCATGGGCCCCATGAGAGAGGAAGAGGAAGTCACAAAGAGCGTCTGAACATGAAAATGAAGGTCATAGCTGCAACCTTGGGGACAGAGAGCATGCCTTCACACTACTGAAAGCATGAGAAGGAGGCAGGAAGGATATACAGCAGGAGATACATCATTCTTAACTACAAAGGGAAGAAATGTGTGTATCTTTGACTTTCTTTCTTCCAATAGAAATAACTCATGCACTCATACTTGGAGGACAGAGGGTGTGGACTGGTTGTGGGGGTAGGGGGAATGGCAACAGGCTTCCTGTGGAGAGCCACTCCAAAGATTTTCAATTTTTACAATAGTTTTTGAAGATTCTTTGTATAAACACAAAGCAAAAAACAAACGTTAATACACAGAGCATCAAACCTGTAGCAAGTCTCTTGCCACAACAAACTTATTTCAGCATGAAATAAAATGGTAAAATTTAAAAGAAAGGCGGGTGGCAACCTGATGAAAATAGACTAGAAATAACCATTCAATAACAAGAATGTCATCTTAAACTCTCTTCTTTATTTATCTCTGTGCTTCCATTTTGCCTGGCTCTGGGTATTTTAAGTATGCTCCAAGAGGAGGTCTTTACAAGGCAGGGAGATTTTTCCCACAGGACTGGCACCCTGTCTTTCCCGCCTCTCCCTGACCAAGTCCCATTTTCATTATTTGAGTGCTTCTTGCTTAACATCTACACACTCTCAGGCTGCCTTTGCAGATGTGCCCTCCCCAGAGCTCCTTCCTGGTGAACCATCGAAGCTGGCTCCTGAAGACTGTGATTCACACCCTTACGCATGGAAGAAATCAGAAGTAGAAGGCAGTTAGTTGCGTCCATGGCAATCCAAATTAGTAAATTCATCTGATAGTACTAACCTCTTGTTTGTTTATTTGTTTACTTATTTATTTTGCAAGTTCCACCTGCTTTAGCCCTAGCTGATCAAAACTGAAATCAGAGGTTGGCAATCTATGGCCTGAAGATCAAATTCAGTCCACTGTCTGTTCTACAGATGTGAGCTAGGAATTGTTTTTACATTTTTGAATAATTTTAAAAAATTAAAAGAAGAATGATATTTTAAGATACATGAATGTTATGTGATATGATGGTCACATTCTAGTGTCCAAAAATAAAGTTTTATTGGAACCCAGTGCTCTTATTTGTGTATTGTCTAAAGCTACTTTTGCACTATTTTGGCAAAGTTGGCCTGCAAAGCCTGAAACATTAACTGTTGTCTGTTAACAGAAAAAAATTGCCAACTCTTGATTTAAACCAGTTTTTAAACTTATATGTTATCTAGAAAATTGTCCACTAGAGAGCAAGACTCTTGAGGGCAGAAACATTTTGATCATTATTATAACCTTGCTGGTCAACATAGTAACTGACATTCAGCAGTTACTCAATAGATGTTTGTTGCAAAGACTTACAATGATCCAGATACAGCTTTCAGAAGCATGCCTCTTACATGCCTCTTACATGACGACTGTCTTGGGAAGCCTTGCATAGGCAAGAAGAGGTGCATGTTTTTTCTGTCAAGCTTTCCTCTTCGTTATACATGTTATGGAGCATGCACACTTAAATTGTAATCACTTTTTAACCGACGGCTAAAATTTGGAATATATTAAGTTTTCCATAATTGGAGATTTTGTTTATAAAATTGTATACTCTTCTCAGTGGCTGCATACTGGTTATCTACTGCTGCATGTAAAGTGCCTGGAAGATGTGCCAATTTCTGTATTCCATTCATTGGAAAGAAATACCTTCGCTTCCCCTTACTAGATCGAAATAGGTCTGCTAAAGAACACACAAATCAAGATAAATCAGTTCAGGGTCTAGTGTTTCTCCTTTCTCCTACCTCCCATTTACAAGTGTGTTGCTATGGTGCCTTTTTTTTGTTGTTGTTGTTCTAAAGAAGAAATAAGGTCTAGTTTTTTTAAGATGACTTTGCTTTGGCTGATTCTCTGACACAAAGTTTAGAAATCAGACGTAACAATCTAAAAGTATGCCTGCTGCACATGGCTGTATATGTAGGCGAACAGTCTCAGTGTTTCCTCCCAATATAAATGATTTTCGGAGGATTTGCTTGACTTGTATTGCAGGGTTTGAGAGAAAATGCGGTTGCTTATAACATACAAAAACATGTATGATAAACATACAGGATATAAATATTTAAATACACCAAAATTTATGCAGATGGAAGGCATAAATTTCCCCATCTGTTAGGACAATCCATCCACTGCATTTCGATGAGCTGTGAGGTCAGCAGGGTGATAGCCCTACATGGATTCACCAGCTAAAGGAGAATTCCAGACCCTTCTGCCCTGGGTCTGGTTTGTTAACCGTATTTTCTTTTCTCACAGTTCCAGGCCACACCCTGCGTGAGCAGTTGCATGCTCTATGTGCCATGTGGGTTATTTGTTTTCTCCTGTGATGAGTGATGGCTCAGAGCCTCTTTGTGCATTTCCGCTGGTGGTCAGGACTGTGAGCAAACCGAAGCGGCTGTGGCTCACTGAGCAGCCTGTGCGTGTTGCCGCTGTGACAGATGTGCACCGGCGCTTCCTTGTTCTTTAAAGTCACACAGGGCTCTCAGGCTTGGTTGTAAATTTTCTGTGGGCAGTGAGCAACCCTTGACGTTTTCACAGAGAGAAAGGAAAGGGTTTGTCTTAGTGATAAACTAGGAGCGTACATGCCTTTTCCTTTTTTTCCTGTGGTGTAGAGATACACGAGGGAGGAAATTCTTCATGATGAAGCAGTGACTTGAAATTGAGAAAGCTGGTTTCTGTTGTTGGTGTTTTGTGTGTGGGGGTGTTTTTGAGAACTTTGAACATTCATTTGAGTCCATACTTTTGTGGCTTGTCTAGACTCAAACAAATTCATATCCTTGGGAAGAGTCCTTCTGTTGGCTATTATTATCAGATATTAAAAATAGAGACAGCGCAAACTTTAAACAAGTGGTTTATAATAGAGTGAAGAGCTAAAGCATTAGAAAGTCTTTGGCCGAGACTTGAAAAACATCTGAGGGAAGACCTTGCCAGGAAAGGAGTTTTGATGTTTGTTGTGAATGGTTTTCTATGAAGCATCTTTTTTCCCTTTTTTCCTTTATGGTGAAATTAATACTTGTAGAGTATCTTCCAGACATATTTTTTTTATAGTCTTTAAGCTCTTTTTTTCTTTCAAAAATATTATCGTTTATGCCACTGATGGATTCGCCCTGCTAATAACTCACTGCCGAATTATTTGTAATCAGTGTCACTGTCGTTCGGTGTGGAGAATTGGAAATCCCCCTGACACCCTTTCTTGCCAAATTCATTTCTGGTTTCCCGACCACAATATTTTTTTTCTTAATCTGGTCAGACAGCTCTGACTTATTTTAGCACATGCAGCGTTTCAGAGTTTGACATAGTAGCATGCCGTATCGATTTGAAAAGAAGCTTTCTGATGCGACAGTGGTCGCAAGTCACTGTCAAAGAACAATTAAAGTTCTTTAAGTGTGGGAAGAACTCTCTGAAGAACTAGAATTTCTTCTCTGGGGTGTAAGTAGTTGGAGGAAGGGGGCTAATCAGAAGCTTGTTAGCATCGCAAAGGAGTTTCATCCAAACTTCTGGTTCTTCAGGGTTCATTGACAAGGTGGTTTTAAGAGCTCAGCTCTCAAAGGTATCTATAAAACTTTTCCGATATAGTCCCACTTTCTCTACTGTTCAAATGTATTTTTGGAATTTGAGCATGTCTACATTCATGCTAATTGTTAATTGGAAAATATATTTGATCCTCGGTTTCTATTTTATGGTTAAGAAGGGAAAGAAAAATCAATATTTCTGAGCGCATGTTAGATGACAGGCAAGAAATAGATACTTTATTCAGCCCATACTGATGTCAGTGAGAGCAAAACCCAGGTGATTGCCAAGACTGTCAAAACCCAGGGGAGAAGGAGGCTGGCTGAGCAATTAACAGCAAGCCTGGGTCAAGGCCTGGAAGAGACATGACTAGGTGGAGCCTGCTCACCGGCAACATCCTCTGCCCCCACCGTCCAAATCAGTGTTTTTTTTTTTCCCCTTGTTTTAGTCACTTTGTATCTTGGTGCCTCCTCAGCTCTTTCCTGAGCCAGATTTCCTTTGTTCATGAATATTACATTCCCCGTTCTTTCCAGATCCTGGCTTGATATCTTTCTCCATGTAGTCTCATTATGTTTCTGATTGTTCATTTTCTTTGGAATTTATCCTGGCTGGGTCTCAACTGTGGGTTAGGTAGAGTGTGAAGAGGCACATATTCCTTCACTTCTCTTTCAGCTTCTTGTGGTTTCCACTTCCCACCATCCCAACCTACCACCTATGTATTAAACTCGGGCCCCCATCCCACAGAGCTTCGCTGTCTTCTGGTGGCTAGGAAGTATAAGTTGAATTTTGAATTTAAAGAGACATTGAAAATAAAAAAAGATTTCTTACAAAATATATCAAACATTTAAAACATTTGGGGATGTTAAACATTAATTTTTAATTCAAAATAATAATATTCGTAGACTACATCCTGGTATCGAGTTCATTTAAGTCTAGTATTTTCTACATGCTTAATTGTAAATTCTAAAATTCAGTAATTGTAATGATTCATCTTTAAAAGGTTAAGCAAGTCTTCTGTGTAATAGCCTGGATAACTTTTTCCTGGATAACAAGTATTTATATCAGCAAAGTAATTATAAGAACATGTATAAATTATACTAAAGGACTTGATTAAAAGGCTGGCTGTATACAGATACAAGAAAGTGTTGCTGTCTGCTCATAGGCCTAAGACAATAGACTTGATAAGGATGTTTGTATTCTAATCAGTGACTTCTGAACACCCGCCACTTCCGAACACCCAACACGAGGTTCAAAGGTTGACCCTTTGTCAGTGTATTCTCCTGTCATATTATAGGATTGCATTTCCTCGAATCACAGTAGGTAACTGGGACTAGGTCTTGACTGTTCAGAAAGGTTAAAATGCCTATGGAAAGGCCTGTACTTATCTGACCAGTAGCCACATGATGAAAGGCAAGGGATAACTTCTAAAATGCAAGGGTTAATTCATAATAAACCTGACCTCAGAATGTAAACGTAGTCCAGTCTGCTTAAGTCCAGCCGACTATTTTTTTTTTTTTTTGCAGTCTAAGGTCAGTGACAGCTTTTTGGCCTTTAGAACTTGCTGTTCAGTTCTGAAGAAGGATAATATGATTAGAAATTCTACTTAAATGGCCAGAACAGTTACTGTTCTTGTTTGAGTCTGAGTATAAAGACAGAATTAAATACTTTTCCTTGCCATTGTGCCATGCTTAACTTTCATGGTTCCATATTATTAAAAAAGAATTATGCTTCATATTCGACAAACTTCCAAAAAGAATTTGAGGCAAAATATGAGTATTGTCCATGCAAAGTCTCATGTTGACCCAGATGTCCTGAGATCTTCCTCATTGAGAAAGCAGGTTATGCCCCAGAGAATTTCTTTTTCTAACACCACCTTACATTAGGAATACTGAAAACTTTGGCACTTTCTTTCATGGATTTGTGCCAAATCCCATTAACTCTATCCAAGTAGAAAAACCAGGTTTCTTCCCTTTACACTGCCTCATTAACTATATATGTATGTACACACGTTTTCCTTTTTCACAAACGTGAATTTTTCTGCTTTGCTTTCTAATGCTACAGAATCATACAGATCGGTGGTTTCTGTGGCAATTTCCAGCCCTCTTGTTCTTTCTCGCTCTTTGCTTCAGAACAGGTGGAATGGTTATCAGTGTTAGTGTTCATATCTTTGTGGGGTTTCATATGTTTCATAGTTGCTTGTAGCTCATTGAATTCATTAAGTTTTGTTGGCTACTTTTAAATGGTAATTTTAAATCCCAAAAGGCCCAAATATTTGACAGACAATTTGATGACTTTAGGCATGTAGAGTTACCCCCGATGTCCTACCAGGAGCCATTGTCCCCAGATGCCACCCATCCAGGGTCACTGAAACACTGGGTTCTTTCTTATTATTAACCTTCCTTCAGGACAGTAGAAGACTTAGGTTACAGTTCAAACTAAGATCTTCCCTTTGGGAATTTTGTGCATACTCAGACATGCAAATTTCTGTTCTCGCTGTACTAGTCTACCAAGTGGCAGCTCAAGCCCATTACTTTACATAAATCCTAGGTACTTGGTCGATTTAGCAATAGATTCTCTTTTCCTAACATGGTTTCTCCTTTACCTACAAAATCCCCAACTTCTCTATGGCAATTCAATCCTGTCTTAGTCTATGACCAAGGGAACTGATGGTTTTACATTACAACTTTGCTTACCTTTAAATATCTGGAGATCATACAAGCAAGCAAACAAACAAACAAACAAAAAACAACTCCTCTGCCCTTTGTTTAGCTAAAACGTCCCCTTCTTTCTTTCTTTTTTTTTTATTTTAACATTTTACCCTTTAAGTTCTACTTCTTAACTCTTCATCTCACTTTAAAGATCTCCACGTATACCTTAAAGGAGAAATTTAGGCAGAATTTCAAATTCTTCCACCTTGTGGCAAAAGTAAAAATGTAAGTTGCCTTTCCATGGCCTTGTTGTTTACCAACCAATAGAACTGCCCTGTCTGTGGTACTTTTTTGACTCTCAACTGTGGAACAGAAGTTCCCTTGGGTTCCATCAATTGCCCAAGTGTTGCAGAATTTGATTTCTGGTTCACGGTCTTTGCTATCTCTGGGAAGTACACTGAATAAAAGCATTTCACATCAGAAGTCTACTAAAACTGTTAGCTCTAAATGCAAATTCCTCTCTTCATGACTGTAATGTGATTTGCTCTAACAAACACAAAAACAAAAACATAACAGAAAAACAAGAAACAAGTCCCCTGCCTTATAACAGGTAGATGCATTTATGAAGAATCTGCTTTGGTCTCTGTATAGGCAGCACTGTATTTGGGAGTCAATATCTCATTATTTTTTCAATACTAAATGTAATTAAGTTTTCCTCAAGAATAAAAAATTAAAGCTGTATATATATGTGTGCATATATTATATATTATTATGTATAATCTGTTATACATGTGTATATATATATTAGATACATATATACATACACATATTACATATAAATATAATACATAATTATATAATATAACTATAACATATAAATATATATGTAAAGTTTATCTTGAGTCCCACAACATAATTTAAAAAACTGATTCTCCCCATGAAATTATTATAATTCTCATTAAATATTTGTGAAATTTCTACCATATGCACAGTGATAGGCATTTAGGCATGATGGGGAATGTGAAGGATTATATAAATATGATATGTGCTCTCTGGGGTCTTGAGTTTGAGTTGTGCAGACAGATACATTATTTATAAGAGGTGAATAACTATCCAGGTAGGACACGATGAGTGCCATTTGTTTGGAAGATCATGCCTATGGAGGTCAGCGCCCTGAAGAAGACTTGAAAAGAAGCTAGTCTTAAGTTCTCTGCAATAGAATGATTGTAGGGTGAGGTGTGGTGGCACAGGAAAGTCCTGAAGCACAGAGGTTTGAGTCAGGTGTGTGGGTGGAAAGATGACCACCTGGCATGTTCTCTTCTTTCCAGAGAAGCAAGAAGAAGGTGAATGATGTACACGAAAGACAAGTAGCCTAGAAAGAGGACTTCTGGCCTTGGCCAGGAGTTGCGTGACCTCAGGTAAGTCACTTAACATCTTGGAATTTTAGTTGCTGTGTTTGTAAAATGAGAGCCGGTTTACTCTTTGAAACAGGGACAAGTTTTGAGATGAAAAGTTAGCATGAGAAATCTAAGCAATTACTTTATGAAACAGCAACTATACAGATTGCTTCCTGACCAGTAATAAAATCAATGAAAGATCATAGTTATAAGACATTGTCAGTTTATAATCATGATTGGAGGATAAGCTCGTTGAGAGACTGTAACATGTGCCGAGGAACATGGTGAGAAGGAAGGCATAAAAACAGGTAGAAATAATTATGACAGGTCTTCAGTAGTTGGAGAAATGGTTGAGAACTTAATCAATAAACTGAAAGTCTGAAGTTTAATGTATGATTCAGTTATCTCTGCATGTGTAAAATCCATATTCTTATTATGATACAGTGAGTCCCCCTGGACTATAGCTTTTAGGTTAAGCAAAGTCACGGGTTTTAAGTTACACAAGAAACTTGAGTGTGTTAGGTTGCGGTAATGACTACTCTGAGAGCTCCATTAAACATCCTGCTTTCCCGCAAGTGAGCTAGAATCCAATTCTAAATAGGCTGCAGTGGGTGATGCTTGAAGAAAATAGAAATGGACAGCAATAGTCACGGCAGAATTGAAAGGAGGCAGTGTATACCTACAGCAGTTTACAGGCTTATGGGGAATTAAGAGTGATCTGAACATATACCTGAGAGGAAGCAGGTATGTGAGAGGAGACACAGGTATGAATCATGACCATAACACCGTGGGAACCTAAAAAATGTGACATGCAAAACTCAGGGATCTCAATTCTGCTTTAAAGGCAAAAGGGGGAAGTGTAACACGGGAAGTCTATCATGGCACTGGGAAAACTGTGATTAAAAGGTCACTTCTCACTTTCAGCTCACATGAGTTTTCCCTGCTCCCCATCTGCCTTCATCCCCACATATTCTAGATAAATCGCATGAAATGTTTTATTGTTTCCTATTAAGGAAGTCAGTTGTCCCAGGCCAAAAAAATAACCAACTCTATCTAAATCTGTCTTTAAGTGCTCAAAAACTCAGGTCTAAGAGAGGAATACTAATATGCAGTTATGTCTAAATGCCTCACTAATTTGGGAATTCAAATGAAAACAACAGTGAGGTCATCCTTTCACCTGTCAGATTGGGGGAAAAAAAATCACGTATCAATAATATCAATGATTTCAACAGCAACAAAAGAACAAAAACGTCAGCAAAAAGTTAGAATTCACTGAGCGCTTACTTTGTACCTGCGTTTTACATACATTAATTCATTTTATTCTCACCATACCTTTGGAATGGATTATTATTCTCACTTTATAGATGAGGAAACAAATACTTAGAGAAGTTAAGAAATTTTTGAAGATCACAGAGCTAGGAAGTGGTAGAACTAGAATATGAACTTCTCTTAGTATGACTTCAAAGCCTATGACTTGAGGACACCAGGTATCCAAGGTGACAACCAAAACAAATACTGCTTACCTCACACCTTTATGCACATTCAGGCCTGGGCACAGAGGAGGATCAGTTCAGATAAGGAGCAGGTAATGTGAGAGCTATGGCTTTGGTCCCCTTCTGTGGCCATTCTGGTCGTGGATAACCTATGAACACCTGAGAACATCCTGGCTTTATCCTAGTTTTTTCTCTCTGTGAAGTTCCCATAGTGGGTTATGTTCTGCAATGATTATCCCCTGGTCGTGTGTGCTCTGCTCATGACTACTGCTGAAAGTTTGTCCATCTTTGACAGTACATTGCTATGGCTAAACAACAGGACAGAGAAAAAGACTCAGAAATGGTACTAATTAGGGCATTTCAGGAACAAGTAAATTCCATTATATATTGGGCTATAGTTACTTTCAGCAATTGAAAGTGGGTTACAAAATTACCACTCTGGACTACCGCTCTAGTTGCTGTAGTTCCCAACCGGGGGAGATTCTGTACCCCGGGTACAATAGCTGGAGATGGTTTTTATTGTCACAACTGGGATGGGAAGTGTTTCTGTCATAGATGGTAAACATCCTACAATGCACAGAGCAGCCTCCACAACAAAGAATGATCTGACCCCAAATGTCAGTAGTGTCATGTTGAAAAACTCTGTACTAATAAGACACATTGGAAATTAAGTAATTTTTACATTTTCTATATGGCATGTTTCCCCTACCCCCCACCAAAGATAGTAGCATATTCTTGCACAATAGTCATGCAAACGTGTGAAAATGTGATTTACTCACATTGAAGACCCTCCTCTTCCCCCTCCCCAGTGCCTCCTTCTCCTCCTCCTCCTCTTCCTTTTTTCATGTGTTCCTGGAAGAAGAGGTCAGGGATTCCGGCCTCTCTCATGCTGGGTTTAAGAACAGCAGGAGTATACTTAAAATCCAGTTTTTTTTTTTTTTTCCCCCACTAGGCAGCGTCTAGTTAAAACCAGTTTCTTCAGAACTCTCTTGGCATTGATTCTTTTGTACCTTGTTTACCTGTGTGAAGGTATAAATGATTGGCAAGAGCAGGACAAACAGATATAAGCAGTATAGAGGTCATGTGGACAACATGTGAGAGCAGTTTTACAGTAACATTTGGCGTGGTTGGAAAGATGCATTTTCCTTTCATTAAATGATAGCAGAATCAGATGATAAAGCTTACTAGGCAGTCTCCTTGTCTTCCCTGTTTCTAGACAGCCCTACTCTTAGAAAAATAAAAACTAAAACAAAGGTCAGAACCCCTGATACTGTATTCTTATAATTCTTCCAGAATAAATATTTATAATTCCCATTCTTTGTTATTTCCAGGTAATATGATGTTCACTCAGTCGGTCTTATCCAAATATGTTCTGTTGCAATTCAAAGTTGTCCAGATTAGTGAAAATAGGATATTGTTCTATTATCTATATAACTACATCTATTATCTATATATACAGACTTGAAAAAAACAAAATCCTATCTCTATTTTTCTAAACGACTCACATTTTTGGCCATTGCCTGCAGGTCCTATTTCCAGCCCTTTTATCATATATCTCTCATATTCCTTGAATATTTTTTACAAGTGGAAATTCTGTGTTTTACTCCTCAGGCATCTTCAAGAAGGTGAGGCCCTGGGAATCTGTAGTTTTTACAAGATACCTAGGCTATTTTTATGCACTGCAAATTTTGATAAACCAGAATAACAGGATAGGTCTTCTTTTACAGAATATTTTAATGAGTGTTTCCTGCTGCTCTGGAGAGTAGCTTTGTTTTCCACATTAGCTGGGTGTCTTATCTAAGCAGGTACATGTTCTCCTTGGTCTTTCGTTATCCACAGACAAAATGCAGATAGTAGTCTTACCAACACATAGCAAGAGGCTTCAGAGAGATTGGATGCACATTGTTATTGAAAAAGTACATAAATATTTGGAATACATATATATATTTTTTTCTGGGAGAAATAGCTGAAGGCAAACAAGTCTATCTCCATTTGGAACCCATACACTTCAGTTAGTCTTTACCTGTTAACTAGGCATTTGTCTTATATATTAGCATAGGTACATTGCTGTTATTGGAGTATGGTTTATGATATTTAGGTATCCATACTTGTGCTTTAATTGTTATTCTGACAATTAAAAAGAGGGACAGATTTTTAAAAGATGCACATTTGTAAAGTGCTTGCTTCGAGTCAGTTCTCTTTTGGGCATAGTATTCTTTACAGCAACTTCCAACGTCATTGGGGTTAAACGTGGAAAGTTGGGTAGATTCATAGACCATTAAATAGTCCTTCAGCCCTCTGCATAGATGGCCTTCAAAAGAAAGCCTCAGAGTAGAGATTAAATTGGACCAATTCCACCAAAAGGATATATTTTCATGACGCATTACAGTCTTGGTTTAAATGGACCCAGGACTCGATAGGTGCAATTTCTACATTCTAAGCACTAATGATTCAAGCTATGACAATGGTCCTGGGGATTGTTATCTAAACCTGGTATGAGGTTTTAAGATCATGATGTACTGGGGCTTGTGGCTGAATAGATTAAAGATCCTGGTCAGAGGTACCCAAGAGTTCAGAAAAGATGACTCTGTTTCCTGTTATTGTTTTTTTCCTCACTTAAAAAGATTTTTTTTTTTTTTTTTTTTTGGCTAGTTTTACTTGGCTAGTTATCTTTGGCTTGATAATTAGAAGATCTAATCAGTTATTGTACACTAAACTAATGAGTGCATTCTGAGCATGCATTAAGGAATCATTAAGTTGCCCTAGAAGTTTTCTCTCCTGTGGATTCAGGAAGAATTTGTTGTCCTGGAACTGATCAGTATGGAAGGGAATCGAGTTAACCATGGCCACTAGGGCCACTTGATCTAGAAGCCTTCGCTGTTCTTGGAACCATTCTCAAAATCATTTCTCTCACCTATTGCTTCACTTCACGCTCTCAGCCGGGCTGCATGGGGCAGTGCCCTGAGGATGTACGCTGTCCATGGCCCCACTGAATCATGATGGAGGTGAGAACTCAATTGTGGAATCTAACTCTGTTGGACATCAGAGGAAGTGTTGGACTGAGAACTGCCTGGCTCAGAGCCTAACTTGTGAAGGAAATGGAGGCATAATTCTTATAGTTGTGGACCCAGGTGCAAGGAGACCCCAACAGATGAGACCATTTAATATGGAGAGGTAAATAGTACAGATGTAACCAGATGTGAATTTGTTTAAGAAGGAGCCTAGTAAGAAGGACAACAAAATACTGAAAATGCCATGCAGACTGTACTCTCTCTTCAGGGCAATGATGGCCACTGGCTGGCACCACATTTCCCTTTGCTAAGAACCCCATAAGCTCATCATGGCCAAGGTTATTGAACTGTTACTATGCGGTAGCCTTTTTAAAGCCTCACAAAACTCCTAGTGGTAGTTTCTTACTATCTTCCTTCTTTTACAGATGAGGAAATTGAAGTTTAACAATATTAACTCTTCTAAGATCACACAACCAGCAGGAGCAGACCTGGTTCTGAGTCAGGCTGTCCAGCTTCAGGGTTTATGCTCCTACCACAACATATGGTGTCGCCTTAGGGTGAAGAACTGGGGAAGCATGCAAGCAAATAAAAGCGAACGAGTATGTCCGAATTATTTTGTGGAATTATTTAAGAAACTAGTTGACTGCCATGATTTTGGAGCTGGGAGATAGAAGTTCAGAGCCCTAATAGCTAAGAAATACTTCCAGAATCTTTTATTTGCAACTAGGGAAAATAAGTTGCATTGCCAAATACTTTTCATTCCTTTACTTTTCCAGAGCTAAACAGGCAGTTTTTATTCATTTGATTTCCACAAGGCTAGAATGACCCAAACCTTTTGTTAGTCAGTATTACTTGACGTTTTGCCAAGTTCCACCTAATCTGTTGCGTATTCTGTATTGGCTTTGTTATGCGTATTGTCTATTGTGGTATGAAATAGGGTGGGAATCATGTGCTTTAATACTGAGCTGTCCTAATGCCTACCCAGAGAGCGTCATCTGTGATGATACCATAATTGGTTTCCTCAGTGGGTGCCCCGACATTCTGTAGACTCAGGACCTCATTTATTTTTCTCCTTACAGTCTATGTAGTACTTATCACTGGCTCTGGACAGGTGCTTGCCCCACCTTGATCATCTATTTCCTGTTTAGCCATTATGGAATTACCGCTTACATTTCCTATTCAACTCCTGAAACTTAGATTTAATCAGATAGAACAATGTTTACATTTTCTGTTTGTTTCTTTTCCTGCTTAAATCAATCCTGTATACATTCAGCCTTTGCCCAACGATGAGGGTGACATCTACCCCAGCTAAACATAGATGTTTTTATTTTCATTTCTTATCTACCTATTGCTTTCAAAACAGACTTGGTCTGGATTTCATTTTCTAAATTCTAAGCTGGATAATATATCAAAATGTCATTCAACTTTGAATTCCACATGTTTCGAACCTTACTTGCTTAGTAAATATTAATTGAATAAATGAATGAATTTAAGATGGGTTAAAGATTAGATTCTTCAGTTAAAGAGCTTCATAATTAACCACCAGTGGGGGCTTTCCTATTCAGTGTTTTGCACAGTCTTTGAAGTCTGCAGTGGTGCTGCATTCCATATATTGTTTTATGATGTTGATTTGCACAGGCTTGTATTGTACAGCTAAGTCTGAGTGGTAATGTTTGGCAAATAGGAGGGATCTATAATTTGCCAATGATTCAAACATGTTTCCATAACAACTGTTTAGTTTGCTTCCTTGGTTTAGTTTAAATATATATATATATATACGCATACATATATGTTTATTTGAAGCTTGATCAGAGATCAGACTGTCACATCTTGCATATCTGAATTTTTTATACAGCTTCTCTTTTAGTTTATCATTTGATCATTTGTACAAGTGGAAGAGCCACTTTCTAATTACTTACATATAAGTATGTGGGGCAATTTTGAATATATAATTAGGAGGTGCTGCCAACAATTGTAGAACAAAATCCCATGGATTTTACTATTTTTGACACTTTTGAACAATGTCGAGGGTTAAAGTCAGCCAAGATAGTTGACTAAATTGGTTAAAGAATTTCAATGCAAAGGTACAATTTATAAATACAGTTTAAGAGATCTAAAATTAATACACTAAGACAGGAAAAGCTCTGCAACAATTACTTGCCTGACTTATCTTTCCTTGATTAGAATCTTTTAGATGGTTATATGAAGGGACTTAGTGTTCTTTTAGTGTATAAACAGGATTTATTTGTCCAATGTTTATTCTTGTGCAAACCATTAATTATAAAGATGACAGGCATGTTTTATTTGTGGCTACTGAGTGATAGAAAGGTATCCTGGGTCCATCCCAGACGTGATCTCACTTATCTTCCACTTCTCTATGCTAACCTTGGCAGGGTGAAAGTCTGGGCTTTTTAAGGGTTCCAGTATGCAGTTTTTGTGCTGGTTGGAATGGAAAAAAGGTTGGCCTGGGAATCCAGAAACCTGGATTTTAGGTTCTGCTCTGTAATAACAAGCTGTGTGATCTTTAGAAAAACTTCGTTACCTCAGATCTACATTTCCTTATCTGTTAAGATAAAATAAAGATTGAACTAAAGATTGAACTTTCATCTAGCACAGACATGTTGAGTTAGATCTGTTTTATTTATATCCCTGAGTCTGGAAAAATATTATCTTCTTGAGCAATGGAAAATTGAACTACTTTGTGTAGCTAAAGTGAACCCGGGGCTGTTCATGGCCTTTAATCCAATCAGGAAACCCTGGGTTCTGGCTCCTGGGAGCATTAAAGGTAAAGTAGCTAATAATGATGCAATGACCACAGCATTGTGATTAACAGTCACTTACGAAGTATCAGGTGATATACAGTTTTCAGATATTATCTATTCTCACCACAAGCCTGTGAAGTAGATTTTACGTGTGAGAAAATTGAGGGCTAGAGAGTTTAACAATTAGTTGAAGATTATGAGCCCGGCGATTTTCCAAACTAGGATTCGAATCCAGGATCTGCTTCAGTCTAACAGTCAGTCTTGATCTCCTAAGCCCAACCGCCTCCATCTGCAAAAACTCCTTCATTTAACAAATATTTATTGTAACATAACATGTACTGGGCACTGCTCTAGAACAGATGATTGGGATATAGAACAGAACAGACAAAAAGCCTTCCTTCATGGAGCTTACATCCTAGCAAGGGCAGATAACATCACTAGATGTAATAAATAAATGGGTTGCATGGTGTTTCAACAGATGGTAGGTGCCATGGAAAAAGAAAAAGCAAACCTGGGTGAAGGGAGTTGGAAATATGTGCGAATGGAGTGGGGTGGGTTGCAATTTTGAATCGGGTTGTCAGGGTAGGTATCATTAGGATCATTATTTTTGATAAAGGACTTAAGGGAGGTGAGAAAATTAGTTATATGGGGACCTGATAGAATCGCATTCTGGGCAGAGAGAGCAGCAGGGTCTTAAGTGGGGAGTGTGCTTGTTTTTAGCAATTCAGAATAATTATTTCTGACAGAATAAATGGCCACAATAAGGAGAACGTTGAGAGCCTAGTTTAGACCCTTCCATTCCTCCTTGTGGTTTTGTTTATTTGTTTTATAAGCAGGTTGACCCTTTTCATTCTTCTTATCAATATGTTCCATCCTGCTTACCCAGCAGTCTACTTGAAAAATTCGTTTCCCAGAAGAGGCTTTTCAGTCTTCATTTAACTTTGCTCTGACATAGCAGTTCTCAAACTTTCTGATCTCCAGATACTTTTATACTATTAAAAATTGTTGAGGACTCAAAGAGTTGTTTATATGGGTTATACTTATTAATATGTAATGTGTTAGAAATTAAAACAGAAAATTTAACTTGTTTAATAAACTTGTTACATGTTAATAAAAATAACATATTTTTATGAAAAATAACTATTTTCCCAACACCCTCCAAAAATGCATTTTGCAAATTTCCTTAATGGTTGGCTTAATAGAAGGCAGCTATATTCTCATACCTGCTTCTGTATTTAATCTGTTGCAATATGTTGTGTGGGTTGAAGCTTATAAAGAAAGTCTGAAGATGGGTTGACTCGGAGTTTGTAGTTAATAAAGCACTATCAGCATAGCCATTAAACTATGCATTATCAGATGACCAGAGACAGATAGGTCATTGAAAAAAACATAGACAAAGCAATCCTCAGAGCTGTCCAGCGGGCCTTATCAACCCCATGTTATCGTGCTCAGTGTCTTTACCTAACTTACTGCCTAAAACTTCGGGTGGCTTCCTCATTACCTGAAAACGTAATTCATATTCCTTACTCTGGTTCACAGGACCCTTACTAGCCTGGCCTCTGTGGACCTCTTTGACCTTAAACGTCTGCTCGTTTCCTCTCATTCACCATGGCGCAGTCACAGTGACTGCATTTCAGTTTCAGAAGGTGATTGAATTCTCGGTTTAATTGGTGATGGCCTGTTAAATAGCCTTTCTAAATATTTACTTGGGGTACAGCTAAGAGGCAGACCTCGTTTTGGAAATAATTTATTTAATAAAAGCAATAAAGTTGTGAGAAAGATGAAATAATTTTGGATTTTAAAAAAACACCCATTTAATCAGTAAATATTTATGGAATACCTACTGTGTGCCAGGCATCATTTTAGGCGTTTGAATGATGTCAATGAACAAAACAAAGATTTCTACGCTTGTGGAGCTTAGATTTCAGCATAAGAGACAGACAATAAACAGAATAAGTAAATCAGGCAAGTATTGGTAAAAGGTAGTAAGTGCTATGAGAAAAAAGTAGAGAAAAAGTAGTTGAAAAAGAGGGGTACAAATGGGAGGAAAGAAGATGACATCTGAGCAAAGACCAGGAGGAGGTGGGAAGTTATCCATTCAGGTAAAAGTGGAGGAAGGGTCTTAGAGCAAAGGCCCTAAGGCTGCCTGACATGTGAAAGGAAAGCCAGGTGACCAGGCCACGGTAACTGAGCAGAGCAAGTAGGCAGTGTGTTCAGCAAGGTAATGAAATGGTGTGTGTCCACGTGTGTGTGTTTGTGTGTGTGTGTGCACGCGGAGGGCCAAACTGTGTGTGTGTGTGTGTGTGTGTGTGTGTGTGTGTGTGTGTGTAATTTCAAATGTTATTTATGGAATAGGGAACCATCAAAATTTTACAAATTCTTTTAATCCATATAATTTTATAATCTGTAAAAACATATTTTAAAGTGATTTGAATTGTGTTTTGGCAAGAATCGAAGAGTCAAGTGAAAGGGGTTTCACGAAGATGACAGTAACTGAAATGTTTGTTTTCTGCTTGCAGTGCAGGGCAGAAAGGTTTTAAATGATTATTTGACCTCTAAGCCATTCATTCCATCCCCACCCCACCCCCGCCCCCTAAAAAAAAAGAGCTGCATTGCTCAGAGAAATGGAGAGGTCATTCGATAAAGTGTCAGATTCCAGTCAAAGGGGACTTGGTAGTGGGCTGTTGTCTCCTACTCAGAAAGTGGCCCCCCAGGTCTGGGAAGAATCTGCTTTCTCTGTGTTCTGGGCCATCTGGAGAGTAGAAGTGCCTAGTGCTGCGTTGAATGGGATGTGAAATGCTCCACAGGGCACTGGACCAGCAGCTTCAGCATCGCCTGGAAACTCAGGTCGAATTGTCAGGTCTGGGTGCTGGCCACACAGAGCTTTTATAAATAAGTGAGGCCTCTGTTCTTCCTTTTATAACAGAGGTTTTCAACTCTGGCTGTACATTAGACTCCCTGGGAAATTTAAAAATGCAGAACAAAATAAACAGGCAACGCCTTTGTACCAGAGATTCTAATTTAATTAGCCTAAGAGTAGGCCAAAGGCCAGGGCATCAGTATTTTTTAACTCTCCCTAAATGAGGTCTAACATGCAGAATCACTATGCTAGGACAGATTTCTCATCCTAAGCACTACTGGCCTTTTGAACAGGGTAATTCTTTGCTGTGGGGACTGTCCTGCGCATTACAGGATATTTAGCTCCATCCTTGACTTTTATCTATTAGATGTCCATACTGGTGCCCCCATTTGTGACAACCAAAAATATCTGCAGATATTGCCAAATATCCCTTGGGGGACAAAATTGTCCCAGTAGAGAACTATTACTCTGTAGCAATAGTTCTCAAAGTTTACTGCAGCATTGCCCAGTGGAAATGTAATGCTAACCACATATGCAATTAAAAAAATTTTAGTAGTCGCATTAAAGTAAGCAAAATAAAACAGGTGAAACCAATTTTAATAATGTAGCTAATTTAACCCACTATTTCCAAAATAGTATGTCACCCTGCATTCAATATAAAAATTTTTAATAAGGTGTTTTACATTTTTTTTTCAGGTCCTTGCAATCTGGTGTGTAATCTACATTTGCAGCCTATTTCAATTCAGACTACACACATTTTGAGTGCTCAGTGGCCACATATGGCTGGCTAGTGGCTGTTATATTAGCTACCAGAATCATCTTGAGGGTTCCTTAAAGTATAGATTGCTGGGACCCACCTCCAGACCTTCTGATTCAGTAGGTCTGGGATTTTGCATTTCTAATAAGTTTCCAGGTCATGCTAAAGCTGCTGATTTGGCGACCACATTTTGAGAACTACTGATAGAGAGAAACCCTAGGGCTTTTGTTATTCAAAACTGTGGTTTGCAGACCAGCAGCAGACCTTGGAGCCAAGTAAAAAAATCAGTCACAATCCCAGATCCCACCCTTGACCTATTAAACTGGAATCTGCATTTTAACAAAATGTTAAAAGTTAGAACAGGAGACCTGCTTGGGTCAAACCTCCCCTGTTAGTCTCTATCATAGTGGCCTGTTTGTCTCTTTCTTAGAACTTTTCTCAGTTCTTTTATTCTTTTTTTTTTCATTTAACAGAAGATTGTAAAGTTTCTTTTTTTTCCCTTTTTTTTTTTCTTAAGCATTCTCTATCAAAGGCATAGTACAATGTGTTGCCCATAATAGGCACTTAAATATTTATGAAATTAATGATATAAAAGGAGAGAAGGCTGGGAACAATGATTAGGTATATTTTTCTGGCTTTAGAAATTTAGATAAAAATGTATTTGGAGATGAGTTGAATACCAGGATTCAGAAGCCAAACGTGTGGCTCCTGTAGACCTGGAAGGTGGAATGGTCTTTCTTGTGAACTTCACCTGTACCCAAGATACATGGATGACTCACCTTGAAAGAATTGCCTTATGGGAAGCTTGACAGATTCTTCTTCCTGGCAAGGTGGAGACACATTCTTTTCCTTTTAGAGGAGTGGAAATGCTCTACCTGTTTGTGACATCACACAGCACCCAGGAGGTGTTCTTGGGATGGTCTTCAGTGCCTGTGAGTACCAGTAACCACATAGGCTTCTTTACACTTCCATGGCCAGTTGGCATTCCAAAGGCATCACGGTCAAACTGACTCAGTTCTAAATCACCAGAGTCACATTACAGAATGGAAATTTGGTTTCCAAAGGGAATTACTGATGTTACAACGGCTGGCTAAAGAATATATGTGTTTTTTTTTTTTTTTTCACATATAAAAATAGTGTCTGGACTTTAGAATCAGTTTCACTTTTTTTCTTATGCTTTTTATAATGGAAAATAGTTTCTCCATACTTCTTTTGGGAAAAGACCGTTAAACTTTTTTTCTTCTGAGATTTAGGGTTAAGTATGAATTAACCATTGGATTTGTTAACTATATCCCTTAATGTGCACAAACAACTTGTGTGTAGACAGATGGAAAGATGAAGTAATTCAGTGGTTACTTTCAGAGGAGGGCCAAAGTAAGAAAAAAGCAGAAATGAACAAAAATTTCATAATATTTTTTGCAATCTACCCCATTGCTCTTTTTTTCACTGATGTCAGGCTTTTGAAAAACTTGAGACTACGTAAAAGTAAAATGTCTGTTTTATGTTCTGTGAGGGGATTTAAATGAGAAATGATGACATTAACTATATTAATGAGCTTGATTGTAGGGCAATGATTGCCCAGAGGTGGAAGCAGGAGGACAGGCCAGTTTGGAGTGACATAGCTGGCTGAGATGACATTGAATCTTTGTTAACTTCACCTATAGATGTACTACAATATTTTGTAGTTGAAGGGTATATACTTTTAAGAGCATGTAATTTGTTCCTTGTTTTCAATTCGAAGCAATTTCTCTTTTAAATCTGAAAGGGGATTAATGGGGGAAGATTGGTCAGTGGTGCCATATAATCACAGGTACGTACTGAGTGAATGCTTCATAAGAGATGCTTGTCTATGATTATGATGAAAAAACTACTTAAACTATGAAAAATCTGTCAGGAGGTGAGAAAGTATAAGTGAGATTTGCTGCAATTCAGTCAATGAATTTTTGAATTCATCGAAAGTTTGGAATAACGGCCTACTACCAAACTTCCTCATGGCTTAGTGGGAACACATGTGGTTACGAAGTGTCCGATACAAGTTGCCTGATGCATCTCTAACAATTAGTAGATAAATAATTCTGCTCCATTGCTCTTTGTTCTGGCAACCATAGTATAGCTACTTAACTGGGCAAAGACCTTTGCTCTGATTCCTTGGGTAAGTGTGAAAATTCCCTGACCAGGCTATGCTCTACCGTTACTTAATCAGTGAGCATAAAGTTCTGTTAGCCAGTGATGGCAAAGCTTCAAGGATGCCATAGCTTCAAGGATGGGGGACTGTACTGGAGCGAGGAATGGTAGTTATGTAGGGGAAATAGAAGATGAAAATAAAGAGCCTTATGCAATTACAAAGCAAGAAGTTCACCACATTTGTTACAAAGGTCATTAGGAGAGGAGAAATACAGACTAAACAAGAGCTAAAAATTTAGATGCTGATAGCATTTAACAGAAAATTATGAAGGAAACATTGTTTGAAATTGGACTGTGCTGCCTCTGTACATTATCTCATTCATCTCAAGTAATCCTCCAAGACACGCTGCACAGAAGTTCTTCCCATTAAGTAGGTGAAGAAGCTGAAGCACAAGACATTTATTTACTGACATAACTGACTTGCTGGCTCACCTAGGGACAGAGATAAAGTGAAAATCAGAACTTTGATTCTGAATTTCCTTTGAAAGCTTCTCTGTTACCTCTTCTAGTTGTAGTTGTCAGGATTTATGAGCATCTCACAACCAATTCCAAGAAAACTGTTTGCCCAGGAGGAAGGTTGTGAAGTGCAGCGCCTGTCCCTATCCTTAAAAAAAGGGACAATAGACTGACTTCCTGATTTAGCTGCCTTTCATCTAAAATTTTCCATTCATACTTTTCATTTTGAAGTAAAAACAGGCACGATTACTTCATATAAGTATTCTGCAATTTAACTTTGTGAATTTATTCTCCGTCTATTGATGTCTTTTTAACCTTTGGTGTCTGCAACCATAGTCACTTACTTAAAAACATATTTGTTTTATTAATAAAACAATTACCATTACTTATTCTTCAATTTTCAAAATACTTTATAGGCGATAATGAACCCTCATTGTTTCTTGTCGATGCAGATAAGTTGGGAAGGAGATCAAGTTTGTTCTAGCTGAAATTAATCTATAATCAAGCTGAGAGCAAAATGGACAAATTGCATTCAAGTGTTTAAAGGGCATGTCATTGTTTACTAAGAAAATATTAACGTTTTTGAAGCTTTTGTAAAAGGGTTTGATCTCTAGATTGCACATTTTGTTATACACATATTTTTTGCTGTGGTTATTACTAGTGGGGAAGATGTTTATAAAGCTAAACCTACAGAGCTTCAACCACATTGGTAAAATGACAACAAGCACAAATAGCAACAAACCTTCAGCACATACTGATTGTTTTGGAGACAGGCTGCCCAGTCTACTAATGGCATTCATCATGGGTCCTCCAATAGGCATCTGCTCATCTTCCTTCAGTCAACCTTCAAGGTAAAGGCTATATCCCAAGTGTCCTTAATTTCCCCATTCATGATCTATCAGCACAGATATATCTTAAATCAGCTAATGTTTTCAGCCTGATGTTTTCAGCACCTGTAGGGATAATAAAATCTAGGAGTTTACCATCCTCTAACTAGAGCAGTGTTTTAGAGTTGAATCGACAGGTTTGTTTGATTGGATTCTCTAAGCTGTTCAGTCAGAATCTAACTTGGTTACAGAACTACTGGTTCTATGAGGGAGGCGCAAGAGGATCCATCCAGCTGGTTGTGACTCCCAGGTAAAAAATGCACGGAAGTAATCCACTGTGTGTATAGTTATGCTCTCTACCTGTGACTATATGGCAGTTATAATTAGGTGCATAGATGGCCTGCTAGGGTTGTTTTAGTCATGGATACTTTACATAAACGTAAGCGTAATATTGGATACCTGGTCCTCATAAAGTATTGTTCTTCCCATGGCCACTCCTTCTAGGAGCCTAATATAGCACAGCTTCAGAAAGGAATCCTTACCAGATTATGTCTTTAAGTGACTCATTCTTTTTTGCTCACATTTGAGGATAAACATTCAAAGAACTTTCAAGTAGGGGCAATTTGTTGAGTTTAAAGTGATTAAGAAAAATAATTTGCTTTATTAGAAGTCTCAAATTTTTGCTTCTTAAATATTTTGTAGGTTGTATTGCATATATTATCAACTCAGTCTAATGTTTTATACAAACTGCCAGGAGGAAGGGAGCTACATGACTGGGAAATAGTTGCCATGAGTCATTGTAGTAATGGTAATAGTATGGATGTGCTCCTCTATATGATGAAATTGATGATGGGAGGTAGAGTTTGAGTGTTCTCAAATTCCATTGCAAAGTGCAGAGTTTCCCAAACTGACAGGATCGTAGAAATCATTTGGGGGTACTCATTACATAAGTGGGCCTCCCCCAGACAACTGAATCAGACTATCCAATGGTAGGATCTGGGAATATGTGTTTTTAACAAGAACCTTAGATTATTCTTATGATTATGCAAATTTGGGACATTTACCTTGATGGATATTGTAGGAAGCCTCTAGGCTCTTTTAATTACAGCCAATACTTTAATCATATTTAAAATTTGTTTAAAGTACATCTGTCTTAGTTTGTTCTTTAAGGTAAGCAGGACGAGTATTGCTACCTTTATTTTACAGATACAATGTCAACTTACCTAACTAAGCCAACAATTCTTAAGGTTTTGGTTGATAACAAGAGCAATCAAAGATTTTGGGGTGGCGAGAGCTGATTAGCTACTCTGCCATAACTGCGTGGCCAGGATATAACAAGGGCATGTTTCAGATGGTAGTCTGTGACATATACGTACATTTGCTAGACATTTATTAGAGAAGCAGGCACAAAATGGGTCTGTAAATCTGATGAAGCTCTAGTGCACTATCCTTTGAGGTTCTTTAACCACACTTCGTAAGAAAGGTTCACTTAAGACATACAAGGCAACATTCAGAGTTGGATTCTGTGCCCTCCTAAACTATTGGCTAGACACCGAATAATTAGTGACCAAGGCTCAGGTGCTGTTTCTAGAGAATTCTGGGTCTAGGCCTCAGTGGATTCTTATAGCCTGCTAAGGCAGAGGTAGAGGTTGTAGTCTTAAATACTATTAACTTTGCCTGTGAGGGTGCCCAATTTTACCATTCTTCATGATGATTTTCAAGTCACTAAATACTCTTTTATGATATTCAAAATATGTTGTTTCTTTGCCTGGATCACTTTTGTTTTATTCTACTGGGTAGGCCCTTTTCATTCTTTAATACAGCAATTCAAGCACCATCTCTTCTTGAAAGTATTTTCTGGTTCTGTAAGATTTTGCTACTGATAGTTCACAGACCAGCAGCATCAGCATCACTTGGGAGCCTGTTAGAAATGAAGATTCTCAGTCCCACTTAAGACCTTCTGACCCAGAATCTTTATTTTAACAAGATTCCTGGTGATTTGGAAGCACAATAAAGTTTGAGAAACACTAATCTAGAAGTTAGGTGTTCCCCATTTGTGCTTTCTAATATATGATAAAACTGTGATAATGGCTCTATTAGAGCACTTACTACATGGAATTGCATAATAAATATTTTTTGCCACTTCTCCTAGGTTAGTCATCAAGTCTTACTCATTTCTCCACTCCTGTTACCTGGTGCCTATGGGGTGCTTAATTCATGTTGAATGAATGAATAAGACACTTGCTCATGGCAAAATTAGTTGTTCAAATCTAAATGCGGGTTTCTCAGACTTCCAGCTTGCTTATGTGTCCTCACACCCTCAAAGTCAGAATGAGTAGAAGACAGGATATCGGCCAGCTTTCTAAGGCTATTCATGAGAAAGAAGTGGTTATTGGACGTAGGAGTCAGAAAGCAGTGGCATGATGGGAAATTCATGAGGAATGGATGTGGTCTATAGCAGGGAGAGGGCAGAGTCAGCTAAGGGGACCAGGGGTTCTGAATATTTTTTCTGTCCCAACCCACCTAAGAGAAGAGACAGATTTTCAGCAGTAAGAATGGCTAACTATAACAGAGGTTTTCATCAGGACTCCTTTCTCAATTATGTAATTCTGCTGCAGCCCACGCCCCATTTTTCTTTTTAAACTCACTGAGACAAATGGTAGGCTCAATGTCTGGTGTTGTGAGTGGGGCAGGAGGGCACTGAGAGATAGTAGATACCAAGAGTGCATCCTGAGTTTGGAACCAGGTGTTCGGAACAGGTGGATAGGTTCAGATATCTAACGTGGCAGGTTAGGTTTAGGTGTCTAGGAAAGAACTCATAATAAGAGGTTCCATCAGAGTGAGGGCTTGTCCAAATTCAGGGCTCTAGACACTTAACACCTGGGCAGTACTTGTTCTACAACTTCCTCTCTCAACCAAGTCTCTTTTAACTAAGGACCTAATGGTGGCTAAATGTGGAGAGAGGGCTTGGGGTTACTATGGAAGTGCAAAACAGTTTTGATACCTTCCCAGCATCCAGTGGATAGAGGTAGGATAATATCCAGCCTCTAATTAAAAAGAAAATATTTTTCTTCCTTTACTTTGGTTGGTTCTTATGGGCAATTATCAGGAACCTGGAGTGGGTGGAGGATAATATTTAGATGGGTCAAGGGGTTTGAAAGCTAGTGAAGGCTTTCGGCCTAAGGCAGGGGGTTTAAAATAGAATGCCCAAGGAAGCCAGTAGGTGATGTACAAATTGAAGCTGGGGTGGAGAAGTCAGGGAGGTAATGAAGAGCAAATGCCCAGTTTGAAGGGTCAGCTCCAGTTGGTAGTGTCATATGGGAATCTGGACCAAATATAGAAACTAAAACTTTAGACTCAAATATAGAAACCAACAATCTATTTTTTTAAATGAAAAATCTCCATTTTTAAAGCTTGGCAACTAATTTCCAAGGTATAGGATGCTGTGAGGGCCAGAGTCAGTGTGATCAGTGCCAGTTTTCAGTGTCTGGCCTCAGGAAACTTTTTGGCTACAAGTATTGCATGCCTTCTGTCTCCTGGGTGCTTTGGGGTCCCTTTGTGTCCTTTTAAGAACCACAAAGACTTGGAGAGAAATCAAAAGAAGGGAAACAAGAAGGTGATTATTTAAGGCTTGTTGTAGTTGAAATGAAATCAGTCATCTCCCTCTAACCATCTTCTAACTCATCAAAATCAAAAAGAAGCACGAGTGAAACCAAATGAAAGGCAAAAACAACTGCTCCAAACCTCAGCTTCTCCCTCAGTGTCTCCATGGATGGCATCAATCACCTGTTAAGTGATTCAACTAAGAAATCTGACAATCTTTTCAGACTCTTTGTTTTCCTTCTTCAGTCTTCACATCTTATGAATATTCAGGACCAATAGATTCACCTTCTGAATATCCACAGTTCATCTCCCTCTCTCTCCATCCTTGTTGCCAATGTCCTATGTAAGATTCTATTGTATTTTTCCTGGAATATTTCAAATACAATTCTTTGTTGGTATTTCTAACTGATTTCACAAAGAAACAACTCAAACAGACTGTTGTGCTTTCTTTCAGGACTTGGTCTGTGACTGAATCCACAGGTAGGGCTCAGCAGATCTTCTCACCTTGGGTGGATGAGGTAAGAGACCAGAATATTTTTGATAGTGGGTTGGTCAGCTGGAGTAATTCTCAATTCCAGAATTAGAACAAAGTAGCACACAGGTCAGTGCTATCTTGGAAGTATCCTCTTCCCCTTCCAGTTTTCATGGGTTAGCACTGAGTATATATCTGTATATTTATGAAAGTAGGATCATGAATTAGGTGAGTTTATGAAAATGTATAATAATGAGATGTACTGGATCAAGTGATGATTGTTTTACCAATCCCAATGGCCTATTAGAAACATAAATATCCATTCATTAGGGGGCTTTCAGGTCCATAGATCAAATAATTAATTTTAGGTAAAACATGAAACTGAGAAGAAAGGGATCTTCTCAAAGTCAGGCCACCGTCTGGCCTAGGTTAACCTGGGGAGTTACCTCCTGGAAGCGTCTTCCCTGTCTGATCCAGAGACGTCCCAGCAGGACCGCAGTTACTGACAACGAATTTTCCTAATGCTAACTTGAAGGGGAATGAATGATTGAAAAGTATTAACTGGAGTCTATAAATGAATGTAAAAAAAGACTCATTGGGAAATGTCTACTAACTTTTTGTAGCTAGAAGATCTATATATAGTTAGACTGTCTAAGTTATACCAGTTACTTACTAACTGAGATCCCAGATAAGCTACTTATTCATAATAACCCTTAATCCCCTCATTTGTACAATGGGGAAGTAACATCACTTACCCCAAATTTTGTGATGAAAATTAAATAAGAAGGCACATAAATTTCTTTGCAAAAGAGCAAATATGTAGTATATAGGCAATTGATGACTTATAACATCATTATACTTATTCCTCTTTGAAAGTACATCCCCATCTCTACCTGTATTAATATAAAATCATAATGACTATAAGCATATAAAATTATTCAAATCATTTAAACCATACTCCTAAAAATCAAAATTCAGAAATTTGAAGGATTCTCAGAAGAATAAAAAATTTAATAACCACCAAAAATATAATATAGCCTCATGGTTCAAAATTCAAAAAGCAAAAATGTTGAAAGCCTTTGTATCACTCACCCTTCTCAGTCAGAAAGTTTTCCTCCCACAAGTAACCAATGTTACCAGTTTTGTGAATATCCTACCAGAGAAAATCGATGCATCTGTAAGCACAAGCAAAAGGGCATTTTCCCCAATTGCTTTTAAAAGTGTTTTTAAGTCTGAATTTTCTATCTATACCGATCCGAAGAATAATTATTATTTTTATAAGGACCTGAGGTGCTGCTGCCCTGATACAGTATATCTACTGTAATTTTTCTAAGGTCCTTTCTAAAAACTTGTGTTACATCTATGCTATGACACTGTGGGGCATAGTTTGAACTCTAGTATATGTGCCAAGCGTTACCTTGTTGTATATTGAATTTATATGGCAGTTCAATATGGTTAGGCCCAGGTGATAAATAACTTTCTGGGCTTAATTAAATCGACTAGTTACTTGTGTACCCTAATGCAAATATATTTTCCTTACAAAGAATATTTTGCCTTTGCAAGACATAGGAAATCTGAAATTAGCTCTATTTTCTTTTTGATGAGTTTCAAAAAGTGGCCCCTGAAATATGACAGCAAAATACCATGTTTGAATTGCAGTTCTGAAATGAAGTTTTAAGAACAGCCCTTCTTTCTTCTCTAATCACTCTCTCCAGACTAAATATAATATTTCCAAACTATAAAGAAGTATCCACTACCGAGAGATACTTAATGGCAAACTCTATCCAACGCAGCTTAAAAACAAACAAGCAAGCAAGCAAACATACAAAAACCAAAGTGGGGAGGGAGGGACAAAGGAAAAGTATTAGGAAAGAGAAAGGCTATTTATTCCTTTAAATACATTGTTCACAGGGCCACGTTCAACCTGTCGGCAGACTTTGCTATGAGAGAGTCTTAGAAAAGTCTTGGAAACTTTGGTGAATTCTCTAGGTGCCCCATCTAGACTCCCCCACCTCCCATTACCAGCTGTGGCACTCCCCCACTCCCACCCTGGGTACTGTGAATGCTCCAACTCAAGCTTGCAGCTACCCCCTTCTCTGGAGAAATGCCCTCAGTCAAACAACAGCCATATCATGGGAGGTTTCAGCCTCAACCCCAAGGAGTCCTCACCATCTAAAGACTGACTGGCACAAGTATTCTTAAAGCTGATCTCCTTGCCTCAGGGTAGAATTACTGTGAACAAGCCAGGCTCCAGCGCTCCCTGTGGGGTCAGGCTAAAGCTAGACTCCAGCTGAGACCATGTGCTGTTTCCGCTGTGGACAGGAACAACAGGGGAGCTGGGAGCAGATTTTAGGGACCTCAGATGGAATGGTTCTGTAATGATTGCTTCAAAGCTCTCCTGAGCAGAAGTGAAAGGAATGCTCCCAGCACATTCTACTTCTACCTCAACCTCACTAAGTCTAATGAAGTGAGCCAATTTTTAAGATGATCCTATTAGAGTCCACTTCAACAATGTTGAATACTGTCCATAGACTTGCTTAAGTTGCTTCTTGCACCCTTAGAACCTTGATGGTATTTCTTTTTCATACATGATTCAGGATCAATGAAAGAGCTGAAAACATTGATACAAGAAAAAAAATGAGCTCACTCTTTCAGACTTTTACTAAATGAATTAGTGGCAGAACACTTCTGCAAAAAAGGAAATTGAACCTCTAATAAAGGAGTAAGTTACATGAAACAACAGTGAGCAAATAAAATCAGAATTAAAAAACAGAATTGGTAAATATAAATGAAAACTGATGGTAAAAATGATTAACTGGAGAGGGAAAAGTTAAAAAAAAACTAGTTGAAAAAAAGTACTGGATAAGTATGACAGACTATAGGAGAGTAGATAGAGATAATCTTTCTAAAAATATTTGCATTATTTTGTACAAGGGTAATGATATTAACTTTAAACTTTGATTAAATATATGTACTCAAAATTTAAGAGAAACATGAGTGGTAGGCTGTGCAATTTCTCAAAGTGTGGAGGATAAAAAAAATCAAGAAAGGAGAAAGGGATAAAGCAACAAAAAAGGATGATTATGAGAAGGAAAAAAAAAAAGATGGTTGAATATATCCAAGTATATCAGTAAGCACAGTGCACACTAAATGCAAATAGTTGTAACTGACAAACTCACAGACCTAGCATCATATTTTAACATTAGAAGCTCTAAATCTTAGAAACTGAGTAGATCAAGCACTCAAAAAGTTAAAATTGCATGAGATTTGATCACTGCAATTTAGAAATTTGATAGAATGGACATATATAGCCCATTCTATGGGTGCATAGAAATCTGCAACCAACAGTTAGAGATTAAACACCCTTTTCAAGCACACAGAGAACACTTATAAAACTTGGCCATCTACACAGATAATTTTGGAAAAGTATGACATGCATTGTCTCTTGCCTGCTCAATACAATTTCCAGTCCACTTACTCGTTAACAGAACTTGTTTTTGTGTTCAGGTACTATAAAGAGCTACCTTGATCTGCACTAAGGGTTGCTTCTCCATAAACCAGTTATTTTATAACTGTACATTGTTATACAAATGATTTTCTCATATTAATCTAGCAATTATATTTTAAAGATACTCTTGAATTTTTTATGTGGATAATTATATGGTATACAAATTATTATTTCCTTCCTAATTTACAGGTTAAGACATACAATACATAGATGATAGATTATTATCAAACTTTGATACCTTATTCTTAATTTTCAAGGGAATGCTTCTCATCAGGAAGAACAATGTTTATAGTAGATATTTAGTAGATTCTCTTTAATAGATAAGGAAGCTTCTTTCTCACTCTGCTATGAGTGAGGAAGAAGCTTCCTTATCTATTAAAGCTATCTTTTCTCATGAATGTTTATTGAATACTAATTTTATTTTTCTCTTGCGTCTATTGAAATGATCATAGCTTTTTTCCTTTGATCTACTAATGTGCTGATTATGTTAACAAATAATTTTAGTATTTGGGGATAAATCTAAGTTGGTCAAGATACATTTGTTTATGCATACAGTATTTTATATTTATGTATATGTATGTGTTAACATATACATACATGTGCATAACATATAACATACATGTTCCTGTATCTGATTTACAAAATCCAATATTTCATTCAGGATTTTAAAATCTATGTTCATGAGTGAGACAGATCTGTAAATTTTCCTCTCATAATTTTCTTGTTTTTATACGTAAGTCTTATTAGATTCATAAAAATTAGATGTTCCATCCAGTCTTCGTATGCTCTCTAATTTTTGTTACATAGTCTATCAGATCTGAAAACTTCTGAAAATCTTGCCAATTTTTCCTCGCAATTTTGTCAATTTTTGTTTTATATATTTTAACACTGTTATTAGATGCATACAAGTTTAGAATTGTTGTATCTTCCTTTGTTCCATTGTTATTATGATGTAACCACTTTAACCCCTAGTAACACTTTTGTGTTAAAGTTTACTATAGATTTATAACTGACAGCTTTATTTTATTTAATATTCGCCTGGTGTATATATTGCATCCTTTAATTTTCAGTGTTTCGCTGTGCTTATAAGTGTATTTCTTTTAATTACATATAGCATTTTTTTTCACAGTCAAGCCTGACAATCTTTATTTGTCAACTATTGGATTTAGAACATTTGTATTTGTTACGATTACTGATGTGATTGGAATTATTTCTACCGTTTTATTCTGTATTTTAATTCTTTTGACTTTTTGTATGTTTTTGCCTCTTCCTTTCCCCTCATATTACGTCTCCTTTATTCCCTCTTATAGTTTCTTGATATATGTATGTTAGATCTTTCCTTCACGTTTAAGTTCTCTTTCAGAAGAGACCGGAGAAGACATAATACTGTTAAACACTTTGTCTTTTGGTGATGTGTTTTCTTAAGTTCTTCAGGTTCTATCTTTTATGAGTTTGGTTAAAAAACTAGAGAAGCAAGCACAAATTTAACAATATAAAAATGGGCAATATGGTGGCTATTGGAAGAAGGCTTTTGGGGAAAGATGAGCTGCAATTCAGGATCACAGTCTGGATACAGCTGGATGTTGACAAAAAGGAACCCTGTCTGGGGAATCAGTGGGCAGAGTCCTAGTTGAATCTTAGGAAACAGCATCAGGCAGGGCTGTGCAGTGACCTGGGTTTTCAACTTCTTATGGGGATATTGTCAGAGGGAGTAGGATGTTTTGTATTTTCTGTTTCTGGCTTACCTCGACCTCTCAGCAATAAATAAAAGCAGAATAATTGTTAGGTGAAATGGCTGTCTTACCTGACCCAAACAGCTGGGCATGGTGAGGAGGACAGGAATTTCATCAGAATGTAGTCAAGACAAGCGAAATAGAATTAAGAAATGAAGCTAAACTCACCAAAGCCTTCTTCTTCAGGATAAAAAGATATGATGGCAGTAGGTATCTGCCTTTTGAGTCCTTCTGTTCTAATAAGGATTCGTGCATGTACATATCTTTAGTATAGCTATCATTTTGAGGTCACTATTCTCTGTCCCTTGGATTCTCATCACTTCTCCCTTTATGGATTTCCTGTTCCAACTCCTTGTATGCCATTAATATTAGTATCCTGTGGCTGTAACAAATTACCATAGCCTTGATAGCTTAAAACAAAGGAAATTCATTGCCCTACAGTTTTGGAGGCCAGTGTCTAAAATCATTTCACTGAGTTACAGTCAAGATCTTGACAGGACCATCTTTTCTGTGGAGGCTCTAGGGAGAAACTGTTCCTTGCTTTTCCACCTTCTGGCGGCTGCCAGCATTCCTTGGCTTGCGGCTACATCACTCCGACCTTTAAGGCCAAAGTCTTCAAATCTCTCCTGGCTCCGTGGTCACATTGCTTTCTCTTCTCTGTGTGTCAAATATGCATCTGCTTCTCTCATAAGGATACATATAATTGCATTTAGGGTTCACCTGGATAATCAATCTAAGCTAAAGCCTCTCAAGATTGTTAATAACATCTGCAAAGATACTTTTTTCATATAAGGTATTATTTAGGTTCCAGGGGTTAGGAAGTGAATATTCCTTTGTGGAAAGGGACATTTTTTCAGCCTACACCGCCATGTCTCTTTTCTTGATATTCATATGCGCTCGCTCTCTCTCTTGCTTTCTCTTTCTCTCTCTCCCTCCTTCCCTCCCTCCCTCTCTCCCTCCCTTCCCTTGCCCTCATTTGTTAGAATACATCCATAATAGCTGCAGAGAATTAATGCATGGGAAATTATTTGTGATCCTACAATTTTTATTCTATGTTCATATTTGTGACTTCGTGCGTAGAATGTTAGGATGAAAATATTGCTCTTCAGAAACACGTTGGTATGGCAGCACATGTCTCTTTACTTGCTGTTTTCAGCAGTTCCATTTCAGAATTGTTTAAGCATTTGAGGGATTGATTTGTAAATAATTCTAAGTGTCTGCAATAGAACTGTTTTTGGGAAATGAGTCTTTTAACTTGCGTTTGCATTCGTTCAAAGACTGTTGGAAAATTTTAATCAGGTTATTCAGTGAATGGAACACAAAAACTTAGCTTTGGAATTCTTTATTCCATTGCAGTTATTAAAATAAATCTTGAAAATAGGAAGGCATTGACATTCTACAGAAACAGTTGAGGTATTGAACAATAAGTGATGAGAGCTCAAATGCTGTTTTAAGTTTTAAAATCTCTTAATTTTTAGGATTATCTTGTTTTATGGTAAGAATATTTTGATGGAGTTTCTAGGTTTAATTTGACAAATTTATTTTTTTGTGCCAGAATGGGACATATTGTGAAGGCTTTCAATTTTCCAGTATTTTGAATTTCGTTTCATCATGAAGAGAATTTAGATGATGAATTTTATCTTGTAAAAACTCAACACCTTTTGTCTTAGGTTGAGTTTCCCAAAGGCAGACTCTGAAGTGAAGATTTGTGTTAATTTATTAGAAAGCGTTCCCAGGAGAAATAGGAGCTTGGAGAAATGGAACTGGAAAGGGAATTTGGCCGAGCAAGGGCATGGGCATGATATCAAGCAAAATCACATCCAGGAAACTTTGTCTCAGGTCTACAGTGCAGATTTGAAGGTTACACATTAGAGTCTTCCTCATCAGATGGAATGGAGCTAGAGGACTTACATACCAGTCATGATTAAAGGCTTCCCCCAGAAGGATGTAAATTCCCAGGAGGTTCCTGCTTTCCATGAGCTTGCCAAGGAGTTCTAGCAGCCTTAGGCCAACTCCCTGACAAAGAGATGCAGGTGCTGACTGTTGTAGTGAAAGGACACAGAGCAATTGGGTGCCCAGGTTGGTAAAGAATCGAAAGGAATGTGGGTGGAGCAAGACCAGTGCCAGTTGTATCCTACCCTGTCCGTGCCCTGCCTGGGGCTAAACTGCAGCCTTAGCTCATATCCTGGTCTGCTCTGTGCTCCTCCCTCACTACCGCTGCCGCCGTGGCAAGGGGGAGAGCCTATCCCTCTGTCTTTATTTCTCTGTTTGCTAGACCTTGAGCATTTCCTTAATTAGAACAGAGTGGTGGTTTCTTCTTTTTTATGTACTTGAAGCAGAAAAGTATGTCCACAGCAGTGTATTCTATCATGGTAGAAGGACTGAAGTCTAGTATGTATCACTTAAACAGGAAAAAATGATCACGTTTCATTGTATGTAAAGTAATGACATGGGTGTAAAAAGGAAATCATTTGAATTCTTTCAGAAACTATATGCTATAAAGTCCTAGGAAGAACTATGGAATTTCATGGTTTGGCCTTTAGGTAGCATTTTACTCTCTAGTTTAACATAGTTTGAGGTTGATTTGATATTAGGTGCTAATCTCATGAAATTGCAAATGGTGATTCTTCTTTTTTTTTGTAAAAATTGACTCTTTGAGGTTTATATTTCATTTTATTAGTAACATTTTGAGGACAATAAAAAGATGTTTTACCAAACATAATTTACTGTAAAGAATATAGTAAAACTTCTTAAGAATAAAAAGACTTTATTTTAGATAATAGATTTACGTTACCTCCTATTGTCTATTCCTTTACTTCCTAAAATGTCACAGCAATGTCAGAAACATGGGGAAGTTAAGTAAGTAAAATAATACACAAAAAAATAAAATCCAGAGTCTTATTATTGTAGCATGACTCATCTTGTACAGAGTTTGATCTGATTTGCAAGGATGTGAGAAGAAATGCTGTGTGTGTGTGTGTGTGTGTGTGTGTGTGAGAAACAGATTTGAATGAAGCATATAGTCCCTGATTACTTTGCCTTTGGAAGCTAAGGGCTTAAAACAAAGGGCTATTTTCTGCTGAGAAGTACTTTTATTTGTTTGTTTGTTTGTTTATTCATTCATTTAGTTATTTATTAAAAGTCAAGCATTTATTTTTATTTTTAATTTTTAAAATTAAATTTATTGGGGCAACATTGATTAATATAATTATATGGGTTTCAAGCATGCAATTCTATAATACATCATCTGTGTATTACATCGTGTGTTCACTACCCAATGTCAGATCTTCCGTCACCATATATTTGATCCCCTTTACTCTTTTCTACCTCCCGCCTTCTCTTTGTTAAGCACTAAAGTTATGTTGTCTGTGTCTATAAGGTTTCGTTTGTTTGTTTGTTGTGTTTGTTGCTTTCAACACTTTTAAATGTGTGCCTCTCTCCAAAATAGAATAACAAAGTGAAGAAAGAGAGAAAATGAATAAAATGAATGGACAAGCATGTAATGGACACAAACAAACTTGTCAGACTTGGGAAGGCTTCTTGCTTTGCAATTCTAGTTCTGCCACTTCCTCAAGTTTCATAAGTTTCTTTAAACTGCAGGTTCCTCATCTATAAAATGTGTGTGATAATTCAAAGAAGGGTACCTTTCTTGGAGTATGGTGATGACCAGGTGATGTAATGATAAGTTGTGCCTATCACGATGCTTAACCCTTGGCTAGAGCTCAATGGATTGTAGTGACTATGATTATTATTGCATTGTTGGCATCAGACTAACAATAAGGGTCTACAGAGTGTATATCTCTGTTAGTTACTTTAAAATCATTAACTTTAAACCCACACGATCTTATAATAGCAAATGCGAATAATATAGGCTCCCTCCCTTCCTTCCTTCTTTTCTTCTCCCTCCCTCCGTTTCTCCCTTCCTCCCTTCCTTCCTTCCTTCTTTCTTTCCTTCCATAAGATTGTGTGTTAGATTCAGGTTCAGAGTAATTTAAGACTACCCTCCCTATCCTTTTTTTTTAACGGCTACGGCTTCTGAGATCAGACGGGATCGGGCATGTTCAGGGTGGCGTGGCCGTAGACTGCCCTCCCTATCTTAATCATATGTATTATTAAATCAGAAAATATAATCTTTCTAAAATCTCAATGAAACTACATAGAAATTCACAGAAGCCTCTCCAGGTTAAACATCAGTTTCAGCTTTCTTTTTGAGAAAACACTGCATCTGTGTCTTAAAACTACTTCCTGTCTTTCAGAATAACAAAGGTAGAACATTTTTTAGTGCCAGACACTATGGCGCTCTGTGAATTTTATCTATTAATTCATTGTAAACCGAAGCTAAAGCACATACTTAGGTCATCACTATAAAATGAATCATAAATTCAAAGCAAGCAAACCAATGAACACACAAGGAAATAAAACCAGAGAATTTGCATTACCAAATAAAATTGCTTATTTTCTGAGATAAACTGGGTGACAGCATGTTCATCTCTCAAATGATGGACGAGTCCTGCAAGGGTTGGGTTAATAATTCTAGTTGATTTTATTATGTAAAGGTTAATAATAGACAGGCAAGTACTGGCCTGTCAGCTTAGCAAATGTTTTAAAATCATGTTCCTAAAGAATGCTTACAAGTCAGATAGCCACTGGGCATTTTTCCTTGCAAATAGACATTTGTCGATGATTTTACTATGAAAAATAGATACTAGAGACTTCGTGCCAAAACTAAAATTTGTCTTGTGATACCATTTTCCTAAACAAATCATAGCATTACTATTTCTCTTTCTTAAATCCTCCCCAGAAAGAGAGGCTTTGTTTTTAAGAAAAATATAAAACTGATAAAGAAGATCAAACTGCTTTTTGGATCAGACAGTACTGTTTAAGAACTTGACTGAATCTTCTATGACCTGGAAGAAGACATACCAGTGCTATCTGCAGAGTTCGAACACTTCTGCAATATTATTGGGAAAATACCCAAACCCTCGATTTACTAGAAATCAGGAAATTTGGACTCTTGTTGATCTGGGACCATTCCTGACTCTATCTCAATGGAGACATCGGTCTCATGGGCTTTTCTGAGGGTTAAAGAAAATCATTTATTTAGGGCTTCTACACATTGCTTGCAATCGAATAGGTACTCAATACTGAGGTTTCCTTTTTCCTTGACTCGGAGTCCAAGACAATGTTGGGGATTTCAGAGAACTGGCATATATGAATACAAGGTATGAATACAAGGTATAAACTGCCCAAGTGTCTAGTGTCTAGTGCAGACAATAAAAGCAACAGGAACGCTGATGACACAGAGGTCGCTAGGAATGCCTTGATCCGTTTATAAAGAGACATGACCTGGCATTTTGGTGGAGCTGATGTTAAGATGGGGGGTGTTTATTATAGCTTTAATGTTCAGTTTATTTTATAGCACTTTATATCTTTGAAAATGATAATTTGTAAATAATGAACATGTTAGATCTTGTGGTACCAGAATACTTAATATTTTAGTGTACTCAGAGTGCATTTTATTGCTAAAGTGGCCAAATGACATAGTTTATTTATCATATCCATAGGCATATTCTAAACTGCTTTCTCAGAAGATCAGGCTAAGACTGGTTTATCTTTGGCACATGTGTAATTTAGCAGACTGAATGTGACATGGTAAATGTGAATTAGCGGTTTTACTAAAGATGATCTCCAGTATAGATCCATCAATTTTCAGTACAAAATAGTTCTGAATCGTTTCACAAATTGATACTGTACTCTTGATAATTAGGATCTTCAGGGAACAGTTTATAAAGTTATAGTAAAGTGTTTCACTATAAGTGCTATTGGAAAGCTCTGACAGAAAAATCACAGTTCTCGGGTAAGCTATATTTAAAAAAAATTTAAAATATGAATTACTTCATCTCCTGTGGTAGCATTTGGAACTTATCATGAATTGCAATTGCTGATATAAAACAAAATTCAGGTGGGAATCATGAGATAGGCATACTAGAACTTTGAATTAACCTAGAGAGTCTGTTGGCAGAGTGGAAGAGGCTTTTAGTTCAAGAGTAAGGAGAGGTGAATCCAAATACTGGCTCACCTGTGAGTACTGCTGTCTTCGTGCAAGTTGCTTAAATCCTTAAGCCTTAGATTCATCACCAGTAAGAAGCAGATACAATAATGACACCAAAAAGCAACTAAACTCATTTCATAGGATTGTTGTAAAAATACTCATTGCTCTAACAGGTGGTTCCTGAGCACCTCCTAAGTGTCAGGCACCACGCCGAATACCAGCCCCATGACAGGGAACGAAGGCAGCATCTTTGCCCTCATAGAACTTGAGAGACAGCTAGGCACACAATCAGATACACACGAAAATACTTATATAGTCATTTCTCAGAGAGGTTGCGCAAGGGAGAGACTGTGGTTCTGTGGGTAGATTGACTTGTTAAGTTTGGAAATGCTTCACTGAGGAAATGGCTTTTGCGCTTCGATTTAAAGGATAAGTAAGGGGTGAGGAATGGTGAGAAGTTCCAGTAGAGGGAAGAGCATGTAGGAAGGCCAGTTGGAGCTATCACTGGAAGAAGGCAAATGAGGCGACAGCAGAAAGAATGAGAAGGAACTTGTCAGTTGAGACTTGAAACAGAAAAAGGGCTTTGTAGGCAATATTAAGGATTCGGGTCTTTATCCTCAAGCAATGAAAAGTCACTGAAAGGTTTTAAGCTGTGGGATGGCTTAATCAAATTTTGTGGCTTCAGAGTGGAAGAAAAGCTCTTAAAGAGCAATGAAACAATTAGGAGGCTGTTATGTTGTCTAGGTGATCAAGTGATTGCTTTGACTAGGCTATTGTGAGGTTGTAGAGAGAAATAAAATAATTAGAGAGGTACTTAAGATGGATTGAGGATAGGGGTGGCTGCTAGAAAGGTGTCAAGCCTGACTCCTCTGTTACTAGGTTGTCTAAATGGATGGATGGGGCTGTCTTTTGAGAAAGGAAACCACTGCAGGGGGAGAGAGTGTAACTCAGTTTTTAACACATTACTTCCGAAATGTTTGTGGGACATCCCAATGCAGGTATCAAGAATTTGGATTTTAGAGAAATCTTGTCATTTTGTTATTCCTTCTTCTGCTTGTGTCTGTCTTCCATTCACTTTCTTTTGGATTTTTCCTTATCAACCTTTTAAACATTTCCAAGACTTTTCCAGCTTTCAAACTCTCTCTCTCTCTCTCTCGCTCTTAAAAAAACCCCAAACTCTTCCATATTATATTTCTCTTAGCCAATGCCCCACCTCACAGTTGAATTTCCAGAAGTCATTGTAGTCACTGTTTCCATTTTCTTACCTCTTAGTCACACACTTACCAGTCTTTACTGATCTCACCTCCAGCAAACTACTTTGCCAAATGGCACAATTCTGATCTTATTTGACTTTCAGCCCATTCTGTGATTGTGCCTTCTTTGAAATTCAAATCAGTATGTATGACTGCTTATTTGATGTCTTAAAGGCCTCTCAAACTCAATTGATCTTAACCCAAACTCTAGGTCTATAGTGATCTTCAGTGAATGGCTCACGATCCACTCAGTTGCAAAAGCCAGACATGTGGTGCTTGTTCTTGACATTTTTTCCATTTTATCACATTCATCTTATATTTAATCACTGTAGACTCATCATTTGTACTTTCTAAACATATATCTATTTCTCTTGATTTTAATTGTTATCACTCTAGTTCAAGGTTCTCAACTTTGGCACTATTGATATTAGGGGACTGGATAACTCTTTGTTGTGGGGATTTGTTCCCTGCCATGTAGGGTATTGAACAGTATCCTTTGCCTCTACCCACTAAATGCCAGTAGTACCACTATCCCTACTTATGACAACCAAAAAGGTCTCCAGACATCGCCACATGTACCCTTGAGCATGTGTGTGTAAAATTGCCCTCAGTTGAGAAATACTGCTTTGTCCAAGCCACCACCATTTCTTCTTTGAACTTTTATGAGCTCACTGGATGTCTTCATCTCCACATGTGATTCTTTTGAAACCATTCTTTTGAAACCATTCTGTATCAAACCATTCGATATTGCTTCAGTGATCAAAAAGAAAAAAAAACCTCACAAATATGTTTATGTCATTCCTTTGCTCCCCAAAGTTTAGTTTTTGCATTGCTCTTAGAATAAAAGCTGAATCTTAATGTGACCTATAAGGAATGATTAATTTACCTGTGCCCATCCACCGGCCTCCCATCCATTGGCCTCATTTTGCATCCTGCTCTCATACTTTGTCCGCTCCGGAAACATTGGACATCTTTCAGTTTACTCTCTCTGCCTCGGGTTCTTTGTACATCCCCTGTGATGTCCTTTGTTCTCCTTTCTCGATCTCCTCATTCCCAGTTTGACCTTTCTAATGTTTATCTGTTCTTCATGTTTCAGCATGTGTGCTTTTTAGTCCCAGAGGAGCCCTTCCAACTCCCCTCTGTTATATGCTGTTAACACCTTGTAGGTCTTCTTTACAACATGTGTGTATATACATAATTTTGTGATTGGGTGTTTAATATCTGTATTCACCTCTGTAAATATAGGAACCATCTTTTAGTTCAGTAGTAAGTACTCATCGTCTAGTAGGGTGTTGTACCCATAGTTATCACTCAGTAAATAGTGGTTGAATGAATTAATGAATAAATAATTAAATATGAGTGTGAGGTACATAGATGAGATATCAAATTGCTCTCTGATAGGAATGTTTCATTCTTGTGATTGAATTTAGAAAATTGGAGAAGAAACATGATATTTTCTGATCTATTAATAGTAAATTTCTGTCTGTTTCATGTCTTGAAGAATAAAATCTGTTTGAACATGCTTTGGGTGTTTAGGAGTGCTATACCATATCTTCTCTCTCTTTTTTATTTTTCTGGCAGCCTATAGAGGCGAACTCTAGCCTGGATATAGAAGGATACATAAACTTGGCTCTGAAATAAAAAAAAAAAAAAACAATTGGTGCATTGAACATGAAATACTTGTAGGGGCTTGCCCACATATTTCTGTAAATTCTATGTATGGCTGTTCATATACTGCAATAAAACGACCTCCCCTCTGGGGGTTAGTATTTAATGAAAAGTTGGCTTGATTAGTCATATTTTCCAAATCAGAAAATTAAACTTTAAGAGGAAGAGACTTAGATAGCTAGTCAATGAAGTTGTTGGTATTAAGACTTGGCTTGAAGATACCTTAATTACGTAAGCCTGTTGGGAGTATGGTTAGTGAAAAGGGATACAATATGGAACTTGAATAATTTTATGTTTCTAGTTATTAATATAATGTGCAACACTTACCCATCTACTAAACTATTTAGGCAGAGTCTAAACATATTATTTTCTTTTTCCGTGAAAGTAGAAAGACATAGATAAAGAGAAAGCAGATGTTTAATTTTTGTAACAAATAGCAATAATCTGGGCTTGGTTAGCTTCATAAATATCTTAAGAAAACGTATTTTCCAGTAAAGCTTTCAATGCTCTTGGAACAGTTTTGGGAACTCTCACAGTATTTTGTCATAACTCTATAATGTCTGGTTGCTACAGGCTTCTGTCTTCACCACAACCTGGGAGTCATTGGGCCCAGTATATCATCTGTACAGATGTTCAGTTGAGAGTAGAAGTAATGTTCCTCCAGTAATAACTAATTTTTTAATTTTTTCTCCGTAGTATGGAAAACAGAATACTTTGATGTTGATGTGGTGCCTCAATAAATAAATGCCAACTGGTGTATTTCTTCCCTCTTCTCCATTGGAAAAATAATGTCACAACATCAAAGAAAGATTGCTTATTAAATAATACGTATGGTCTCAGAATTTCCTGTTTACATTTAAAAATTTTCTGCATATTTATATACATAATTACACACCATTTTATAATGGCTACATTCTACTTTGTCAGATTATGGTGCAATAATTTAATTAATTATTTCTCATTTATTTAACTTACAGCTTACCATGAATTTGTTTATGTTTATGTGTTTTGCCCAATTTGAGAAATTTTTATCTACTATCTCTTAAAATATTTTTCTGCACAAACTCTTTCCTTCAGGGACTCTGATGACTTAAATGTTAGTTTTTAAAATATTGTGCCATAAGTTCTCAAGATTCTGTTCCTTAAAATTTTTTTTTTTAAATTCTCTGTTGTTCAGTTAAGATAATTTCTATTGACTCATCTTTAAGTTTACTGATTCTTTCCTCCATTGTTGCCATTCTCTGCTAGTCCATCCAGTAAGTTTTTATTTTGGTCACTGTATATTTTAGTTCTAAAGTTTCCATTTGGTTTTTTAAAATAGCTTATCCTTGAGATTTTTGCAAACCTCAATTGTAATTAACAAATTATACACTCAAACTTATTCAAATTCCACCATTTTGGTCTATAAAATTTATAGCTTTAAATAAAATATAAGCTTTAATAAGTCCTTGTTGGATATAGAAGTTAATTTTGCATCCAGTCACATTGCAATGTGATATATTAAAATTTTAAGTAAGATTCTTTTAAGTTAGCATTGAGAAATAATCAGAAAAGATACTGGGATTTTATTTCCCAATAACCTCTAGAGAGTTCTCTTTGGGTTCCCTTGGCTATGGAAACAAATTAAAGAAATAAAGAGTGAAAATCTGCCAAAATTTATGGACAATGATTAGGCCCTATATTCTAAAATGTTATGGTTATAATTTGTTAGTCTCTGATTGTCCTTGAGAGAATTTTAGAAGTAATATACTTTAAATTTAGATACTACAATTTTTTTTGGGGGGGAGGGTCAGTTAATGGGTAATATTTTTGGTGAGAATATTTTTGGAAAAGTGATTTTTCGTATCATTCAAGGCATATTGTAATGCTCATAATGAGAAATGGTAGTGCTAATTTTATATGTTTATTAAAACCAAGTTAAATTTTAACAATAGTTAAAGCCAACATTTATTGTGCAGTACTATGTTCCAGACACTTTTCTAAGTACTCCAGCTCTTATGGTATTAATTAAATCAAGGATTGAATAAGATAATTAAACATATTAATTGAATGATGTAGATACTGTTATAATCCTCGTTTTAAAAATCAGAACAGCGAGACACAGAGAACTTATTCAGTTGCCCTGGGTTAACTAATTGGAGAGCGGGAAAGCCAGGATTCAACCCAGTTATTTTGATTCTGGGTTCTTCTTTTCCTCTCTTCTACCAATACTATTCAGGACCTACTATTATATATGCCAGCCACAGAGAGTACATACATTAAAAGAAGCAGTGCTTTTGTCAAAAACTGTTTGGGAAACAGACATGCAGACAGAGAAATGGAATACGGGGCAACACTTATTACAGTGAAGGTGTGTGCATGTGTGCTGTGGAAAGACAGACTGGGAAGTGCAGCCTGGGCTTCAGGAGGTTAGATCAGGCTTGGCAGAGAAGGTGATACATAGTTGTCTCTGTGTATTGAAAGGGGGTAAATTCATTTCCACCAAAACACAGATATGGCTATGGTATGTTCAGGGAATGTGCCTGTAATTCTTCATAAAATCAGAGCAGTTATGTCTGCACATACTGTGCATGAACTATGACTATTCTATTAGTCAAGGTTCAGTTGCAAAAACAAACCATCCGAGCTTGTTTGAATAGAAAGAAATTTGACACAGGGAATGTAGTCCTGCCCCATAGCAGTGTCTTTTATATTGGCGGTAGAGAGATGAATGGAAATACACACCCAAGAGTTCTCCCATTCTTCATCTTATGAGTACTGATATCTTCAGTGTAATCACCTTCACGTAACGTGGTCCTGGTTTTTTTGATGATGTCTTTTTTTTCCAAAACTGGTTTAGATTCTAATTTTGGATTTGTTTCCACAGCTTGTGTTTTCTTTTCTCAGCAGTATTATGATGAATACTTATCTATTGAAAGTAAATTTGAATACTGGAAATAGTACTAAATAATTGTAAATAAGGTAGATTGTCATGCTGAGTAGTACGGTTTAGATAGAAAACATTCACAAAAACATTTGCTTTCAACCAGAACATTGTCACAGTGAAGAAAACAGTCTTTGTGTGGGGTTCAGGCCAAGTGCCTCACTCTTGGTGACCTGCAATTCCTCAGTCATTAACTCAGGTACAGTTATTGAACATTTAACATGTGCGATGTTTTAAGACATTTAGAACTTATATTTATGAGTTGTTTTATAGTTCTTTTACAACATGAATTCCTGTATATCTTATTTAATATGCATAACCAGATTGTTTTTCAAAGAGGAACTGAGACCCAGAGACGTTGTTAAAAATGCTAACCAAAACAAATATTTCTATTGCCTAGTTTATTTTGTTAAATTAATTCAGTATGACAAATGCCATTCATGTTTCAAAATTGAACCAATTTTGTCTTTACCTGTGATTTTCGACATGTATGGTTTCTGGGTTGTGTTAGGAATTAGGGAATTCTGACTGGTGGTCTTGTTACTTTCCTGTGAATTATACAAAAAATGTCATATTTTTATCACTAATGGTTATCTTTAAATGTTGAACAGCTTCTTTGGAAAGATTTTTATGAGGAGAACTTACATTTCATTTTCCTCAAAATACATTGAATAATATATTTCTCTTACCTAACAATAAGTCTACTTTATAAAGCACACATAAAACATTTTATTTTAGAATTGTATTCATACATTTAATGATAGCAGAGCTGTCACTGTACATATAATACTGATGGCTATGGATGATAATGGTTTTATATTCTGCTGAATACATGTATATTCTTTTACCTTTTTGTATTACTCTTATTATTATGATTTACCTGTTATACTAAAAGAGCTTTATATTTTGATAAATTCTAACTTTTTCTAAGCAGATATTTAAAAATTGAATTCATCTGCACACCGTCTTATTTCTGATCCTTTCTAACTGATTTTTTCACTGTTAACAGTTTTTTAAAACTAAAAGTTGATGTAATTCTAGCTAACCAATTTCTGAGCCTTTTTTTATCTAGGTATAAAGCACACACACACACACACACACGTCAGTGAAAAATCTGTCTTGCTCTCTTTCTCTCTTGTGCTCTTTCTCTTTTGATCTATCCGTCCATCCATCCTTCCACTCATTTATCCCTCTATCCATCTACCCCATTTATCCTTCAATTCACTTTTTCTGTTTATTTTTGTTGTGATTTGCAGCATCCTAGATGTTATTAAAGGACAAATAGCTATAAAATATACTATAGAAATCTATTACTTAAAGGGAAACCAGTAAAAACAAAACAAGAAAGGGCCTTATGCAACCAGTACACACTGTATAAGGAAAGATAAATATCTTGCCTCAGTTAACAAATATGAGGATAAGTGAAACAAGATTAATGGAGATGATAAAACATACTTTTCCTCACTTCGTCAACATAGATAATAACTGAGGTCCATGTAATGTCCTGAAGTTAATTTCTTTCTTATGTGCAAATGGGCAGCCAGAAAATAGTGATATGATGGAAAAGTTAACTTTTTCTGTCCTATTCTCACTTGTGACTTGAAATCTGAGATATGGTCAATGTGGGATGGCTTTCTGATGGTTTATGTGATGACTTGCTTAGATGCCTGTCTAAGGTCCCTGTGTGACACATCTGGAATCACACAGTCTAATCCTCGAGTTTATGATCAGTTTAGTTCCCACTGAGGAGAGATTTAAACAGTTTAGTAACTTAGCTCAGTGTTATAATACTAGCAAACACTAATATTAATGTTAACTATGTGCCAGACACTGTGTGTACACACACACACACACACACACACACACTCTTAATCCTCATGACAAATCCATGAAGTTGGTACCATTATCATCTTCATTATATAGATGTGGAAACAAGCACAGGTAGAGTAACTTTCCCACAGGCACATAGCTACCAAGTCACAGAACCAGGATTCAAATCTGGAAGGCAGGTTCAAAGTCTAAGTTCTCAACAGCTTTATGATATGCCTCTTCTATATTATACTTCTACATGATGTCAACCTCTTTGGTCTCGCACTTTATTTTGACCTGATTATAGTAGCTGTGCTCTTTCCTAGTTATTACTACCAGTATTGATAATAATTTGCTACTATTTCATTATTAAAAATAAGAAACTTACATATTGAAAGAAATTTTATAATTTAAATACATAGATCAAATGATCCTCATGACAATCATATGGAGAAGTAAAGGTGAGTATCATTATCTCATTCTATACAGATGAGAAACTGTGCTTTATCATTATCTCATCAACGGAATATCAGAGAGATTGTGCTTTTTTTCAAGGTCACCGGAACAGGGACCTTTGAAGCCAAGACTTGAACCCATGTCTTCTCATTTCAGGTGCAGGGCTCACTGACCATCCTGTGTCTCCTCCCTATAGTGTGGCTTTCCTAGTGCAGGTTTTCTTTTTGAGGACCAGCCTCTTCAGTTAACTGACACAAGGACTGCTCACTTCTTCATGGAGTATCTTCCTTCACCCGTGACAGATCTATCCAAATATACCAACTCAGAACTCAGTGCAACATTCATGCAAGAGGAGTGCCCAGACAACAGCAGGGGTCATTTTATTCCAACTCCTACTGTTCGTTCTTGCAGTCTTGGCCACTCTATTTGATTTCTGCTTATTTGGGGCTTGTTTTGGCTTTCCTATGATTTGTGAGGAATTTGACTGATTAGTTGTAATTGGTGTTGTTACTTAGAAAAGGCCCCAACCTTCTTTTGTTGCAAAACTAGTACATACCAGGAAGGAGTGGCCTATAATAGCATCCAAGGTCTGCTAGGTTGTTCCTGAGCTTCATGATCCATTAGCCTTTTCCTGATAAGGACTTCCAGCAGTATGAGTTTGTCCCTAATAAATCAGATCACTTTGTTATCCTTAATAACCCAACTTTTACCAATTAACATTTACTTCAGAGCAAGACATAATAATGATGAACATTATCAGATTTTAAAAAATTGACATAACCTCTATGACATGACAGTTAACTTCTAGTTGATGTCTTAGTAAAATCACTAAGCTGCTTACGCTGACTGAAGAGTTTAGTGGCAATGCAAGAGAGGATGAATGGACTAACTGTTATATAAAACAAAGAAGTCAAGCAAAGAATGAACTCAAAGTGTGATTGGTCAGTGTCTGCAAAAAATCTCAGTTGAAACTCCAATAGGCGTTTTGGCTCTGAAGACCTCAGCATGCTATTCTAAGTACATAACATACCACGACCTTTGGTGGTCAGCTTTCTGAGTCAATTCTTTTCACCACAGATTTAATTTAGTTTAGCGTCTCTCTGCAGTATTCTGGCCAGACCACACATGACAAGTTGTGACAATTTAGCAACAGCTCAAAAAGAACCACAAACACTCAGGGAACACTGAGGAAAGAGAAAACTAAACAATGAATAAAAGTAATTTCTAGCGTTTTAGAGGTATGAGTTGAAAACCATGAAGAGAGATCTGATGGCACCCCTTTGGCACCTCTCTTCACATTGCTTTAAAGCACCTATCCTGAGATCTAAAATGACTAATTATATGTAAACCTATGCTTCCATGACATACTCCGGAACTGATGATGAAACACTATGCCTTTCAACTGATATGTCATATTTAATTAGAAGACACTGAAAATATACCTTATGGTATAATGCTTCTGACCATTGGAATTTGAAGTCAGGCCATCGATATGTAGCCAGACATCAACTTCACCCCAGCTATAATTCTTCACATATGCATTCATGTCCTGTACAAATGAAGTCAATTTTTTTGTAATATCATGCATTTATGTTCCATTATATAACATGTTATTTCCTTTTATCAGTCAGAAATCCAGTCTTTCGAGTGACCTGTCTCTTTTTCCTTGTTAGGTTGGTTTTCTACTTACTTACAAAGCGCTTTCATCTTCAGTTCTTACTAAAGTCCTTTCTATTTTCTTCTGTTTTCCAATGGTTCTTTCCTATTTTTCGTTAGCTTTTCTCTGTGTCAATCAGTATCTGACCTAAAATTCAATGAATGTCTCCAAATCAATTTGTGATATTTAATTTTTTGGAAATTAATTTAATAGTCAAATCTTTATTTATGTATGATTATCTCAGACAAGCTTCTTGTTTTTAATTTTCCTAATTGACAACAAATTTCTCTTTACTCAAAATCCTGTAGGGAGATAATCCTACTTTTTTTGTGGATGAAATTATCTTTGAGACTGTCTACTAACCTTTAGTAGGAAACTATTGATTTTTATTACTCAGTGTAGTTCATAATTCTTCAAGGACCTCAATTTACCTCATTTGAAATTTGAAAACTACTCCAGTATACCTCATGAAAGATGATCATTCAGTAACTATTGTGGAATAGTGCCCAGATGTGAGTTCAACAATTCCAGTTTTGTCAGCTGCGTCTCTCTATGATTTCATACCTTCAAACAATTAGTTGCTAAGGTACTTCTTGTTAAACAATCCAGCTATTCAACAAGGAAAAAATAGTCTTGTTTTTGTCAAGTCATTTCAGTCAAAACAGGTGAACTACAATAAAAATATGAAAGATTGTACATATCAGTGAACTTTTAACCCCTAAGAAAATGGGGAAAATTCTGGAGAGGATTTCTTCTTATTATTATATTTCTGTTGCCTTGCACAGTGCCTGGCATATTGTTGCATCTGAATAAATGTTAAAGAATGAATTATGAATGAAATAAAAATTCTAAAAATAGTCCCCTCATTATTAAAAAGAGTTTAGGAATAACCAAAGTTTCGTTTTTCCTTTGAATTTTGTTTCTTTAAAAATCCGTTAGTTTCTTCTTCTTGGCATTCCTAGGAGGTAGGAGATGGAAGTTCTGAATTTATCTCGTGTTTCTTGACTTTTCTTTCATACTCTCCAATTTTTCATTCCTTTATAATATGTTATGGAAAATTCATTAACTCAGTCTTTAAGTTCACTAGTTCAACTTCAGCAGTGTCTTTTTTTTTTACTATTTTATTTAAATGTTTTAATTTTAATTTCAACACCATTTTCCTATGATATTTAATTTATTATTTTTATCATTAGCTTGAATTTACTTTTTCAACTTGATAGACTCTTTTCGCTTATCTCTTTTCTGGAGATTCTTCATGCCTCTGGTCCACTGAGGTTCTTTTGCTTGATTTTGAATGTAGTTATGCATTTAAAAAATGATTTTCTACAATTTTTAGAAATCTATTTTTAGAAATGGTCAGAATTGAGGGAGATGAGACGTTATGTGTGTCCACCATGTTTAAGTAGAAGTTCTTACATTTTTTTCTTAAGCGTCATTTGAAACCAATAATCACTCACTTAAAAAATAATATTTCTTATATTGTCAAAATTATGTTGCATTGTTGTTAGGTCAAAAATAAAGAAAAATTCAATGAATAAAAACGAAATCGCCAACAATCCTACTACTAAAAAATTATTACCATTACTATTTTGTATAAGTACTTTCTCATTTATCAAGACTTTTCTATGTCTTGCTCATTCAACACTGGGGATAGAGGGAACAAGGTGTGGGGGATATGCAGGAACTGGGAAAAGCACTCTTAAGGTTACATTAATAGAGGAAGACATTGTAATGTGAGCAAAGGGAGACAGCATTCTCTTTAGCAAAATAAGACTTAAACTTAATGCTTTTTAGAGTTGGGGACGGGGCATGCATAGACCCAGAGAGAACTATCAGAAGGAAATTAATTTTCTCAGTGTACGTTATCTCTGATTATTATTGGTGGTGGTGCTGTTATTTTTATTTACTTTCCAGGCTACCAAAGAAAAGAATATCAGAAAGCTTTGGCATGAGATGGTCCCTTATTGCCCTTTCTTCTCTTATCTACTCTCAGGATAGGAAACTTTCCCTCCCTCTATCCCATACCAGAATGAGAGGAAGAATAGCTTAAGTGAAGTTACATATAACTAGCAGAGGAAGCTAGGAAAATTTCTAAGAAATAGGAAAACCTAGAGCTTGCTAACCACTAGGTACAATAACACAGCTCTGTTTGAAGAGGGGAGGTAGTAGAACTTTTGGGCTAGGAGGAAATGCTGAAAGGAACGAGGCATCGGGGGAAGGGGATCGCAGGATGAAAGATGGGTATGCATGGACCGTTCTCCGCTAACCCAGGGCGGAGCCCTAGAAGGCTAAGCAGTGGGTCTGTAGAAGGGCTCAGCAGTGGGTCTCTCTGCTTGCGTACAGTGCTTTGGAAGAAATTAGGTAGACAAGAGGTGGAAAGTCTTTGATTTTACCCCTTTCCTAAATTCAGCACAGTTGAAGTCTGCTACTCTGCACCTGAAGTACAGAGTTGATTGAAACTATTTAGGGTGCTAGTGCAGAGGGAGGGAGAGAGGCCACATCTCCCTCCTCCACATGGTCAATGATAAGCATCTAAGACACTTGCATTGTGTTCAGTGATGAGGGTGGGGACAGCAGGGAAGCTGTTTTTAGTTATTATGGAGCTAGAGAAACGAAGACTTATATCTATGCCTGTAGCACTTTTATCTCCAGTTGTGTGCCTAGCAAACTTCCACCCTTACTTCGTATCTCAGCTAAGGTGCCTCTCCCTTTAAGAAGGTAATATTTTCCCCCCTCTTCCACTTTTTCTTCCTTACATTTAGTCTGGCATCCTGTCTCCCTCTCTTCCAGCATTTATGACTTTACATTGCACTTGTCTGTATTTTCAGACTGGAACACACGAAGGCAAGAACTGTTTCTACTATGAGAACAGTTGTACTTGGGACATCTAGTTATGGCCTGGAATAGAACAGACATTTAATTCGCTTTGTTGGTTGTGTCTACCATTAAATACTAAATACTAAATACTAAATAACAACAAATAACACTTGTATAGTGACTAACCAAATATTAACTCATTTAATCCACATGACAGATAGGTACTATTTATTATATATAATAGAAAATTTGGTATAATTTAGTCCACACCATAGGTAGATATGATTAGAAAAAGGTTTAAGTTTTATAGATGAGTGCACTTAAGGTGCAGAAAAGTTAAATAACTTGTTGAAATTCATATCAGCTAGGAAATGTTAGAGCTAAGATTTTAATTCAGTTGCTCTGTATTCTTTGGAGGTAATATCATACTGCTTCTAAACTAAGGCATTCTGTACCTACAATAATTAAAGATTTTACATATATATATTTATTTTAGTAAACATACACACACAGAAGTAATGAGCCCCCCAAATTGTCCACATAGCAGAACTGAAAATAGATTCAGCTAAGTGATTTTTGGAGGTTGGGTTATTTCGAAGGTGAGAAGAGGACACTATGGCATCAGGATGCCTTGTTATGGTAACGGAAAACTAACTTAACCTTGCTCATACCGTATAAGCACTTTAAAAAAGTTTCCCATGACTTTCATGGGTAAGGTAGGTATTAGGCTTGGTATTCAAGATCTCTAACTTCTCTGAAATTCTGTTGACTCTGTCTTTTCTCCCTTCATCTTCTGGTTGGTTAAAAGATGGTAGCAGTAGATCAGGCATCTCATTTAAATATAAACATGAATGGAGGAAGAAGGATCCATTTCTCCTGTCTTTTCTCTAGTTAAGAGTGAGGAATAGTATCCCAGAAATGTCCCAGCTCACTCTCCTCAGGTCTTATTGTCTGGAGTTGTATTACATGTATATTCCTAAGCCAATACCTGACAGAATGGATTGCCATGTTAGGCTTAGATGCAGACAGTTTTTGCCAGTTTATTAGTTGCTTTGGTGAAGGGATAGAGTCCTGGAGTTTCCTACTCTGTCTTTTTTTGTGATATCCCCTTAGCTTTCTGATTAGCTTAGATAAATTAAGATTTGCCCTTGAATTTGGCGGAGGCTTCAGAGTTATGTTTAGAAGGGAGAGATATCCGGATAAATCAGGCTTAGCAAAGAAGACTAGATACCACGTTCACTAGAGTCACTATGGAAAATGATTACAGTAAAAGAGAGGCATCATAGAGGAGACAGTATGATCATGGAGAGACCTGGGCCAGAGCAGCATGAAGACCAAGCCACAAGTAGAGGAGACAGCAGCGTCTCTGGAGGAGGACAGACTCAGGTTCCATATCTACTGTATGGTTCTCTAGGTATACGAATGCGAGGAAATCAGTTCACTTTGCTGTACTTCAGTCTCATAATCACAATACGATGGGGATAATAATTTTTCATTTTCAAATTGCTGTTGATATACAAAATACAAAATGTTAAAGGGAGCTTGGTGCATCATCGATCATTGTCATTATTTATGATGATTATGTTGTTGATCCTTCTGGAGTCAAGTGATTAGCAGAAGAGATTGAGTAGGGAGTTGAACGACTATGGCTAGATCATAAGTCTTAGCTTTTACTGAATGCTTCCCATATGCTGGTGATCATTTATTGATTCTATTGACAGATAGTTACTAAGTGCCTATAGTGTGGCTGGCACTGTTCTCGGCAGTGGAGATGAACATCTCTGTCCTCAAGGAGTTTACAGCCTAGTTGGGGTAGACAGATACAAGGAAATGCGTAAAGCACATAGAATGCGAGATGATGCTGAGTCCTGAGGGGAGGAATGAAACGGGGAAGGCGGATGGGAAGGGCCAGAGTCGGGATGCAGGTTCAAACAGGGTGGTCAGCATAGGTCTCCCTGAGGAGGATGACATGTGAGTAAAGAAGTGAGGGAGGTGAGGGAGTAGGCCGTGTGGCATTCTGGATCTCCAGGCTCAGGGAACAGCAAGAGTAAAATTCCGATGCTGGGGCACGCCTGGAAAGTTCAAAGAAGAGCAAAAAAGACAGTGTGACTGGAAAACAGAGGATAAAGTGAAGATCTAGAGGAGGTGAGGTCAGAAAGGCAGGTGAGAATAGGTGAGGTAGTTAATAGAGCTTCGAATGTGAGTTTAAAGCGTTTGGATTTTACTCTGAGTGAAATGGAAAGTTGTGAAGGGTTTTCAGCACAGAATTTATTACTTTTCCTACACCGTTGATTTCTGTTTTCTTCTATACGCATTCCTTTTAGACATATGCTCGGGTCTCTTATTCTATCCCCTGTGTGTCCTAGGTGCTCTTTGATAATTTTCATTCTTGTCCCTCTGTGCTTTATATGAGAAATTCTTCAGCACTATATTTCTATTCATTAATCTCTTCTTTGTCAAATCCTGAATTCATCTAGGTTTTTTGTTGTTTTTCATGATTTAAAAATTCTAATTATTCGTATACACCTATTCTATTTTCCCACTTTTCTATGATAATTTATAATTCTTCTTAAGCAAATGTTCTTCCTTTCTTTATAGCCATGAATGTTCCAAATCCTTTTTATAATTCTTAAGTGGAGCATTCTTTGAATGTTAATAAACCGAAGGAAACGCTTTCTCATTGAGGATTCTCTTGGTTGATTTCTTAGCAATAGATTTCTTCCTATGGTGCACAGGATTGTTTATTGAGTGGCATGATTTTAACTTCTCTCTTTTCTATTGTGTGCTCACCTCCACCTTGTCTAGTGTTTTTTTTTTTTTTTTTTTTTCTGTTGTTTCCATCTAGCCCTCTGGGCCTCCATTCTAGAATCAGGTGTTTTGATGGGTTGGGGCTCCTGCTTCGTTGTGATGTTTGATATAGTACAGATCCAGTCTGGGAGCCAGTTCACTAGCATACAGTTTATAAACTCTTGGGCCCTGTATGAAAGCAGTTTTATTAGCCTCCTGCTATGAGCAGTGGGAAGGGAAGGATAGGCAGAGGGGAGGACTTCCATGCCAGCACCTGGCTTCAAGCAGTGAGCCTGCATCCTATCCCTTGTCTGCTGTAGAATTTTAAGTCCTTACTTGCAGTCACTGGAATCTCACTGCTCCTGCCTGTTTCCAGGCTACAAACCTTGCAGATTATGGACCTCAGCTATGTTTCCTACTTTATATTTCTGTTCCAATTCTGGTTCATAACAATGTTTATTTTGTTTTGAAGCCTGATTATATGTTTTAGATTTTTTTCTTTTTAGATTTTTCAATTACTATTTTGGAAGAAATCAAAGTATGAGGATAATTCACCATCTTTACTAGCATTTTTCAAGTAGACTTTTAGGCACAAATTTAGAATGCTGTTTGTGTCAATAAGTTTTGTCACTAGTTGAACCATAATTTTCTTACCTGATGTCTTAGCTTGGTGCTACTATAACAAAACTGGATAGCTTAAACAACAGACAGATATCTATTTCTCAATTCTAGGGGCTAAGAAGTTCAAAAGCAAGGTGCTGGCAGATTCAGTTATTGGTGAGCATCCTTTTCCTGGCTTACAGATGTCCACCATCTCACTGTGTGCTCGCCTGACCTTTGTGCTAGTGCAGAGAGAGCAAGCTCTAGTGTCTTCTCTTCTTCGTATAGAGGCACTAATCCTATCATGAGGGCACCACCCGCATGACCTCATCGAGACCTAATTACTTTTCAAAGGAGTTAGGGTCTTTCAATTTTGAGGGGGACACAAATGTTTAATTCGTAACACTAAACAAGTACTACATTATCATTTCTCAGTTTGCTTTAGAACCATGATTCATGTAATTTCCATAGATATAGTGATAACAGAGTGCTCCACTCAAATAAGTTTGGAAACTCTGGATTAAACCAAATTAATAGAGTTTCCTACTGAAATTCTTCTCAGAACTTGAATCATGTGTGTGTACGCTGAGAATTACGTATAAGAAAGTTAAATGTGCATGCTCTCCCATACTCTTTTCAACATGGCATTTTATTCATGCCATGCTTACTAATATGTTCAGAAGGGTATTCCATGAGCATAGTGTAGAAAATGCTAAAATATCAACTTGATAAAATGTGTGTTTGTATTTCTATGTGAATATGAATTTGAATATGAATATATATAATTCATATATATCATTAACATCAACAAAGAGCATAATATTATGAATAAGAAAGTCATGGTAACACTGTTTTGTTTTCTAATCAGTGGAAGGTAGGAAGTAGGAATTATGGAGCAATAGAATGTCAGAATAGAAGAATGTTTTAATATAGAATTGAATGTTTTTCAAAAATTTTAAGCTTTTGTGTGGAAACTACTCTGTTATATATATGCATACATATGTGCATACTTATGTATGTATGCAGATATGTATATAGCAGAGTTGCGCTGTTTGAAGTGGAGCTAGGAAATGGGGTCCTTACTCTTTCTTCCCAAAGAAAGCCCCAAGGACGTCTGAGGAACCCTTTAGGCTCCACAGGGCCTGTCTTGAATTCCACCACATGATGCCTCATTTTAAGGGCAGAAAGGTCAGGCTGTAAAAATTGAAGTGATTTCTCAATGTCCGCTGGCTAATTAGGGGCAGATGCAGGACTTGAATCAAGATACCGTAACCCCTAGTTCAGTGTTCATTCTCCCACAACACTGGTTTTCATTTTTTTAAAGCCTGCAAATCATTTTTTTTTTTTTTTCGAATAAAATGTCATGTAGAAATTCAAGTCATGAAACAGAGATAAAGCCCAGCTCCTCTGGTTGAAGGAAGAGGGGTGTGTCAGGTGTCAGGCGGCTGAGGGAGTTGTGGCCTATTCTGCCACTGGATAGTCCTCCCATGTTGGTCTTTAGTGGCTCATGGGAGCACTGTTTAGAAATTATACACAAAACTGGGCAGAACTAATTCACTCAGTCCTTAAAACCAGAGAGGACAGACACCATTAATATACATGAGAGGGAATATCCTGAAATGCGGTGGGTCTTAACCGTTACAAGACATTGTGGCTCATAGCTAATAGAGAAATTAAAATTTCTTCATTTAGTAAGGGGGTTGTTCTTTGTCAAAGAACAAAATGGCAATGTTTGCTTTTTAATTTAAAGGAAAAGACTAAAAACTCCCTTTAAACCTTACCAAGTGAACTGGCATCAGAGTCATTCACGTCAGAAGCAGAACGTATTCAGCCCCTGGGCCCTAGGGCACAAACTTCTAGAACTTTGGCCATTATGTGAATGATTCAAAAAGATGGTCCTCACTAGACTCTAATCTCAATCCCTCCGAGAAATTACACATAAACAGATGTGGTGTTCATTGATTGATTTGTTGACTTATTCTGATTACTTATTCTGAAAAATATATTGAGCACAGACTACATGTCAGACATCATACAGTGTCTAGGGCAGAGAAATGAACAGGAGAGACAGTTTTTGCTTTCAGTGAGTTATAAGTCTAGTTATAATTATATGTATTCTGTTAATCCACATTTATTAAGTACAGTCAGCTTTAATTTCATTAGTAGTATTTTGAAGCAAGTATTTTGTTCAAAACTACTTGAAAGCTTCAAGATGCAAGATGTGCAGATGAAAATAGTTGCAATGGATGCATTAGGAGTTGAGTAATAATGCCCACAGAGGTGATCAGTTACAATAGGAACTACAACATTCAGAGGGAGAGTGATGAGGATAAAGAACGATACTCAGGAATCAGAAATTTGCTTGCATTTGTCTTTGGAATGCATATGACACTTTTTCAAAAAGGCAGCAGCTTGTTCTTATTAGAAACACATGCCTTGATTCATTGGTTATTTTGATTAGACCACATGTGTTCATTCTGGAAGCCCCCATTGAGTACCAGGGAAATCTGCCTAAGACTCATAAAATGAATTTTTTTCGGAAGAAGCAAGGTGGTAGAATTCTCACTTTCTCAGCACATAAGTGAATTGTAGGGCTGTGTAATTAATTCACCAATCTTGGTGACATGCCCCTGAGAAATCTCTTTGCATAGTTCAGGGGCAGGTCTAGGAGTACCATGTAACCTCATGGTCTTCCCTACCCAAATCCAGAGACTGGCCAATGACCTATTATGTGGCCTGGTGTGAAGGGATGTACTGTATAGGCCATTTGGACTTTTGTTTGTTTGGACCAAATTAGGAAATACAGAGAGAAGTGAGAGGCATATCAAGCTTACATATAAAGAGAATTAAGCTATGTGTTTGCGATCATAAGTCAGGATTAAGATGGAGTTAGGAAAAAGCAGAAAGTATTAAAGGAGAAGCAGATAAGAAATGTATGAAGGTGAAAAGAAAGAATCAAGAAATTGATGATGGGGAAAAAAGAGCAAGTAGAGATATTAGTGACATATCACTACAGGGTAGTAATAAAGTCAGGAAAGAGATAATATTGTTTTCTTATGCGTAGTAATGCAATAACAATAAACCATTTATTATGTGTTTGGCTATATTTACAGACTTGATGTCCAGGCTGTAGAGGGAGAATCTGTAGTCTGGCTCTACTGCGGATCCCATTCTAGTGTGTGACTTCCTGGATTCTTGTGTGTTTCTATTTATACAGTACACCTCCTTGCTAGCTCCAACAGTACTTTAATACTTGAGATAACCAAAGTGAGTCTCTTATTTGCAACCAGAAGATGCTAACTGAACCAGACTCTTCGAGAGTGGAGCACATTTCCTAACATGGGTTTATATACTTTCTTTGAGTTTTATTTGTTCTAATTTTTCTTGTGATCTGTGAAATATGTTGGCTTCTGGAATTTGTGCAACTTACATTTGCTTAATGCTGTGCATCGATTGGTGCTTTTTTCCATATAAATATTTCTATCACAGTATAAACTGCAGGGTTTGATTTAAACCATCGATTTGTGTTTGCAGTACAGAAAACAAACCATTCAGTTTACTTCTGCCCATCTAATAATAACTCTATCATGCTTGCCAAAATCTCCATTAGACATATGCCTTGACTCATTTCAATAATAAGAAAAAGCACCATTTCCCAGTAGCTGGAGATTTGATTTTGTTTTTGAAGAGAAAAAAAAGATCCCACCAAATATTTATACAGCTTGAGAACTCTACTAGGCCCTCAGTAGCTGGCAGAAAGGGGTGTAAGTTGGCTCATAGTGAGAACATAGTACAGATGAATGAGACCAGTAACAGAATAAAAGCCATACTTTTAAGTAATAAGGTTGCAGATCAAGGGCATGAAGAAGGGAAGCAAAAATAAAACAAATCTCAGACTAAGCTCAGTACTAATAATTAAACCTGAACTTTATAATCAGATTCTCAGTAGCCTAAGCAAGAGGGAAACCTACTGTTACTGTAGTTCTCATGGTCTGACAATGGCATAATCATGTAATAGTTCATTAAAAAAAAACTTTTTCCTTTTCTTTTTGTCTGAGGTGAATGTATCATGAGGTCCTTATACAGACAGCATTGAACAGAATTATGAATCTCAATCTGCAGGCTGGACACCAAATCTGTAAATATGGTAAAACAAAATTTTGCACTAGTTTTTTTTTTATTATTATTATTGAAAACTCACATCCAGTGATATTACATTGGCCCTTGGCAAAGGTCAAACTCTTTAAATGTTAATCCCATAAAGAAAAATTTACAGAGGCTTGGGTAGAAATGCTCAGTTGAAATATAGAGGACTAAACAGCATTCTATGCCCTGATTGAGAGAAGAGCAATAGGATTTGGTAGGTATACATAGTAAGTGAGAGTGTGAAATTTAGAATTTAAGGATCCTATGAAATGCATTGTCCTCTTCTAAGCTAGTTTTAATCAGGCACTGGTCATATTAAAAAAATAATAACGGGAGAAAAAAAATAGCGTAGATGATAGAGGCTCTGTTCATCCCTCTGGCGACCAAATCAAAGTCGTGACGGAAACAAGGAGCAGCAGCAAGGAAAAATTGCCTGGGATCTATAGGAACAAGCCATACAACTAGGGAGAAGTCCAAGAAAACACCCTGCAATGGCAGAAAGTAGGCAGAAGGTAGGACAGGGAGAGGACGGGGAGCTGCCCGCTCCCAAGCAACTGAGTGAAACGGAGGCTGCGGCAGTGGCAGACGCCTCTTAAAGGGGCCGCATCCACAAGCGGATTTTTGCGGTGATGGACCTGCTTGCTCTGAGCACCAGTGGTGATTCCGCTGCGTGCAGGGGCACCAGGGACTTACAGGGAGACATTGTTGGAGTGAGGGCTGAGGCGAGACTCACTGGGTACAGAAGTGCCAGCGATATCTATTGTTCCCCTTTGATCCCTCCCCCCACTACCAGTGTCCCTGACACAGCGCCGCCATAGCCAGGAGGTCATCAAACTGGATAACAGAGGTTGCTCTGCCCAGAGGATTCCCTGAAACCCTGCCTCCCCCAACTCACGGCCCCACGCAAGTCATATCCAGGTATATCCTCAGCGAGTCAGGTGCTCCTTGCTGAGACTCACACTGGAGGCAGCCTTGGTTTCTGGTGTGGTCTTATGAAGCAACTATAAGCACAGAATCTGTGGATTGCTTGCAGAATCTTAGCAGGTGGCCCTGGAGGGGTAGAGGCTTCAGCTAAGTTTGGCCTGCAGCTCAACTCAGGACTGTGCTACTGGACACCTACTTCACAAATCCACACTAGTAAGACAAGGAGACTTAGGAGCTTTGCTTAGTACATAGAAACAGACACAGAAAGGCAGCCAAAATGAGAAGACAAAGAAGCAGAAACCATACGAGAGAACAGAACAGAGATCCAGATATAATGGAGTCAAGTCATTTAACAGATGCAGAGTTCAAAACACTGGTTTTAAAGATGCTCAATGAACTTTTGGGAAGTGTAGATGAATTCAGTGAGAACTTCAACAAAGAGATAAAAAACATAAAAATGGAAATGGAATTTATAAAAGGAAACCAGTCTGAAATGAATAACACATTATCTGTGATGAGAAGTATATTAAATGGAATAAACAAAGGAATAAACAAAGTGAATAAAGGAGAGGATCAAATGCCCTGTCTAGAGGACAGGAAAGCCAATCGGGACACTCAATCAGAATGGCAAGAAAAAAGATGCCAAGACTATAAAAATAATTCAAGGAGGATATGGGACACTATTAAGGCTCCAAATATTCATCTGATTGGTGTAACTAAAGAAAATTAAGATGTTGAACAGCTGTTTGAAGAAATAATGATGGAAAACTCCCTCATCTGGTGAAGGGAATGGACATAAAACCCCAGGAAGCTCAGAGAATTCCAAAAATCAGGGATCCAAAGAGGCCCACATCAAGGCACATCATAATTAAAATGCCAAAGGTTAAATACAAAGAATATTAAAAGCAGCAAGAGATAAATAATTACATATAAGAGAAAACCCATAAGACTGGCAGCTGATTTCTCAAAAGAAACTATGCAGGACAGAAGGGCTTGGCACAAAATACTCGACAGGATAAGGACCCAGGATATAGAACCAAGAATAATTTATCCAGCAAAGCTATCATTTAGAGTTGAAGAACAGATAAAGAGCTTCCCAGACAAAAATAAACTAAAGGAATTTATCACCACCAAGCCAGTATTACAGGAAAGTTGGAGGGACTGCTTTAAGAAGAAACAATATGTATCAAAAACAGGAATAAAGAATGGTAACAACTACATTCCTATTAATAAGTACCTTAAATGGAAAAGAATTCAGTGCTCCAACCAAAAGATAGAGTGGCTGAAAGGATAAGAAAACAAGACCCCTATATACGAAAAGGAAGGGGATGAAAAAAGATATTGCTTTGATGGACCTAGAGGGTATTTAAATCAGACAGAGAAAGAAAAACACTATATGACTTCACTTATATGTGGAATCTAAGGAATAAAAAGAACAAACTAATCAAAAATAGACTCACAAATATAGTGGACAGTTTGGTGACAGACAGAGGGGAGGGGGATTCGGAGGACTGGGAGAATGAGGCGAAGGGCTAAAAAAGTACAAATTAGTAGCTGTTGGATGGTCACGGGGATGGGGAGCATGGCATAGGGAATGTAGTCACCATTAATACATTGGCTAGGTGGAGGGTCAGGGTAGGGAGGGTGCAATTGGGGGGATCATTTTATGAACTATATAGATGTCTAACCAATGTACTGTATACTTGAAACTAAATAAAAATAATTAAAAAAATAAAATTAAATGTTCAAAGCAAAAATGATCATTGTCATATGAAAAGGTAATTGAAGAATAGACTTCCAAAAATGAAGTAGAAAATATTGTAGAGAGAGATCGGACAGTTGAGTAATACAAATGTTATCATGCTATACATGCTATTTATCAGAATTTTTGTTTATAATTTGTTATGAGTTCTGAATAAATATGAAATTGTCTACTTAAAAAAATTGATAACAAATTGGGAATAATCATCGTCTCCAAAACCTTCTCATCATCTTGTATTCCCTCCCTCAAGCCAGTAATGTCCATCTTTTATCTCTCTCTTTCATTTCACGTGCAACTCATTTGATACCAAGACTTTCATTCTGCCACATTAAAATTTTCAAATCTGTCTTCTCATTCCATCTTTTTGCCACTGTATTAGTTTATGACTTTATTTCTCAACTGGGTTATAATAATTAGTCTGCTAAATTGCCTCCAATTAGGTTTTCATATGTCTCTAACGTGATCTTTCTATAACGCCAATGTTGTTCTCTACTTACAATCCTTCAACTCATCCTTATCTTCCAAAACTAAGCTTAGGTGATCTTTTACATTCCCCACGTTTGGTAAGTTTCCCAACTTTGGGAGCAAAACACAGTATGCCTGGTGTAGACCGTTCTAGTAGAGTGAAGAGAATGAGGTGCCATTGAGTCTCGAGAACCCTCCTAAGCCTTTTTCAATTTCTGCATGTCGTGGACACTAAGTTGAGAGTTAGGTACCATCATCGGGTAGGATTGGGTTTCTCGTGTTGAAAAAAAACTGCTTCTCAAATCTATATACATCATAGAGGAAAACCAGGGGATATTAATGATCTCCTCAAAGACTACACTTCTGGGCATAAGCTGACGATCGTTCAGCAGCTTCAACTGGACCAACCAAACTTGACAAGGTCATGCATTGCATCAAGCAGGGGACCCCTTGTAGCTATGCGGTATTCCTAGACACCGAGTGACCCCTAGTGGGTCTGGCATGAGGGGATGTCCGTGGTGGATCCAGGCCTACCTCTGGAACTTATTTGAAACAAGTTGGTTTCCCATTTGAAATGGAAACAGGCTGAAGGGTTTCTCAGCCTGCCAGTGGATGTGTCCAAAGGAAGAAGAAGCAAAGGCATGCTCTTTGCATTCCTGCCCTGTGACTTTTCACAGCAGTACCTCCAATCAGCACTAACGACACTAAGCAAGCTGGAAGAAGAATGTATGGTAATACAGGATGAGACACTGCCTAGCCTTTTCTGACTCCATGTGTTTTTTTTTTTTTTTTTTAAGGCAGTTATTTTAAAATCTTACCCTCTCTATATCCTACACCTTAGTTTTAATTCTCTGCTGGGTTATTTTAGTCCATTTAATGGAGTACTGGAGGTCTTGTCCACTACCAAATTAAGTTTTTAGTTTTATAATCTTGAGAAGAGACTCCAGTTATATTGATTTCTAGTGTGCAAAATACTGAGGTTTATTCTGTATTTTTAATTTTTTTCACTAACTGTATGAAAAGTTGTTATTAAAACCTTTGTCAAAGGATAGAGTTTTAAAAATACCCACAGGACCGTGACAGTGCGATGAGGTGATCCCACAGCCAAAGCTGGAGTTGACATGTTGGTCTTAGAGCCTTAAAGAATGAGGAGGAGATCCACATGGGTCTGACAAGCTTAGAGGTGAGTCAGAAAGAGAGGAAATGCAGATGCTCCTTGGAAGCAATTTCTCTAAGCTTAGGTAGACCATGAATAGACAGGTGTTGCCTTTAGCACTGCCTGTTGACAAAAGAACAAGGGGCATTGTGCTGGATACCAATGGGAGCCACCTCCCTGGGGTTTAACACTATAAGGAAGTGTAAGTCACACGCTTTGAGAACCAATATCCATTATTTTTGGGAAAGATGTGTAAATTACTAGATTTAATTAGGCATTAAATTAAATCGGACATTTTGTCTCTTTTCTGCTAACCAATGTTGGGGGTTCAGGAGAAAGATATTTAAAGAAAAATTAAGAAATTAAATTTTCTATGGATATCTGAGTGGTAACATGACTTAAATGTTGTGACCTTTCTGCATGCCCAGTAAGAAAAAAAATATTAAAAACACTTTAGTCATAGTTTAGTTATATTTACTAGAGTGCGTGCAGCAAAGTTTCATAAACTAAGTCTCCATGCCATATGCATACTTTCAACAAGTACTTTTTCTTTCCAGGGCTTTGTACCCATTGTTCTTCCTCTCATTGTTATATGCTGTTGTCTTCGTGATGCTTATTATTAAATTTTGTGTCATCAGTGAAGCTATCAGAAAGCCTTAGGCATTTCTGGAACCATTATTTACCCTTGTCTTCTTGCTTTCCATCGTATTGCTTCTTGCCAGAAGTCCTTGGTTGCCTGGTGTAAGAAAACATCATAATTATCTCATTAATATTTGGTCATACATCATAATTATCTCATTAATAAACAATCAGTTTAGTATTGCTGAGAATTCAAAGGAAGAGAACAGAAATCTACAAAGAAGGAATGAATTGGTCCGTAGACTATAGTTCCAAGAAGCTGCCCAGGGACAAAGGTTTGCCTGCTGGCGAAATAAGAGGTCACGTAAAATGTAGATTATGTGGAGAGCACAGCTTCATGAATTTAATTAGTCTAGACTCTAGGCTTCTGGAAGGCAGAGACCGTGCTCTAAGCCCTGCCTTTCACCCTTTGTCTATAACAAGCTCTCACATTTGATTGTGTCAAAGATAAGAAAATCTTGAAATGATTTTTTTTCCTCCACTCTTTATTCTTTCCTGAGTGGAAAGACATCTGCAATGGATATGTCCAAATGAGCTGTTGTAAATCTGGAGATAAATTCCTGATTTACTATCTATCACTTAGAGGGTTTGGTTCTTGATGTTATTTTTAAAGCCATTGGTAATAGTAAAATAGGCATACTTGCTGAGTGCTAAAGTATGGTATGTGACATTCATAAATTACTTTATGGATTATATAGGTAACTATAAGGGAAAACCAATTCAGGCAATAAAGCCACCTGTTACAGAGATAAATGAGAACCCAAAGAAATAATACTTGCAACTTCCAAATCAAAACCAGTAATTCTGGTCACTCTGACTTCGAAATACATTCTAGAACAACTGTGACTCTTACAGTAACTCCATAAAATACAAGCCAGCTCAGAAAGGACATGCTTTTCCACTGGGTGTAATATTATTAGACAGATGGCCTTGGGTAGATATTCATATCAATGATTAATTCTCTAAATTAGTACAGCAAATATTGACAGCATGATCTTTATGTCCTGTTCCATACAAACGATGTTTGTTCATGTAGTCTCTCTAATGAAACTGGAAGTTCTCATGGATGGATGTAAATCTATCTTATTGCTTACATTTTTTTTTTGAATTTGCATACACAAAGATACAAATTTCAGAAATGACTAGCAGGAAAACAGTCCATTGAAGTCTTGTTTGACAACTCTAAATTTTGAACTAGGCTTGAATCAACAATATATAACTAACTAGTTCTCTGAATTCTTCATGGGAAATACATGTCTGGGCACAGTTCAGAACTCTGATTCAGCACTTTCAATCTGATAGGATAATTGGAACCACTGTGGTTTTGCTGTTGTCATACCCACTCTTTGTAAAATTATAAGAGCTGTCATTTATTTGTAGAAACTGCCATAACATAACCCAACTGTCATTTTAAAATCTAATTAAAAAATGTGTTCTGTCTGAAACTTATTTTATTTACCATCTGGAAGCAAGCAATGTGAAGAATCATCTTTTTATTTTTGTTTTTATTTTATTCATTTTTTTTTTTTGATTGCCAGATTATTCCCAGTATGCTGTGGTTATAGAGGGCATGGTGACTTAGCAGAGTAGCAGCCCTTGGAGATGAATTTCTCAGGAAATCTCTTTGAACAGTCATTTATTTTCCTGAAGAAAAATAGGCAGTACCATAAGCAAAATGTGCAATTTCTGCTTTTTCTTTGAATCTGGAAATGTCAGAGTTAAAGGAGAGTAGTTAGGAATGAAAATACAATGCACTGAATTGGGTATGGAATATGCGGCAGGCTGCTGCTTTTTGTTGTTATTCCAATCATAAGAAAATGCTATGCATTCAGTCATTTAGTTTTCTGCAGGAAATGCTTTGATACACGAAGGACCCTGGGATAGATGTAGGGCTACATATGCTTGTTGGAAAATTCTTTAAGCCATTTCCCTTTTCTATCAGTATGTCGTTTCATCATGGTCTTTTTGAGATCAACCAAGGAAGCTATTTTCTGATATAATAATGAGGAGGGAACATTGACTTTCTGTTTTAAAACTGGTAAGAATGTTGCTAAGACAAAGTAGATAATTTCTAGAAACTCATTAAGTGCTTTTTGACTTTTCATGGTGACATTCCTCCTATACATTTTAGGGTTTAGCATCTAAAAATAGGTTTATTTTAAAGTAATCAACAGATAGGAAAGAATCAGATCTCTTATCTTCTTTAATGCCAAACTTTCAAGCCTTTTTCTAATTTTCTCATCAATTCTTTGTACATTTTTTTTTTCTTCCTTCTGAATCTTTCGTGTTTACTCAAGTTCTCTCTTTTGGCCTTTTTTCCCTGCTCCATTCTATATTTGCTATTTAGGCAATCTCAACCACTCTCGTCACTTTAACCATACTGAGTGATTTGAAGACGATAACTAGTTTCAACATTTCCTTGTGGTCCAGACCTCCAAAATGATAACAATAACAATAGTCTTATGTCTTTACTACGTGCAAGGTACTGGGTTAACAAGTGTACATGCATGATTTCACTTAACTCTTACAGCTGCCACCAGTGAGATACATGATATTATCATTTCCATTTTTCAGAGAAGGAACCTAAAGTTCAGTGATATCACAAAATTTGCCTAAGTTTACACAGATAGTAAATGATTAAGCTGGGCGTTTAACCGTGACAATTTGAGTCTCAAGTGAGTTCGACCACAGAGACCTGCCTATCGATCCATGCTAAATATTTTCCCTTGAATCTCCTACAGACCTCTTAAAGCCAGTTTACAGATCTGCTTCCCCTTTGACAATCAACCATGCATTCAACGAACAAGGAATACATCAATATACACCCACTTGTAGGCTGCACAGGAGGAGAGGTCAACACAGGGATAATGGTGGCTGTCCCTTCAGTTGCCATGAGGCCACCCAATTCAATCTTTCCTTGTATGTCTCTGGCACCTCCTGAGCTGCTGTCCCTCTGCTGGAGCCTAGGATGAGGAAATGAAACTGAGTTGAATTCCAAGGTCAGACACTGCTTACCACAAATTAGACACCCAATCAAAATTTCCTAATGGGATAAGAAGCTGAGACAGAAAGCTAGGACATTGTGAATACAAACTTTAGTCTTAACCACTATACTAAACAACTCATCAAGGGGAAACCAAGAAAAATAACACAAATAAAAACAAAACAGTTCTGGCTAATGTTCAAAGATAAGAAGACTGGAATTAAATCAATCATGAATATAATTATGTTATCAAGATCAATTTTCTGATTCTTTTCCTTTTTAGTAGGACATTAACTTTAATTACACATTTTAGCACATCAAAGTTGATAAAATTTGACTAAGATATGAAAGTCTCAAATATGAACTCCTTTAAGTTTTGATATCCCTCCTCAGGCAAGGGAAACAAAAGAAATTAAAAAATGGAACTGCATCAAACTAAAATGTTTTTGCATAGCAAAGGAAATTGACAATAAAACAAAAAGACAGCCTACTGAATGGGAGAAGATATTTGCCAATGATACATCTGCTAAGGGGTTAATACTCAAAATTTATAAAACTCGTACAACTCAACACCAAAAATCCAAATAATCTAATTAAAAAATGGGCAGAGGACCTGAACAGGCATTTCTCCAAAGAAGTCAGACAGATGGTCAATTGACATATGAAAAGATGCTTAATGTCATTAATCATCAGAGAAATGTAAATTAAAATCACAATGAGATATCACCTCACACCTGTAAGAATGACTATCTTCAGTAAACCAGAAAATAACAAATGTTCGCGAGGATGTGGAGAAAAGGGAACCCTCCTGGACTATTGGTGGGATTCCAAACCGGTAGAGCCACTATGGAAAATAGTTTGGAGGTTAGTTCATAAGTTAAAAATAGAACTACTTTATGACCCAGCAATTCTAGATATTTATTCAGAGAAATCCAAAACACTAATTCGAAAAGATGTGTGCACTCCTGTGTTCACTGCAGCACTTTACAATAGCCAAGATGTGGAAGCAACCTAAGTCCCAAGCAATAGAGGATTGGATAAAGAAGAGATGGTACATATATACAACGGAATATTACTTGGCCATAAAGGATGAAATCTTATCATTTGTGACAACATGGATGGACCTAGAGGGTATTATGTGAAATAAGTCAGACAGAGAAAGACATACCACATGGCCTCACTTACATGTGAAATCTAAGGAACAAAGTAAATGAACAAACAAAACAGAAACAGACTCATACATACAGAGACTGATGATTGCCAGTTGGGAGGGGAATTGGGGCACTGGGTGAAAAAGGTGAAGGAATGAAGAAGTATAAATTCTTAGTTACAAAATAGTTATGGGGATGTAAAGTACAGCACAGGGTATATAGTTAGTATTATTGTAATACTATGTATAGTACCAGGAGGGTACTAAACTATTTGAGGGAATCGCTTTGTAGATTATATAAATGTCTAACCACTCTACTGTACACCTGAAACTAATATAAAATAACGTTGAATGTCAACTCTAATTGAAAAATGAAAATTAAAAACAAAGAAATTTTAAAAAATCGCTGATAGCCAGCCTGCAGCTTGCACTAAGGATAAAACATTGAACAAAACATTAGTGATCCATGTACTTATAGAGTTTATTATTTAGAGAGGGGAGACTCTCATTAATCACATTATTATGCAAATGTAGAATTAATTCCAAGCTGGGCTATGTGCCAAGAGGGGCAAGTGCATTATACTGGGAGAGCATTTAACAGAGCTGCCTTCTTTGATGGGAAGAGGAGGGCTTCTCTGAAAGATTGCTAATGAAACAGATCTATAGGATGAGCAGTCCTTAAATTGTCCTAGGAAGACACACAGGCAGAAACGAACAACATTTTCAAAGGCCCTGAGGTGGGAGGGAGCCCAACGTATTTAGAATCTAACATGTTAGAGGGACTGGGAAGGAAGGAGATTGGTGTATCTGGGAGAGTGGTGAAAGCTGTAGATGTAGACTAGTCAAGCAAGGACTAGACCATGTAAGGCCTTGTAAGATTTATTAAATGTTTTCCTCTTTTCTTATGACCAATGAAAAGTCATTAGAGGGGCTTTCACTGTAGTGAAAGAATACAATTTATGCTTGAAAATATCACTCTGCTTTTGGGAGACTGAATTGGAGAAGGAAATAGATTCAGGGAAACCAATGAGGAGGGTATTTCAGTGGTCTAGATGAGAGATGATAGTATTATTGCTCATGCTGTTGTTTAGAAAAAGGTGGTAGTCTGGGATATAGAGGTGGAAAAGTACCCAAATCTACCTTACTATTCAAATCAGAAATCTTAGAATCATTTCCATTTCATTCTTTTGCCTACTTCTCTTTTCCAGTTATTCTCCTGTTGCTGTTGCTTGAACACATCTCCATTTGTTTGGACAGCTGTCAAAGACATTTGTCTTTGAGGCTGTCCATCCTTCCTCCTCCATCCTTCCTCCTGCACTTCTCTCCTCCTTAATGCCATTGCAGCCATTTCTCACCCGCCCAATCTAGTTCCTGCTACCAGCACATTTATAAGATCTCTGAGCTCTCTGTGGCGTACCTCCAGGCCAACAGTCTCTTGAGGAGCACCCTTGCTTTGGTCTACCTGTTTTCTACCTATTTTATTTGAATAGACACCAGAAGGGGAAGGATGGAGCTCAGTTCAACACCTGCTTTTGAAAGAGGAGTGGAAGAAGAGAACATGGAAGGATATTGAGGAAAAGTTGACAGAGAGGTAAGAAAAAAACCTGGGGAGGGTAGCCTGGATGAAGCCACAGAAAGAGAGAATTTCAAGAAAAATAGACTGGTCACCATGTAGATGTTATCAGATGTGTTGTCTGCTCAGCAAAGCTCTCTTCAATTGGGAGCTGCCCCTTCACTATCCCATGTTCTGCCTACATACTGATGTAAGGGTAGACATGAAACTCAGGTCAGATGAATTGTAGCATGGGATTTCCCTCTTCACAAGGATCAATCCATATTAGTAGGAATGGGATGGAAGTAGAGCCTGAATTCTTTCATGTGAGAGTGGTTTCCCAAATTGTGTTGATACTTTTTTTTTAAGCCACAAAAGGCAACTATGGGCATCTAAGCCAGCTCTAGGTCTATAAGTAGGTTACAGGAGCCAGATCCTACAGTCTGTCATTTGAAAATTAACGCTATTTTCCTGGTTCGATCATAGTATGAAACTGATGAGTTAGTAAAAAAAAAAAAAATAACTTTAAGATATTCTTAAATATGAAGTACATGAATAATATTGACTGGTGGCTCTTTTGTCCGAGACACCATTTGTAAGAGAGATATGTTATAGCAATATTAACACTTTGGAATGAGACTATTGTAATTGGAAAAAGAAAAGATAGTCCATTAAAAAACATCTTTTTCAGGTCTAATGAAAATCCGGTGTTCTTCGTCATGCAAAATTATGATATTTAATTCACAGGATTGTCTCTCAGTTTCAGACTTCTCGTTAACCATCATCAGTAATGAAAGAAAATGTCTATTCTTGATGGACGATCAGAGGGATGATATCAATCCATATCCTGAATATTTTACACATGCAACTTGTATAATTCATCTTTCTAAGCGAAAACCTTGTAGTCATTCCTATTGAATCTTTTTTTTTAATTGAGGTATAATTGACATCAAACATATTAGTTTCAGGTGTACAACATAATGGTTCGATATTTGCATATTATCATGAAATGATCGCTACAATAAGTCTAGTTAACACCAGCCACCATATATAGACAGACATTTTTATTCTTGTGTTATTGAATCTTAATCGACTTCCGCTCTCCTACTTATTTAAATGTGAAGAGGATCATAGACTTTGAGATTAGAAGGACCCTTAGAGACTGTATAATGTTTGAATTGCATCCTTTTATAGAAGAAGCAAATGAGGCTGAATTGCCCAAGGTCACTTGGTTGGAGGCACATCAGGAACTTTTCCAATTTTCAGCCCAGAAACATTTTCACCTTGCCATGCTGGGCTGTAATTGTTCTTTCTTAAACATCAAAGGGAGCACAAACCGCCTCTGACTTAAAATGACTAGAATGGCTTTATTATTAAATGTTTCATGCTATAAGGTTAAGTAGGGGTTCACATAAATAATGTGATTAATGCTTTTTGTGACCATGTGCTTTATATCTTCATAATTGGAATGCGAACATAGTTCATGACAGCCTAGCAGACCCTGCTCTTTATAAACGCTATGCAACAGCTGCACAGTATCACTCTGGCTCTTGAAAGTTTATGAAATAAAAGCAAACTACCGAAATAGCATTAACTGTATTTGGTTTATGAGAATTATTTTTGACTAATTATATATTTGACCAAGATTACTAACATTTCATAGTTTAGATTTCTGAGCCGAGTCTGCTGTTTTTATAACCACTTATGAATGGTGATGCTCTGTCCTATCTGTGGCCCATTCATAATGGATTTATGGAGAACTATTTGATAAGTCTAGCTTAGTTCAGTGTACTGCTACAGTCTTCCCTAAGGATGTACCCTTGAGGATGCATTAAAACATGCTTTCAGATTGCCTGATAGTTGTTTCCAGCTCAATAGATTTCATGGAATAGTCCACGAGATAGGTACTTCAAGAGCTTTCAGCACTTTCAGTCCTATCATGCAGATATCATAGCCAAAGTTGACAGTGATCCCATAATATCATGACCTGATGCAACTGAAAAGCATTATCATGTGCCAAATTTAAGCACTGCCAGATTGTAATGGCTGCTGTGATGCACAGCCCTGCTCACCCTTTAATGAAGAATGTGTTGGGTGTACTGTCAGCAGGTATCCTTCAGTCGTCAACCCGTTAGAGATTACCTCAGTTAGAGACAGCCATCTTACCCAAGGTCTTACTCTTTCTCAGATGACCAATGTCCAATGATTGATGGAATATAAAAGTCTGATTATTTTGGTTCAACTTAGGACAACTGTAGGTCCATCCTAGCTCCAGAGTTCGCACTGGCATTGATCAGAGCTCTTTTTTGGCGGTCCCTGTAGTCTGACTTTTTGTTTTGCCCATTTCTGCTTCTACTCCAACCCTTTCCCAAATATCGACTCCAAGGACACCCCGAAATAAACACCTTGCATGCAAAACTTTATCTCAGAGTCTGCTTCCCAGGAAACTCAACCTGGGAATAAATATTTGCCTTTTGCCTATTAACTGAGATGTATTGTCCAATATCATCATCTGTTTGCATGTCGGGCAATGCTATTCATAGAAAAATACATTAAAAAAAGTCAACCTATTTTTCAGGAGGATAGAAAGTAGTGTAGAAGCAGGAAGAATGGAGAAAAAAGGCACTGTATTTCTGTATTTTATTAAAGCAGGTGTTCTTTCTATAGTAGGTGGGGCAGGGAGTGTCTTGGCCAGGCAGCAGCTTGGTTATAGGCTTACTTGAAGGGCAAGGTACTCAAAATAGGTATGAATGGAAATAATTTCTTCAGTTCTGTTCCAGCTTGTTTTGGGGGAAGTCATGTGGCTGCAGGTGGTAAAAATGGGAAAGAGACCTGCTGGTTAGGTTACACCAGGCATTGCCTCTTGAATGCTTTGATTAGTGGTTCTTGATGGAGGGTTCAAATGTGTACTTTCTAATCTTCCAGTTCTCTTGCCTACTTATTATTCCTAGTAATTGGAAATATTTATCGTGGATACTTTTATTGGCATATAGTCCTAGGTGTTTAGGAGAGGCTAGAGGCGAGGAGGAGGCAGAAGTTTCCCAGGTATACAAGATGCTTGGAATTGGCTCTCATAAGTTCCTTGCTCACAGTGGGTGGTGAATAAAACTTTGATTAATTAAAGTCTTTCTTTGAACTGCTTTGGATCTGAGAAGAGCTTTGAATCTAACCTCAAACATCAACTAATCAACGTAGTTTTTTTGGTATATCATTTTTAGAAAGAAGTAGGAAATAGTAGCAAAATAAACTATGAAGAAATTTGTTCAATTTCTAGCTTTATCTTGGAGCCAGTATACATTCACTGCAATGTCTTTGAAATGTATTGAGTTTACAGCCATTCCTTGACTCCTGGGGCATAAAGTCTCTGTGTTTAAAATGATAGCCCCGACTCAGGTAAGAGCTTCAGGTAGTAAAGACTGATTCAATTATGTTTACCAGAGAGAGAGATCAACTTCTAAACATGAATCGATGAAATAGTTTCTGATTTATTCTCTTGTTAACTAGAAAATTCGATTAACAAAAAATCTGTACACTGAAGGGTCTTGTTAAATTTTCATTAATCAGATCTATAAGAGGAAATTAACATAATCTTGCTATGATTTGGAAAGAGATCTGTGTTAATGGTGAAAAGGGGTCTTTGGTCTTTAAAAGAACTCTTTACTAGGGAACAACTTCAGATCTAACAAACTGTTAAAGAAATACCCTTGTTTAGGGAAAAAGTCTTTCTTCTTTAGATGTATGACCTAAGGGCAGGTTGGAAATAAAAATGGTCAAATATAACCTAGGAGCAGGGAAGGCAAGAGAAGAAAACAGAAAAGTGCTTTATTTATGAAATGAACTTTTGAAAACAATTGAGGTGAGTATGAGAAAAGTCATTCATCTTTGGAACTAAATGGTTTAATATTTAGTGCTGGGAAATGTATAATATATTTAATAATTTACATATAAATATACAAATAAATTTGTGTATATAAATAAATATATACATATCCTCTCTAAACAGAAATCTTAAGTATGTTGTCATTAAAATTACTTCTGTAGAATAGATAATATAAATAGCATCAATCGCTATAATAATTTATTCAGCACATATTTTTATTTTTATGATTCTGTTTTTCTTTAAAATTTTTTTCATGGAGATACATTATATAGCAGACTATTATAATTTATTTAACAATCCCTCTTATTTTTTATGATTTTAAAAATATATGGGTAAATATTATTTGAGTCTACAGTTTTCCGTAATTTTAGAATTATTATTCTCATTTTACACATGAGAAAAATTGAGGATCAAAAAGCTAACTTTTAGCTAAGATCACATTTTTTAATTGGTAAAGGAGTTGTGGGATTTAAATCATCTGCTGACCCCAAAGCCTTTTCTAGCTACCTTGCTTACAGATATTAATTATTCTAGCAATTTTTAGCAAACTGCAGAGCAGACAGCCAAGGCACATTGCTATTGCTGTTCTTTCCCTACTGCAAATGTGGGATGGAGGAAGGTGAGTTCCCGGAATTGCTTCAGCTCACAAAGCACGTGGAATTGGAACAAACTGTCCTTGCCTTCTCACTTTCTCCGTTTGGAAGGGAAGTAGATTTTCAGAGCTTGATCAGATTATGAATGCCAGAGGGTGGTAACTCTCAGCGCTTCCCCTGGATGTGAGATATACTGACAGTTACTAATTGTTAATATTCTTTCTGAGAATTTCTTTCATGCTCTGTAATTTCAGCTCCCATCACTTCACATCTTGTTTTACTTTCTTGAGTTTGTCTTAGCACAGTTACACCAATTAAACTCTTGAGTAACAGAAAACTCAAGGGAATGCAATACAGATTACCGTATTTTCCACTATCACATGTACCAGTAGGCAAGAGGCATGAAGTCCTTTAGTAACAGTGTCTAGCAAAAGAATATCGCACAGAAATAATTTCCCAGCTTCCACATTTATGAGAACCACTTACTGTGACTTGTTTGGCAGCATCTTTACTTACCATCATTCTTATTCTACACAACATGGGTCGCTCTGTATTCCAGTCATTGTGCTGGAACACTCTGCTGGCAGTGCATTTTGATTAGTAGCAGAGTTCTGTGAATAGCTTATCAGAATTTCTGATGCCTCCTTTGAAGTATTGTGTGCAGCTATGTAGATTTATTTCATGAACATCTTCAAATTTTGGTACACTGACACCTGATGCCTAACTGCAAATGCAAACTTCGGTGATAATTTCCAACCAAACCTATTCTCTCATAAACCTGGTAGTTATAGCACTATTTTTGTAATTAGGGGCCTAAAAACTTATCTTTTAATTATCTTCAACTCTTTTTCCTTAGGTGGACAAATACTGTGTTTTGTTGCTTCTGCCTTCTCAATATTTCTCTAATACTGTATTTTTTTTCAAATTGGATGTATGGGTTACTAGCATACTGCTAGCTGTTTAAAGACTTTCCAGGGAATCAAATGAATTTGAAAAATGGTATACTAAAAAAAAGTTAAACATGTTTCTTTTTGGCAAGACTTTCTAGGTCTTTTTTTTGAGTACATTTCAAATGTTCAAAAGAGGAATGTAATATATGACATTGCTAAAGTTTATTTGCTCAAAAACAATCCCAATTCACCAATTATATAAATATTAATAATACTGGTATTAACGAATATTCAAAGATGTTCATTAATAAATGCTAATGTTCTAGTTCGGGAAATACTGCTTGAATCCGTTCTCTTGATTTCCACATACTTTTCTATTCAGATCAAGTCATCTTGCTCAATTCCTGTCATGGATGTTTTTAACAGCTATACTCTCCAATCTCAACTCTAAATTTAGCCTTTTTACTGTTAACATTGGTCTCTTTCCAATCCATAGTAAGATTATGTTAATTTCCTCCTGACAACCATTTAATTTTCCTTAATGTCTCCAGAATAAATTACCTGTAAATAAACTCATGGTGTTCAGAGTCATCGATGATCAAGCCACAATACACTGTCTATTTAATCTCATTACAAATCTGTATTATTTGTTTATGATAATCCATTGACCTGGCACAATCTTCTATTCCTTTCTAAAATTCATCTCTAGCATTTGTAACCCAAGTATTAGCTGCAGTAACCTCAACCAATGTGAATTGTCTTTGCCACCTCTAAGTATAGAAGATGGCATTAATTTTGAGAATTCTATGTCACTAGGTACATGTTAAAAAAGAATATAAAAATCAAGTATGAGAAAAAATAAATCACATGCTCTTACTACCTCAAAATGACTATAGTTGAAAGTTGTCACCTATCTTTATAGTAATATATCTGAATGCTTGTGTCTATCGGTATCTATTTATATCTGCATGTACACACACACACACAACACACCACACACAATATACCACTCACAATACACACCACACGCACACACATACACACACACACACAGATCATACTCTACTGTCTTGTCAGTCGTTGAACATTTTCTATGGCAAAAATAGAATTCTGAAGTGAGATTGGAGCATTGTGCTAAATTTAACAAAATGCATTTAAATTGATAAATATAAATGTCTCAAGTGGGTTAAAAATACACAAAAGAGAGAGTGGCTTTGTAACAACACGTGTAGGAAGGATTTAAAGGTTTAGTTCATGGGAAGCAGTATATATTCAAAAGTATAAAAGACTTAAGTAATCATAAAAAAGTTAATAGGACTTTAGCCGCACTAGAAACATAGTACCAAATTAAAGAGAAGTGTTTGTCTCATTCTAATCTGCTTTGTCAAAACACACATTCGATGAAGTGTTTAATTCTGAATCCTAACATTTCAAGAGATATGAACCAAATTGGAATTTATTCTAATTTCTGAGGCACTGCCATGTGAAAGAGACATTAGGCTTGCTCTGAGTGTTCTCAAAAGACAGAGATTGAACGAATATGTGAAAAATGAAGGATCTCAGCTTTTTAGTTTAATATATAAAATGTGCCATTAAAATGTAAACCCATAATTTGAATTAACATTATTCTCATATTTAGCTTTATATTAAATACCCAAACCAGTAATACATTTCTTTTCCTAACTGCTTAAAGATTATATTTCAAAATATTATTTTGTGTATTTATTGGTTTTTTTTTTTTTTTTTTTTGGTTAGACATCTAATTGTTCATAAAACAATTGCCCCAATTGCTCCCTCCCTCCCCTGGCCCTCCACTTAGCCATCGTATTAATGCTAACTGCATTCCCTCTGCTGTGCTCCCAATCCGCGTGCCCAACTATCAACTACTAATTTGTACTTCTTTAATCCTTCACCCCATTCTCCCAGTCCCCCAATCCCCCTCCCCTCTGTCTGTCATCAAATTGTCCACTATATTGTGAGTCTGTTTTTGATTTGTTTGTTCTTTTTCTTCCTTTGATACTGCACATAAGTGAAATCATATGGTATTTCTTTTTTTCTGTCTGACTTATTTCACTCAGCATAATAACCTCTAGGTCCATCCATGTCGTTGCAAATGGTAGGATTTCATTTTTTTTTAATGGCTGAGTAATATTCCATTGTATATATGAACCATAATTTCTTTATCCAATCGTCTGTTGATGGGCATTTAGGTTGTTTCCATATCTTGGTTATTGTAAATTGTGTTGCCATGAATGTTGGAGTGCACAGATCTTTATGATTTATTGTTTTGGTTTTCTTTGGACAAATACTCAGAAATGCTATTGCTGGGTCAAAAGGTATATCCATTTTTAATTTTTTTAGAGACCTCTATTCTGTTTTCCATAGTGGCTGTACCAATTTGCAATCCCACCAACAATGTATGAGGGTTTCCTTTTCTGCGCATCTTCGCCAACATTTGCTGTTATTTATTGTTTTTTAATTCATATTTGAAACTTACACAGAATTTTTCGAAATGATCGTACCAATTTACACTCCTACCTACTATGAAAGCACATTCCATTACTGCCAGAATTTGATATTTGATAGTGTTTTTGTTTTTAGCTGTTCAGGAAAGTATGTTAATATCTTAAAGTGGTTATAATTTGCATTTCTTTGAGTATATTTTCATATGTTTATTTACTATTTGGATTTTCTCTTTTTTGAAAGGCCCATTGAAATCTCTTCCCCATTTTTCTTAATGACAGGATTTTTCTTATTGATTCGAAATAATTCTTTATATATTTTGGATTCAAAACCTTTGCCAGTTATTGAATTGAAACATTACTTCCCACTCTGTAGCTTGTCTTTTGGATCTCTTTATACTGCCTTTTCCAGAAACAGAAGTCCTAAAATTTAATGTAATCACATTGCCAGTCATTTTTTTTTAAGATCAGTGCCGTGTCCTATTTCATAAATATTAGTCTATCCCAAAATCACAAAGATGTTTTCTTATAATAATTTTTAGAAGCTTTACCGTTTTGTCTTTTATATTAAGAAGGACTTAACGCAACTGACCTGTGATCGATTTGTTTCTCTCTGATTACTGACCTGGTCTATTCTCTTTATAAACATAATAACTAGACCTCCAAATAAATATAATAATAATGGTTGCTAGAAATGTCCTTATCAATGGAATGATTTGAGCAGGATGCCTCTGGTTTAGGATTGGTTCTTATAAACAAACCTATAATTTATGAGGCATGGCTCCTTGGAGAATGTCACATAGGCTATAAAACTTTTTTGGTTATAAAATGACATGTTTCATAACTTAAAATTTCCCCTCTGTATGAAGTAACCTGTATATGCATTAGAAACCTCTTTCATTATTCAGGACCAGAAAACTCCTGTCTGATGTAGGAAGGACTTAGGGAGCCACAAAGGATGTTTCAGACCTTTTCCAGCTTTGCTGGTGCCTCTTGATTGCTTGTATGCTTGACATGATCAGTAAAGCTTAATAAAGAGTAAGAGTTCTGATTTATATGAGTTCGAATTGACAATCACATACTTAATATTAGGTTAAGGTCTTGCATGTATTTTGCCAGATTTGTTCCTAGATATTTGGTATTTCCATGCTATTTTCAATGCAGTTTTAAATTCTTATTTTCTAACTTTGTTGCTGGCACATAGAATTTACTTTGTATGCATCAGCTTTCAAAGTTTTGATTATTCTAATAATTTATTGTATATTTTTTAGATTTTTTTATGTACACAACCATTGTTTTCTTTAAATTTTATAGTTTTATTTCTTGTTTTCCATTATTTATATGCCTTTTATTAATTTATCTTCTTATTTTTTGCATTAATTATGAACTCAAGTACATTATTATGAACTCCCCAATTTTAGAAGAAAAGCATTAAGTATTTCACCATCAATTATGTTAGCTGTATGATATTTTGTAATACTCTGTACCAAATTAATAAAATTCTGTTTCTCGTTTGCTAATAATTTAATTTTTTAAAAGTCATGAATGGGCGTAAAATTTTATCTTTTTTTTGCAACTAGTGAAATGATTTTTCTTCTTTATTCTATTGATATTTGAATATATAAAAATGAAATTGATTTTTAAAAACTTTTCAATGGTAATATAGCAGTCCTGAAAAGTATAGCGTTACAAGAAGTATTATTATTTCCACTGTAACTGTCTTAGTAAGACAGAGCTTGTAAATTTTGGAAGGAAGCTGAGAAGAAATAGAGGTAGCAGAAAAGGGCCTTCTTATGTTCTGTCAATTCTGTCTACAGTATCAGCAGTCTCTGGTTGACTATAAAGAACATTTCTTGTTTAATCTGAAACTTCTAAGGTACAAGTGGCCCTGTAGTCATGGTAACAACCTCGATTAATCTTTCATAAAATGAGATAAGCAAATTTTAAGATAAATATTGTAGTAAATAGTCCCTAAGGGTCAGAGATTTTCACTGAGAAACTAAACATTATAGGAGAGTGGGTGGCAATGGGAACTACTAATTCTGAACTTCAATTGTGGGAGATTTTCACTGTTTGCATCAAAGGCATGGCATCTCCAGGACCTACATTATCAACTGCCCACAATTATGGATGTGGAAATGAAAGCTCAGAAAGTTTAGGTGACGGGCGGCAGCCACATATCTCGTCAGTGGCATGGGGTCATCGTTGGAGCTCGTGACTCTGATCCACTGTATACTGTGCCAGAGTGCAACCGAAAATAGGAAGCCTTGAAATGTACAAGAGAGGGGATTTCCTACTAGGTGTCTTCCTATAAAGTCATTTAGGTAAACATATTGAAAACAAATATTCTATAAGAACTGTAGAAGAAGGGCAGGATATTTTTAAGGGTCTGATATTTCTATTACCTTTACTATGGCATCAGTCAAGCTTGCAGTAGCAATGTGAGATGGTTTCTTTATTTGTTTCCCAGTATGTTTAAACAGTTACATTATCGTGGTCCTGACAAGTTCCCGCAATTTACTCTTGAATTGAGATTATATTTCTGTCATTTCGGGGGCTCCTTTTCCGAAGACAAGAATTAAGTATTTCTGGTAGATTCTCATATACCAGTAAACCACTCGACCCTTCCTTAGAGGATGTTTTGTGTTAGAAAAAAAAAAATCTTAGGCAACTTCTGAGGTTGATTGTCTACCTTTTGTCTCAGTGGTCACCCATGGTCATTCCTGATAGTTGTGACTATTGATTCAGTAATGTGTCCTCTTGGGAGAGTTAGAGAGACTTCATTGCTCATATACAGAGGGGAACGCTAGTTTTGCTGCACTCGGGCCCGACCTCATTTTCCCCTCACACCCGGAATCTCGACTAGGAGAACAGATTCTCAGAGATGAGGCACAGCTCTCTATTATGAACAGAATTGTGTCCCCCTAAATTCACATGTTAAGGCTCTAACCTCAGATGCCTCAGAATGTGACTGTATTTGGAGATAAGACCTTCAAAGATGTGATTAAAAGGAGGCCATTATCATGGGCTCTAATCCAGTCTAATGGGTGCCCTTATAAGAAGAGAAAATTTGGACACAGAGAGAGACACCAGGGATATGCAAGCACAAAGGAAAGACCATGTGAGAACACAGCAGGAAGACAAGCCAAGGGTGGAGGAGAGATTCGTAAGCCAAGGAAAGAGGCCTCAGAAGAAACCAAACCTACCAACATCTTCATCATGGGCTTCTAGCCTCCAGATTGTGAGATAACATATTTCTGTTGTTTAAGCCACCCAGTCAGTGGTATTTCGTTAGGGCAGACCTAGCGAACTAATATACCCTCTGACCTCATTCCCTGTATTTCACTCTTACTTCATAAATTTCTTCCTCCTTCCCACCCTCCCTCCTTTTCTTTCTAATTCCCTGTTTCCCTCCTTTTCTTTCAGAGAACCGAACTACTTTGTACATGCCCTATCCTAGGAATTAGAGTAGTGCCTGCTTATTCTTGATGCCTGCTGCTCTGCTAGAAGCTACACTGCTGCTTTGTCCCACTGTGTGCTGTGGCCAGACACACTCTGGGAAGTATTGCTGTTGGCTATTGCTTTTTCCTTAGGTGAAATCTCTGGTCTCGTCTTTCACCTGCTGAGGTTGGGTTCTTTCATTTCTTCCCACTTATTGCAGAGAGCAAAATTCATCCAAGTATACTAGTGGAAGAGGAGTATTTAGAATGAAGACTCTGATATCAGAATTTCTTTCCCATTGTTGGGGTTTTACTCACATCTTCTTTATCAAAGGTTAACCTGGAAAAAGCCAGCCCCACATCTAGCTTGGTCCAAAGAAACCAATTGTAAGCCATCTTTTTTTCAGCTCCTAAGAGATCCAGGTGAGGTTGGGAGGTGGAGGGAAAACGGTCATCACCCTGCCATCACTTCTCGGTGGACAATTTTCAGTCACTGCCCACAGCCTCTAAGTCAGCCAAGTTTTCTGGGCACCAGAAAATTATCTCATTCCTTTGACCCTCAACAGCAACCTGTGCCACTCACCCAGTATTGCAAGGGCCATGAAGTCACCACCTCCTGCAATTCTCTTGGAATCCTAGTGCAGAAGAGGAGAAACCAAACCCTTGGGTTCTGGGCTGATGGATTCATACTTTGCAAAGGCTATTTAACCTCTGTTTTTTTTGTTTGTTTCCATCAGGAGTTTAACTTGGCATCAAGTGTTCTTAGCATGGATTTTATAAATTAACTTCATGAGTTCATAACCCTTAGAACTGTGTGCGGTAGTGCATGCGTATGTCCATTCCCCCCGCACCCCCAGGAGATTTATATTCTCAAAGGGGTTCAGAGACTACCACAACACTCTGAATTGTTGATTTCTAATACTTACGTCGATCTGACTTAAGCAGAAGATTCTGTAACTATTTCTGTCCTTTTGCTATTGTCATGTGATCCACAAAGCTAACCTTGATTGAAACACGTGAAACTGCCACATTTGAGTTTGGTATTGTGGTAATATCACATATGTTTCAAATGATTAATAACAGATACTATAAATATTTCTTTTGGTATTTGTTATTTTAAAAAAGTTCTTGTGGATCGCGAAAAGATCTTTTGATGAATTTTAGTTTTATCAAAAAAAAAAAAAGTATTTTCTTACCACTGTCCTTTGATATGACTGCGAGCCTGTTACCAAGATGAAAAGTGTCTGAAAGAGTCATTCTGGGAGAGGCTGACTCATTTTTTTTATAAGGATTTTTAGGGTATTTTCCAATTTTCAAGTTTCTGTTTGGTTTTTCTATCATTCTCTGTATAAAACAACTGACTCTAATTAGATTTTATAGGGATTTTTTTTTTTTAAAGAATGCGTATTTGTTAATTTCTTGTTTTATCATGTGTATCATCAGTTACAGACTCCAAATTATTTTTAAACCAAACCCAACACTGACTGCACAACCCTGTAAATTACTTTATTTTCCCATAATGGTTCTGAGCACATGCAGCTTGTTTAAATAAAACCAGCAGCAGTAATTTGGGTGTAGCAAGGGGGCATTGTGAAAATTTCAGATAGTTGTTAGGACTTTGGGTAGCTTTCATTAAAAAAGATTATTCAAACTCTTTAGGATGTACCAGGGTATACCAGGTTATTTAACCAAATTTTGGATCAGGACCATTGGCATAATTTGTGGGTCTATGGTAACTTTTTTTTTTTGAATTCAAGAATACACGATTACATTAACATGGTTATAATATATTATGTGATAAATGTAAAAGATTGGAATATCATTTCAACCTCAGTCATTCCTCAGATTCAGTCTTTTTAAAGAAATATAAGTCTTGCTCTCTGCTACTATATAAGGAGGAAGAAATTGGGATGGAGAAGGCAAGTAGAATAAGAAATTTAGTGTGGTTAGGTTTTCAGTCGGGTTTCTTAGTAAATCCTTCCTTGTTCTTTCCCAATCTGAAAGTATCCATTATTTCAGGATTGAGCAATCTCTTAGGGGAAGTAACTCAGAAGGAATTATAAAAGAGATGGCCCTTCTTCTTCCCTGCTCCGGAACTAATCTCTTCAGAGAGTGTTAAAATGAGCGACCCCAGAGAGTACTTTTAAACAGCTGCCCTCTGTTGAGTCCTGTAAGATTGAAAAAAAATGTTATCTGAATGGAGCTCTTCTTGATCTGTGATTATAAATGTGAGTGGATAAGGAAGAGAGGAAGGGAAAAGAACTGTGGAGGAAACACACTGCTAGGTTCTCTCGGTCTAACTCCAAACAACAGAGCCTCCCGTTTCCAAGATACCGCCCAGTCCCTTCAGCTTGGCTAACCACGGCCCCTTCTTTAAGAATTTCATTAGGCCTCCTTATTTTTCACTTAAATAGCAGAATCCAGTTATGTTCACACCATCTCTGGTTTTCCCTACTGCCTGCCTAGCCCCCATCTCTGTCTACTTCTACGGTTCTCTTTTCCAGCCCTTAATTCTGACTCCGAATTCTTACCAATTTCCCCTCCTCGTTGTCCGGGGTTTTCCTTCTCTCTCTCTGTGTCTCTCTGTGTGTCTCTCTCTGTCTCTCTCTGTCCCTCTGTCTCTGTCTCTGTCTCTGTCTCTGTCTCTCTCTCTCTCTTTTAGCATTCATTACTTACTAGGAAAGTCTTTTGAAAGACTTTGGGGTACATTTGGGAGTTGGGCAGCAAGAATCTTAACAGAGGGAGGTTATGTCTCTCAGCTTCATGATGCCAGATGAAAACCATCCCAACTGTGTGGCATTAATACAGACTTGATAGAAAAGTGTCTTATAGCTGAGTGGACCTCATGAACAGAGCCTGAGCTGGGCCAGTTTAGTTGGCTTTTAAAATGACTTGGTCTATGTTCAGGAAGTCTTCTATCTTAATCAAATAAAACACAGAGATTACAAGTTTTTTATTTTGTGCTCGTATAGATTTTATTTTTTAATGTTGAAATAGAACTCCTTGAAAGTTCCCATGGAAAGACTCTTATCTAAATGCCTCTTTAATGCTTAGTATTATGAAAAAATGAGAAGGCATCAATTTTAAATAAGATATTTGAATACTTATCAAAGGTGGCAGATCTAAGGTGGAAATAAACGGCTGCTGACTTGACAGAACATAGGAGTAATTGGCAAAATTCTTCATGTTTACCAAAAGTCACTGAACAAAAGACCTAGTTGCATTCTGGCTGGTTTGGGGTAAATTTCCTCATGCTTTAATTTCCTACCCATGAAACGAGGGCTGCAGGAAGAGGAAAAAGCATTGGCTTCTAAGGTTTGGGCTCTAAAATTTCGTGATTCTGGGACAGTTTTTTTCAAAATTACTCCCTTTATTGTCAGACCCCAATAACTGAAATTCTACACTTAGAGATTGTTTTGTAAAACTTAAGTTGAAGATATTTTTCTCTGGGGAGAGAAAATGAATTGTGGCAATATGAATATTAACCATTTAGCAGAAGAATAATTTACCAGACAGCAAGCTGAAGGAATCCATCAAGATACCAGTAAGGCTTATGAAAGAATTAGAGTTTATAAAGGACATTAGCAGGGGATAATTCCTTCATAATAACTTGGTCCTCAAGATTCTGGGTGCTAAGGAAGATGTAAAAGGCTGAGAGATGTGATGGACCAAAGGCCAAATTTATTTTACAGTTTTTCAAATAGCTGACTGATGCTGGAAGAAAATGGTTCTTTCTCTGAAAGTTCTGAGATGATGGTATGGCTTAGATGACTCACTTCAAAGGTACAATGATCAGTTTCCATAGGGTTTATCTTACTTCCTGGAACGGTGATATTTTTGTACAAGAACGTTGATGAGGATTTAGATGTGTGCTATAAGCCCAATTAAGGAAGGAAGCAAAGATGCTTATATTTCTTCGATACAGTGTGTAGGTTCTACAGATCTGAAATTTGAATCCACATCAAAGGAACTGAAAAGGAAAAAATTAATCAAGACAGATAAGCATATCATGCAGTACCAGAAAATGAGGAACAATTTGAAATGATGTTTTGGCAGGGGAAGAAATTACTCTAGTGGGAGTCAAACAAGAGAAGAGTCTGGGCCTCGTGTTAGATAGGCTGGAAGTGAAACCTGGCTCTCTCCCTCCTAATTGTGTGCATTTGGGCAAGTTGCTTAACTTTTGTGATTCTGTTTCATTCTCTACTTCTTAGAGTGGGGGATGAAATGAAACAACTTGTAACAAATGAGACATCACTCATTCTTGATAAAGAGTTGTTATTTGTGTCGTTGGCAGTAAGACTGTCTTCAGGTGAACACATCAAATTTAAAAAATAATAAAAAGGTCTTGCCAATTATACTCAGTGAGAGACTAACTCATCAAGATTGGCTTTGCTAGTTCTGCTTTGCTCTCCTTGCCCTCTTGCTTCCGGTTGAAGTGACCCACGAGCAGGATCTGCCAGTGTCTAGTGTTCATACACAGAGTTCGCAGTGAGGGCCGAAGCCTGGAAGTTTCTAGAAAGGTCCTGAAGACATTTCACCATCTCACCAGGATCCCTTGAACACAGGATTCTCTCTCCCGTTATATGCATTAATGAAGTCCAAAATATGATCTAATGTCCACTACATAGGAAATTCTCTTATGACACAATTTGAAGCAGCAAATTCTGAATTATGTTTTGTGCTGTGCACTGTTCAGTATGAGTGAGTCACGTGAAATGCAGTGACAATACATGATTCATTTGTATTTTATGGTGATTTCCTGTGCATTGGAAGGGGTTTTGGAACCAGAATATTTAAGTGGCACTTTCAAAAGTTCCTTGTATTTTTGACATAAATTAGATTGTGGCTCCCTATACTTCTGAAGCAATTTACCCTACTCAAAAATAATTTATGCCAGGTGCTACTGACTCATTGCAAATAGGGCATGTGATTCACACAATGAGATTTTACTGCCTGGCTCACGTGACCGTAGTATGCTTTAGTGCCGAGTAAGTTTTCTAAGACTAGAGAATTTGACTAGTATAAAGTTGAAGTTTTCGTTTTAGGTACCCCCTCTTCTAAGAGTCTTCAAGGATGAGGGAAATGGTGGGCACACTGACAGATGTTTAGTTACTGTGTGGACATCGCATTTCCAGAGCTCTTCTCACTCGAGCTAATAATCCTGCATCTGATTTGTTGTAGTTCCCTCAGCTTGTAATTTCCCTTCAACCAAATTATTACTGACCCCGGGAGGATGTGAACTTCCTCAGTTTCGTGTGGAACACAGAAGCGTGCCAACGAAGAGGCAGGACGTGGAAATATATTTTCTACTAAGTTAAATTTCAGTCTGTGTTGGCACCAGGGTCTCATCTACAATTCGAGACACCCCCGCCTTCCTGGATAAACAGGCAGGGCAGGGAAGTGGCTGTGTTCTTCCCTTACTCCTTTCTTGCTTCCTTTCCTTCTTTGTTTCTATAATGAGCTGAAATGGTCGCCCCCACAAAAGATGTGTCTGTATTCTTATATCCAGAACTTGTGAATGTGACCTCATTTGGAAGAAGGATCTTTACAGATGGAATTGTTAAGGATTTTGAGAGGAGGAGCTTATCCTGGATTATTCAGCTGAACCCAAACTGCAATCGCTTGTACTCTTAAAAGAAAGGCACACAGAGAAGAGAAGGAGGAAATGTGACTGTGAGGCAGAGACGAGTGATGCGGCCTGTAAACCGGTCATTGCCAAGAGCCTCCAGAAGCCTGAGACACAGGAAGGATGCTTCCCTAGAGCCTTTGGAAGGAATGTGGCCCTACTGACACCTTGAGTTTAGTCTTCTGGCTTCCAGGACTGTGAGAGAATAAATTTCTGTTGTCATAAGCCTCCCAGTTTGCGGTGGTCACAGTGGCTGCGGGAAACCACTATGGCTTCCTCTACACTTTCTCTTCGCCCCGTTTTAATTCTTCTGGTTTAATTCTTTTAATTCTTCACTTGCCTCTTTATGCCCTTCATCGAAATAGTCTCAATATCACTCTCTGTGTCTCTCCCTCTCTGTCTCTCATCTCTCTTTCTGTCTTTCTCATATCATTGCCAAGACAAATCACTTACCAATAATTAATGTGTATGGTTATCATTGAACTTTTGCAAAGTCAATTTCACTGTTAAGTCAACTAACCATATTTCAAACTTTAATGGACATATGAATCACTTGGGAATTTTGTTAAAAATGCAGAGTTCTACCGTAAGACATTTCTGAGTTTATTAGTCTAGAATGGGACCTAGGAACCTGCTTTTTAAACAAGAACCTGAGGGATTCTTGTATAGATAGCCATCAATCTATACTTGGGAAAACATTCAAGTAAGGCACAACTTCCTTAGTCTGCTATCAAAAAGCTGATGTAGATGTGTAGGAAGGGGTTTTCAGTCCCAAAGCCGATTACAATCCAGTAGGTGGTATATATAGTGGTATGCCGAACCCAGGCCTCTGTTTGTGAAAATATGGGTAACATCAAAAGGATTAGGTTACATTCATATTTGACAATGCACAGTGGGCAATTCAAGGAAACTTGAGTGTTTTTTAACAGTGAGCTGAAAGCCAAGAGGGGCCGCATGCCATTTTCTGTCATATCCTTTATTGCCACTGCCTGGGAGAGAAGACTGGGAGGGGGTTGCTGGGCCATGTTCTCACACACTGGCCAGTTTTTGGTTCTGCCTCATGGCCGTGCCATTCAGGGCAAGTGGCTTCATCGGTTTTGCCTCACAGTGGGGCATTTCTCTCCATCTTTTGTTTAGAAACTCTAAATGCAGTCCAAAGGGAAGCTCAGCTTCGGAATTCTGAATGCGCTCTGACTAGAAGCAGCTGCAGCACAGACTTCTTTCAGTCTTTCTCCTGGGATCTGGGAGTTTTGGGAGGTGTTTGGTTTTGTGGACTGTTGTCTAAGGTCACCCAGCGGGGAGGACGTCCAGCTCTCACTCGTTGGTTGGCTGTAAATGGTACTACATCTGGGACAGAAATTGGAGGCTGAAGAGGGTTGTTAATTTGTGCCTTTAGGAGGGTGTTGTCTGCCTCTTACGGCTTTGATGGGGAGTGTAGAATAATTTTTTTTGCCTTTTTTTTTTTTTTGATAAATGGAGTAAGTATTCTCTCATGAATTAGAAATGCTGGTTTATTAGGCACGTCTGCTATAAGGACCCCATTACATCCTGTCTTTACTCTTCCTGGATGCCTTCAGGCCATACTGCCTTTGTCTCCTCCCTGCCTCCTCACAGCACTCCTCAGACATATGGTTTGTTCCTTAGTGGCACCTTGTCTTGACCTGTTCTTTAATCATTTTACACGTACTGTTGAAACTGCTCCTTTAGGCCAGGCTTTATGCCTTTCACACCAACAGAGTAAATACACAGCAAATTCTTTACAGATTGATTTAAAATCTTATCTTCTTAAAGGTTGAACTTTAAAAAAGCACGGTGTTCTCTACCTGTCACTAAGCAGTGGTTCTCAAACACTTAGCCAAAAGGGTTTTTGCAATAGAAATTGCTGGGCCCTACCCCCAGCATTTCTGCTTCTGCTTCTGTTAGAATTTTTAATGTTTCCAGCTAATGCTACTGACCCAGGACCGTCCTTGGAGAACCACTGTTTTAGAGAATGTTGTTTGTTTCCTATTACATGATACGAAAGTCTGCCTCTTATATATATTTTTGGGAGATTAAATGATGTCTTTGTTTGCAGTCCAAGCACCAGATTTAAAATTGGTAAGTAAGACAAGCGAATGTGATCAGCACCTCTGTAAGCGTTGTAACAGTCATCCAGCTCAGTTGCAAACCGTGGTTCCTTTGAAACATGGTAGGCTGCCTTATGTGTCAGGCTCAGCTTTCTAACTCATGCTTTTTGACTTAGAACCATTTTCCTACAGGCATCCTCTTAATCCCTTGTTATTTGTCCTGATCATGTTTCTCTTTGTTTCATTTCCATTTTAGGAGAGGTGTCTTAGCATACGATGGCCAAGAAATCTCAGCTTTGGGAAAAATGACCTCCCTCCCACCGACTACCTGTTTTAAAGCACATTAGTGTAATAATGAAGGTTACAATAAGTATTGTGCACTTTTGTTTTAGTTCCTTGGCCTTTTGAGGCTCTTCAGTTTAACATTTCCTGCTAATTTCTGGCCTCATAAGTGTAATGAGCTGGGTTACAGAACTTCTGACGGTGAAAGCCCTTGCTCTTTGAAAAAGTATTCTCAGTTGGAAAAATATACCTTCATTTAGCTAAGTGGAACAAAATTGAATGAGATCAAAAGTTTTGATTAATCTGTTCTATTATGGGAGCTTCACACAGCTCTCAAAACTTCAGAACTAATATTTTGAAATCCTAGTTCCTTATTCAGCTTTACAGGGCACGTTTGACCAGAGGAGCATGTCCCCTGGACTTTAACGATATCTGCATAACAGATCAGATTTTGGGAGGTCTCTTCTTTTCCCTGAACCCCTATCTAACCTAAAGCCCTTGTCATTTATTGTTCAGTGTCTGACTGTACTTTGCTTGCGGGAGACTCTTTGGTCCATCTCTCTGTTTGCAGTAGGCTTCATGAGGATAAGATTATGAGACTAAAACAATCAAATCATGAGACTAAAACAGGTCAAGAGAAAATAGGCAAAACAGCAGAGAAAGACTAGTATTGGAATTCACAAGCAGAAAAGAAGCAAGACTTAAACAAAGACAACTCATTTAGAATAGGCTGTGAAAGCAGCTACTCGAGGAACTACCATCCATATACCCAGAACTAAATAAAACTATGCCTTGGCTGTTTTTTATTGAAAAGATGAAAGGAAGAGATTGCAAAAGAATAAAGAAAAAAATAATAATAACTGTTTAAGTAACTACTCCAGAACAAAGCTCCTGGCATTCTAAGTTCTTCAGAAGAAATACACCATAGAAATGTTATAAACAACCAGTCTCCTCTCCTTGCGATCTCTCAAATCCTTTGCCCTTCTGGATATGGTAATACAAATTTCAAAGTTGTAGTGCAGTTTTTAAAAAAATGATTTGTAATTGTGGAGATTTCTTTGTTTAGTACAATCTGTCCTGTCAGTAACTTACATGGGCCAAGAGTAGCGTGGCGTCCTTGGACCTTGTAAGAAGGAGTAGTAATTAGAACTGGATGAATCCCATTTAACACAGTGGTCTGATGTCAGGACCACACCCTTGTTCCTGAAATTCAGAGAAAAGTTAAATTGGTACAAGAATAAATTCTCTTAAAACATTTGCTTCCTGGACTTGACATTTTGGTGTTTGGGTTCTTTTGATGTTTAGCATCAAACACTGATTAGTAAATAACAACGGGAGCTTTTCTGAGAACACCACATGGACATGGTAATTCATAAAGTAGGAGCTGCCAAATGTCCAGGAGTCTGAATTTTTTAGGCTCTTGGACTGCAATTCCAGCACCCACGACCCTGTTTGTTAACTAGGGGTCTCTACCGTGCCCAGGGAAACAGTACTCTTTGATCTTATCCTCATGCTCATTCCCATTACCCAAGATGCCTAAAGCTTTTTTTTTTTTTCCTCACGAGGGTCAGAAACGGTTCTTCCTATTTAAGATAATTTTTTTTTGAGATTCGCAACTGCATGTCTGGGACTAGATAACAAAAATATTTTCATAAGGGTCTAAATATAAGAAGGTGAACCTAGCTCATGACACAGGGAGGGATTCTGACTGCTTTTCCAATGACAGTGAACCAAGAGTGAAATGGAGAGAGGAGTCATGAAAACCAAGGGCATACACGAAAAAAATAAAGTCCATCAGAAAAGCAATCTGATCCCAGGGCTTTATTCAGCACTTTTCTCAGTCTTTGGGCCTTTGACAATCACTTTTTTCAAATGTAAGAAAATAAGGATAGTCTTCCAGAACAGAGAACAAAATATCTTTTCCAAAAATTAGATTACACAGACTGACTGGGGATCAAAGCAGTTCTTAATGGGGAGCTGGATTGATGATAAACCTCCCCAGAGATAGTTAGGATTATGGAGTGAGGGGAAGAACTTTGTTTTGGCTCCAAAAAAATCTAACTGAATTTCTACTTGAAGTTTGAACTCAAGGTCAAGATAACCCAGCATTATTCTGGAATAAGATAGTTTGCTTCCTCGATCAGTTTCTTTATGAAAAGCTTTGCATCAATTAATAATAGTAGCTAGCATATAATTAGTAAATAGGTATTTTAGGAATCCTAAAAGATTTGGGGGACATAAAGTTTCTTGAAAGAGAAAATCTAGGAAATTAATGGGATCAGTAGCTTCACTTGTAAGAATTATACTATTCAGTTGTAGAAGACAAGAACTCTGTCGAAGAGACGCTCTTAAATTAGAAAAATTTTAATATGATGGCAAAAGATGAATTAAATTAATCTCGATAAAGAAAATGGGAGAAACTGCAATAAAAGAGAACACATTATGTTTCTGGGATTACACTGCACAGAATACAACAAGCATCTGGGAATATCTTCCAGTAAGAGTTCATGGAAAGTTTGTATGCAAAGCAATTGAAGTTATAATGGAAACTCTCACTTACTTGGCACTCTCTATGGACCACGCTCTGGCTAAGCGTTTTACAAACAATATCTAATTTAATTCTTAACACAATCCAGTGAATTAGATATTCTTACTCCTGTTTTACGGATAAAGAAAATGGAGGTTTAGAAAAGTTAAAACACATGTCTGGAGTCTCAGAGCTAATGCGCTGGGAACTAGAATTTTAGCCCGTGTGTGTCTCACCGCAGCCTTTTTCTTTAACCTCTGGGCTCCTGTGTCTGCATCCACTGTTTCCTTTAACTGTCTCTTAGGGGAGTTCAGTCCAAACACCTGTCAGAAATCTCGGTCAATCTTGGAAATTAATTTTTAATTTGTACGGGTTTAATTTAATCGTTATTAAAACACTGTAATCCTGAAGTGAGACTGAGATTTAAAGTCAATTTAAATTAGTCGGACTATCACATGTTATATGTGAAAATATGCGTAGCTTGCCATTAAAAAAAGGCCGCCCATATTAATTTCAGCGGTTTCTAGCATAAGCATATTTATGTGAGATTAGTATTTAAAAAAAAATCTATTGTGCTTTTCATCTAGATTTAGCATTTGCTGGCATAAGCATATTTATATTAGATTAGCATTCCATTGGGTTCAAATATTTGCTTTTTGCTTCAGTGAACACCTGTTAGTCACATTAGAAATCTGTTTTTGACTTTTGCTATTTAACAAGCCCATTATTTGGCAGTCACCTTTTTAGAAGTGACCAGTTTAAGAACTGACTGTGACTTGGGTAGTTCTTCTGAACAAATGAGGCTATTATATCCCCTGAAATTGGCTCGAAACAAAGCTTATATTTTATTTACAAGGTGGCAGTTGACACCAGGTGTCTGATAAATTTCAGTCTAATGAGAAAGTGCTGCCATCTAAAAATTGTAGGCCAGAAATCAGAAAGAGGCACTGCTTTTTATATGTCCCACGAAGGTATAGCCTGAACCATAGGGCTCTCATTTGGCTCATGGTTCACTTCTAAAACTAAGACGATCCTAACAAACTGCCCATTTTTTACAAAATCATTTGCAAGTTTGCAACCTTTTTGCCTACCCAAGCACATTGGTGAGCAGACAGCCATCCAAGTATATCATAGTGGAGTAAATGTTAGAAAGATGGGTGATAACTTTGGGGATCCAGAGGAGAGGGTGGCTGAGTCTTGTAGCAGTTAATAGGGAAGGGATCACAGAGGAGGCAATATTTGCTTTGGGGCTGAAGGCTCTGGCAAAACATCAGGAAAACAAGGCCTCCATGCATCAGAAGAATTTGCTTTTGAGAAATTTAGATAGATAGCTACATTTTTTTTTTTTTAGTTTTCTAGTAAAAATTAATCTTTTTCTTTTCTACACAGAGAACATTTTCATCCATGCTTTTCCCACTAATCTCTACTGAATGTATGTTAGGCATACCCAAGACTTGGCTCTCAGGCCTCTGTCATTTATAGGCATCCCAAATACCAGGAAATCAACTGAGGACCAGGTAGTGGGAGTAGTCAGTGTCAGGAGGCAACGTCTCTTTGCATGTGCTCATTTCAGGACAAAAAGGGGAATGTGCTGGGGGACTGGCCTTAAAAGTCAGCATCATTTGAAGTAAAATGATATTAAATCAATTGACAGCAAGATAGCTCTCTGCTAACTTGCCGATCATCTCTTAAGTGATTTCTTTTCCAAACCAGGCCACCTGTCTAGATAATAATCAAGTCATGCCTAACTCCGTCATTCACCCCCTAGTCTTCTGAGTCTCTCTTGGTTTTCAGAGATCATAGCAAAGAAGCTAGAGTGCGAGCACTAAATCACAACATTTGTTTGACTTAACATCAAAGCCAAGTGATAACCAAATGCCTCTATCCCACTGTCATGGGCTAGGGAGATCTTGTGAGCACACACTCATCTCCTTGATTAGCAGGGCACACACTCATCTCCTTGATTAGCAGGGCACACTGAATTCTGAGCTATGATTTGAAAAGGAAGTTACTGTCATTTCATCAGCCATGAACTTCATTTCTTTTAAGGAATCGAAAAGAGAATTATATTACTTGGAGGGACATAATGCAGTTATTGGTAGCCTATGTAATAAACTTATACTTTGACATTTTCAAAGATAGAGGAAAAAACGTTTTCCTATTGGTCTGACTTTTCCTGGTGGGACCTCATTAAGAGATTTTGGAAACAATTGAGATTTACCTCGTAACTGTGACTCCTTACCTTTTTTCTGTTACATATGGTTACATATGAAATACTATCATGGGTAAACGTAGACTTGGGTGGTCGAACCACTAGTCAGGTAAAATAGATTTTGGATCATGTACAAATCATGGGTTCTAGTCTCTACTCTTTTTTTCAAAAACTCATTTGCTACATACTTTTGTATCAATATCCCAATTGAGAAGAATGAAATATAAAACAATTTGTTCTTTGCCTCCCTAGTGTTCCTGGCTTAGCTTAGCACAGGCAAATTTAAAGATCGATGACAAATGTTTAGTGGTATAACTAGTGGGGTGGAGTGGGGAGTGAATAGGAGGACATACTGGTCAGTATACATTTCTGCTTACTATAAAAGTTCTTGAGAGACTAAAGTGTGAGATGGGTGGTATGTTGTGAGGTGTGTCCATGGAAATATTATTGCATATATTATTTACATATGAGGTGTAGCAGAATACAAACAGGTAGAAAACCACTATGAAATGCGTTATCTTTAAAAAGATTATGAGCTCAATAAAAACTATAATGATGTATTAAAGTCAACCCTGTCTTGCTGGATTTGTGACAGTCTGGGCTGACTTGTGTTCGGTAAACTATTAATGGATCAGACCTGGTTTTGTGCTAGCATGTGGAGAACAGCTTAATTTCGGGACTTTATGAAAAATAGAAGGGTTGTTGGAATTATCCAAAAAATCACTTTTAGAATTTCAACGTTCTCTTTACTTTTAGCAAATGGAAACCATTTTCTTCAGATCAATATCTCAAGATATATGGTCTTTTGAGAAGTTCTTCTGTGTCATTTATAATTTTTGAGATGTTTTTAGAAGATAAAATTGGCAAAGTTTTTTATAGTTTTTTTTTTTCCACTTCAAGGACAAGCTAATTATTCTTTTTCAATGTAGATGCATGTTTATAAAAGGCCTTGACTAGTATCACATAAATACTAAGAGATTTGGAGTTGAGAGTCATGAAACCAGGACCACTGTAATTATTACTTCACTATTATCACAAAATAGCTGTTTAACAGGACATGCAGTGAGACTTTTCTAATTGTTTTGGAATTTTTGCCAAAACCTCAAAGCTAAGAAAAATAAGTGAAAGGTACTTCTTAATTCTAATGTGCTGCCAGTTACCCCTGTAATTTGTTAGACAATCGACTCCGTGATACCACCCAGCTTACAGGAGAATTCTGGAGTTTATTAAGAAAACTCCAAGAGGAAGAGAGTGTTTCTGGGACCCAGATACCATCAGTATGAGGACAGTTTTCAGAGGACATAAATTCGTAGTTTATTCAGTGACATTAAAGATTAAACAATATTCTGGCTGTTTTAGAGATCATTTAATATGCTTACATCTCATCTCAGACTCTTGCCCTTCCTTTCCTTTGGTTATAGGTTGTATGCTTCTTGGAGTGAAGGTTTGCTGCTTTTCCAGCTTCTGAATTGCTAGATATTTCTTTACAGAGATTAGCATACCTTTAGGCAAAATTCTGCAGCCCCTCTTTACCTTGCAGTTCCCACACCTTCCAAAAATTATGTCAAGTATTTACCTTTTAACCATAATATGTATGTGAGTTCATGAAAGCAGCCAATGAGGAAAAGTTTCTCTTAAGATTTCAATTCCTCTTTACATGATGTCTTTGGCACTTAGAACATAGCAAGTGCCAACACAGTTTGTTTTCTAGTAAACTATAATTTCCCAGAATTATCTAACAATTATACAGTTTTAAAAGTCATGTAGGGATGCATCTCTTCTGTGCTTAATTGCATTCTTGTTGTGGTTACTGATTGTTCAACAGCATCGGCACATTCTTCTGTCATCCGTCTTCCCAGCATGGCCTCTATAGTGAAGCCATATTCTCAACGTCACAAAAATGACCCTAGATAAAAGGGAAAAAATGAGATACACTGAGCAAGGACAAGAAGATAGGAGTTTAATGCTGATTCATTCAGCTATCCTGATCTTTCGATCTTCTCTAAGCCAAATGGCATTTGGTATCTGAATTTTTCAAAAAGTGTAAGTGTTAAAGACATCTGAAAATATGGAAGGTTGTAAAATGACTGTATATGTAACTTTTTCCAACTGTAGATAGTTCATAAATTGTAAAAAAAATACATCATTGAATATATTTTTCTGAAATATATCACATTTGCGAGGGTTTGTTTGATGAATTGGACCATGTAGAGTGCCCTGTGAGAGACAATGAATAGTATGTAACAAGTATTATTGTGGTTACTTAAAGTTTTGTTGGAAGCACACAGAAGTTAAAGCTATCGTTAACAACAACAAGAAGATATTTAGGCTGTAATAAATAATAAAAAGCATTTATTTGAGCAAAGGAGCAATTGCAGGCTGGGGCACACAACCTAAATTGTGCTCCTGGGAGATCAAAGAAAGGCAGAGCCTATAAAGGCTGCAAGTGCTGTCCTCAGTTCAATCTTGATGTAAATGAAGGATTCTGGCTAAACTGATAGGGATTGGTTGAGCCTAATATACAAACAAAGGATGCTGGTTGGCAAATCAAGTTGTTTCTTTTCACAGTAAGAAACACAGATGGTCTGGTTTTTATGATGAGGAGATGATAAAGTTCAGGCACAGATGAAAAGCTCAAAAATTCATGCCGGTGGGACATGTGTAAGACAAACTCCTTTATGGCCTCCTGGCTCCATTTTAGTTCCCTCGACTTAAATGACTCTACCTTGGCAGTCTCTGTCCACACTCTAAAATAACTTTTTGTTTCCTACGAAACTCATTATATAATGGCTCTAAGTCTCAGAACTGGGTAAGGAGGTAAACAGGAGAAGGTACTGGCACATTTCACGGTAACAAGTGTAGCCTGAATAAGATGCATCAAATCACAACTTAAGTACCTCAGAGAAAGTCAGTAAGAAATGTAGCATGTTTATAATTTCAAGAAATGATTTATTTTGCGGTCTCTCATCTTTTAAAAGTGCCAATTGAAATCAGAATACTAGATTTTTAGGACAAAGAAAATCATTCCATCAGTTAAGATTTGCTCTCTATTGAAAAAAGAACTGTATGGATTATTTCTATTAATATTTTAAAATGGCATTGATGGTCTTGTTTTTTTGTAACTCCAAAGACATTATACTTCAGATACAATCTCAATTAACTATGTAGATCATACCAGGTGCACAGTTAGTTATTAACTAGAGATTTCTGGCAGTGTAATCAATCGGAATAATAATTTATACCTAGAAGGGAAGGGAAATTTTTTTTTTAATCAATCAAATTTTGGGTGAGGCAACATGTTTTTTAACCTGAATTTTCTGGATAATTGAGCATCTAAAAATTGATTTGTAGGACTTTAGTGAAAATGGCATATTAAAGACTTTTGAAAATTCTTCCATAAAAGTAATGAGAATACTGGAAAAATTGTAAGAATCAAATTTTTTAGAGCTTTAGAAATTTTTAAGAGACTTGTAGCAATCCAGGGTGCATTTATTCAAGAAAAGGGGCTGAATCTCAGTAAGAACAGAGAGCTTTGTGATGTTTTATTATAGTTCCATCTTCTAGTTTCCAGCTCTCTGGTAGCTTTGAAAACCAACTCTCTGCAAACACAGTGAAAACCAGCATTCTGGCAGCAACTGGAAGGGGTAGAAGAGGGTTGGAGCTCCATTAGAGACCTATTGCCAGAGCACTCTCATTATTTATTCTGTTTGGTGGTTCACCAGGAGAGCCTACTTGCAAGATTGTCCTTTTTTGAACTCAAGAGATCAATAGTGCAAAAGGCCTCTTCTCTGAGTTTGTCAAAAGCAGTGATAGGGACTTCCTGTACAGATGTCCGAGTCAGTAGATATTGGGGCACACAACAGACTAACCATTAAACTGAAAAAGAAAATTGAGGGAATAAGATTTTCATAGGGGCTTTGACAAGTGCTAACATATTCCTGGGAGTCTGTAAGGCCACGTGCATGCATAGAGATGTGAGCATGCTCAGAAAAGATCCAGGAAAGCTCCAAGTTTTTACCTCTGGTTGATTTTTGAGACTCAGGGCAAGCCGAAGTGAAGGCTAAGGCAGTTATTAACTGTATGGCTAAGTGTGGAAAAATGTTACTGGAGTCTAGTGAGAACTAGAACCATAAAGAAAGAGTCACATAGGGGGATTTTTGGCCTCCCATTGGCCAAATCTAGCTGGAAACCAGTTGGTGAAGGAATCAAGGATTGGTCCAAATCTAAGACAAAAGAACCCATGGAGGTAAGTCTAGCTCCTGCCTGAGGGGATTTGTCAGTTAAGTGGAAATGGTAGCAAAGCTTCTTTTGGAAGATTATCAGAGCCCAGGGAATAACCAAAACCCACAGAGAAATAAAATGATCAAAAGTTGTCAGAAACTGGAGGGGTGGAGGGGAGGGGGATTGCCTGCAAATGGACACAAGGAACATTTTGAGATAAGGGAAATATTTTATACCTTGATTATGATACTGGTTAAATAACTACCTATTTGTCAAAGTCATTCAGTTGCACACTTTTTTGCGCAATCAAATGAGGGTTTTGTTTGTGTGTGTGTGTGTAAATATATACGTCAACAACTTAGAGTTGATAAAAAAAAATGCCTCCCAAATAATAAAGACAAACAACCCAACTGAAAATGAGCAAAGAAAATTAAAAGACAGATTACAAAAAAAGAACTTTTATGGTCTTCCCTCACCCACCAAATATAGGAAGGTTCTCAGACCCTAGAATAATTAGTAAAATGCAACTTTATGCAACATCAAGATAAAATTTCTCATCCTATTGAAAAAAATGTTAAACATATATTACGTAAAATGTAGGGAAATTAAGAAGCCATAGTAGGAATGTAATTTGGAAAAATCACTTAGAAAACAATATAAGGGAATCTTGAAAATTATATATATGCTTTCCATTTGACCCTGCAATTCCATTTCCAGGCATATATTATGAAAAATTCTGCATCTCTCCAGTAGGAAGCTTGAATAAGAAGCTTATGCCAACCAGCCTTGCAGTCTTTGCATTTCCACTTTCCTGATCTGCCAAAGGCCTTTATATGGATGATAAGGGAAATATTTTATATCAGTGCATTAACATTGATAATACTGTCATCAATGTTAATGCAACATTGCTTCTCCTGTGAGGCCTCCCCTAACAATCCAATCTAAATGAGCACTTCTTCCCACCCATAGTCATTATCACATTAATGTTTCATTGTGCTCAGCTATATCACTATCTGAAATTATATTGTTTATTTATTTACAGGTACTTGTATTTTCTCTCTCTCCTAAATAGAATGTAGATAGCAGATAAGCAATGACTTTGCCCACCTCCTTGTTTAAAGGCACATTAAACACTCAAACACTTAATGAGTCACGATATTGCTTATTAAAATAAAATACTGGAAGCAACCAAAATGTACATCAATATTGGGTATTATTATATTAGATATAGAAATAACTAGAAATTAAAGTGAATGCACTAGGTAAAAACTATAGTGCTAAGTGAAAAAATCGAGTGTAAATTATGTAGTATTAAACCATTAGTGTAAATTAAAAAACAATATTTTCTAGACACTGTTACTCAGAGTGTGTTCTGAGGATCAGTGTGGTTTTATTCATTATGGTCCATTATGAGAAACTGGAAATGTATTTAGAAATTTTATAGCAATTTGATATTGCTCTGACATCCAGGTATGCAAGTAGTGGATTTGTCTTAATAAACAATGAAAGTATTGAGTACTTTAGGTGTGGTTGAACTCACTAGTGAGTTGCACATGGTTCAATCTATGTAGATTACATGTAGATTGAGAAACATGGTTTCAGATAATATTTTATATTGCTAATGCTTACATATATGTAGGAGAAGTATGAACATTGGGAAAATTCATACTAAATTAATGGCAGTAGTTGTGTGGGCAGGATGGGTAGAAGGATGGGACTAGGAATTGGGAATAAATGAGGTTTTATGTTAATTTGGGATGCTTCAATCTATCTATTGAAAGAAAATAAGACAAATGTTGATGAGTAGTTATTAATTTTGGATGTAGGTGATATGGGTTTTTTATATTGTTATTAATACTTTCATTCATTTTTCTCAAAATCTAATAAAAAAAGAGGAATTTTTTTCAAATTAGAACAGGAAGTCAGTTGGCTCCAAGAAGACTGTCTTCAACAAGAGGAATGGAGTGGATCCTAGTAACAGAAAAATCAGCTAAAAAGCTGGAAGGCATTAATGACATGATGAAATAGCCTATTATTTCACAAAGGAGGAAAAAGCCAGTTAGTTTTCAGTGGGGGTGGAGGGAGAGGGGAAGCTCCATGAGAAATATATGGCTCAGATTTCAAGAAAACGAAATGATTTTAAACATCTAATGCTGTGTAAGGAAAGAGCACCGGTTTTACCAGTATGTTAGAAATATCTTTACATGGCACAGAGAGAAGAAAAGGTTATTCCAGTGTATTACTGGGTTCTGCAATAAATATTTACAAAGTCACGATAATGGAAATGCCCCTTATTGGTTTTCGGTGTTTAGAATCACCTATAAAACAAAATATAGAAGGATTAAATATGATGACAAAATAGAATGTAAATGTTATCAACGTAGGCGATACGAGAATAGAGATATATAACTTGTTCTTTGTATAACTTAGTGTTATAAGTGGATAGTTTAATAATTCTGCAAAACATTTGGAGAATTAAATCGGATGTTATTTGAATATTTATTAAAAAATGTGGCCCTACCACATAGAAATAAGTGGAAAATAATTCAGTATAAAAGTAGACCAAAAGTAGATTAGCTAAATCCGTTGAGTGATGCAGCAACCTGAAAGGAGAGTTAGAGACTGAAATGATACCTGAATTAGTTAAGTTGTAAACTGAGTCCGTGGTAAATGGGCTTTCAGATCAACTCTACTGGTCTGAGAAGTCTTATTGATATTGTGACCATACAGTAAGGCTCAGTTGTTCTTCATTATCATAAGAAAAACCAACCCACATGTCTGAACTCTGTATCTGATGCCCTGTCAAAATCTTTTTTTTGGATGAACAACTTGTAGCCAAGTAAGAAAATTTCTCTCATTCATGTAGGAAGACAAAGCCAAATTGCTCAAGATCATGTTTGTTTGTTTGTTTGTTTGTTTGTTTATTTAAGCGGTGAGTGAATTTATCCCTGGCAAGATTTAACATTAAGGATGGGGATAATAAAATAAGGCATTTTGTTAATATTTTCTGACAAATTTGAAAATATTCTTTTTAGTTATTTCAATTTCTATTTATGTTTTAAGAATATTAAGAACTTGGGATGGTATAGTTTGATGACTCATTGATAGTTCCGCAAAACTAAATTAAATATGTGAATTTAAAATCGTTTAGGCAAATTTAACCAAATGGAAGTAGCCTTCCTTTAAAAATCATTAGACTTGCTAGAATTATAAATGTAATAATGCAATCCATGTATCGGGTTAATAATGCATTAAGAACTAGGAGTTTTAATTAGTATTTTTGATAAATAAAGTATCATTTACTTAAAAACTTAAGTAGTAGGGTAGAAATAGCTATCATCAAGGATATAAAACAATGCCTTTTGCCAAAGTTGATGTCGGATGGGAGGTGGAAGAGGAATAGGAGATGTGAGAAGAAAGGCAAAAGCACTAATTCTCATATAATATATTGAAGTATTAAAAATACTGCATAAAAAGTTTGGAGACAAATACTACATGAAGATGAGAGAATTAGAAATAAACATTTAAGCATATTATGTAAGGAAAAACGATAAACATTTCTGATTCTGGTAATGGCAGATTAGGTAATTTGGAACAACTCTTCCACTGAAGACAATGGGAAAATAGGATCAAAACACATTTTAAAGTCTACTAAAGTGCTAGTCAGATAGGAGAATTACCAGGCCAGTATTCATGGGAGGATAGAGGCTGTGGTCACGGGGATATTTTTTTCTAGGGGATGGTTGCCGATTTTGTGGTGGTTAAACATGAAACTCAGAAGCATTTTTGACAATGAAGTTAGTAAGAGACACACTGGGGTTCTGGTTGGACAAATGCGAATAAACTCTGGTGACTTCACTCACACTGGGTTGAGATCCCAAATATTGCTGCATCAAAAGAGTCAGGGAAAAGCAGATAGTCTTGCCAACATAGACAAGTAGACCAATGGAATAGAATAGAGAGCTTAGAAACAGACTAGTGTACATAAGGACACTTGATTTATGGCAAAGGCACAAGGGATCAGTTTTCTGAACAAGTGTTACTAGGAAAATTGGATATCACTAAAAAACCCAGATCAATCTGGTCTTTACCTCACACCTTACACACAAAATTTCCAGAAGTATTTTAAATCTAAATATGAAAGGCAAACCAATAAAATTCTAAAACATAAGATATTATTTTCATGAACTTGTAGTAGGAAAATACTTAAGTAAAAAACAACATAATCCTTATTGGACAAAAATCAATAAACTTGTCCTCATTAAAAACAAGAACTGTCCATCGAGAGACATCAATAAGTGAAAAATCAAGGTACAGAATTGGAGAAGATACATATAACTGACAGACCATCATATCCAATACATATACAATCTGGGTTTACCCTAAAGGGGACCCTGAGAAGAGGACTGAGTGTAAACAGTTTATTGTGGGATAGTCTCAAGAAGCGTGGGTAAGGGTCTGAGACAGGGAAGGGAAGAAAGACAGTACAGGGCACACTAATGAGCAGATTATTGCTGTTTTGCTCTGTTACTATCCTCATTCTTTTTAAGTCCTTAGAACTTACAAAATAGGAAGATGGACTGGGGTTGCAGTGTCAGGAACTCTTATAGTTCAGAATCCTGCCGGTCTATCAGAGCAAGCACAAATAAAACGTACAAGACAAAGATCAAGGAAGAAGAAAAGAAAGAAGAAAAGAGAAAAAGCGAATATTTCTGTTTTGAAAATCGCTAGTAGTGGGAGAAAATATTTTGGTTGCTTGGCAGAGGCAAGACCTCTGAAAGGTGATGTGTAATCCATTTCCTTAAATTTATTTTTAATTAATAACCATAAACATAACCTTAGAACTACTAAGAGTAACATTACTATAAGGCATTGAGCAATTTAGTAACTGTCTCCAGATTTGGGAAAAAAAGTTTTCTTCTAGATACAATCATTATCATAAACTATTTCACCGTGAATGTTATAGCTTGCTACAATATTGAATGGATGTACTCACGAGTCCAAGACCTTCAGTTGGAAATACATGTTTATCATCACCCTAGACTCATACTTTCTGAATTTCTAACAAGGGTTTTCATTGCACGTAGTCAAATATCATAAAAAAAATGTAGGTATTAAATATTAGGTAGATAAAACATGGTGCATTAGAGAGCCATAAATATGCAGATAAGAACAAACAGTAGACATAAGTAGGGAGGTTTTCTTTCTGATGCACTGTTATAAACATGCAAACGGCGTGGGAGGTACTGAGTGTATTCATTTCCTCTTGAAGCAATTACAATCTTCCATTTTTGTGTGAAGCCGCAGGGACACGAAGCTGATGCAGAGGATGCTGCTGTGTCTGACGCTTTGCTCTGTGACTCAAGCTCAGAGTCTAATGTAAGTTAGCTAATAGGCAGAAGCAGACTTCTATTAAGATTTGTAAAGGGGACTCATGAATTATGCAGTGATTTTCAGCCTGTTGAAAGAACTTTATAAAGGGAATTCTTGGAAAAGTATTAGTTTGATATGACATTGTTTAAATGCCTTGCTAAGGAACTGAACACAGATATCCATGCTGAAAAAAGTATGAATGACTTTTAAGTGAGTCATGTGTGTATCAGTTGCCAATTAGCAGAAACTACCTCTTATGTGTCTGGGCACAGTGAATCTTAGTTAAAGGACAATGAGCTTACTGCAAAGATTAACTGTTCTAAAATAAATTTCCCAAGGGGCCTGTGAACCCCAGCTGGAGCAACTTGACAATCTCACTATTGTGAAATAATACTCTATTAATCAAGAACTAAAGCAAAAATCAATGTACTATCATCCAACCGTCTCCAAGCTAAACATATCGAATGGATCAGTAGCCTAGCTTGTCTAAAACACAACACCTGTTTTTAAAATATTTTACTTCTAAAAAGTTGTCAGGAAGTTAAGGCACGATTCATGGGCAGACAGCAATGGAACAAACATCAGAAGGTCTGATTCTCCAAGCTCTGTCTGACCACAAGACAGTGACTGGGTTATCCCTGAGAAATCAGCTTTTGATTCCAATAGGAGTTTGGTTGTACCATATAAAATTTAAGATCCTATCTAGGGCTCAAATTCTATTCACCTTTAAGATGTGAAACTGGAATATTTGACTGATTTTGCCTTCAGAATGGCTATATCATGCGGTTCAACTTAAATTATTCTAATCTTGAGAGGATTTATGGGTGCCTATAAAAATCTCCTTTGAGACTTTTTGACATGGAAGAGTGAATATCCTAATTTATGACTAAGTAATTTCAAAGTATTCCATTGAGGTTTTGGTATACTTAGTAAGGTTATTTTTAAGGGGGAGGAACACAATCAATGAAACAATTGTTTCATTGACTTCATTAAGCAGTTGGATCAAAAGTAACTCTTCATAGATTATGCAGTACAAAATATCTGACCCACATTAGACACTAAAAGATATGAATAGGTTAAATATTCACTTATTACATTGCTTTAGAAGTTTTGAGTTTTCTTGTTATACTTGAAAAATGCAAAGAAACATTTTTAAGTGAATATATTATTTTTTTCCTGAATGGACTAAAGATTAATACACATTCATGGAATTCTTTTTTTTTTTTTTTCTAACCAATTTATTGCAATTGGCTATCCTCAAAGGCCTTTCAGGAGCAGCAGAGTGATTCGAATGAAGTCTGTATTTCCTGCCCATTTAATGTAGTCATACTTCTAATTATATATAACAAGTTTTTCCTGGAGACCTGTTTTAAAAATATATTTTTGAGGGTTGGAGAAAAGTAATTACTTAGCTCTTAAACCCTTGGTTTGGTTTAGTTGTGGGAAAATGGGGTCTATAGGGTGTTACTGTGATCCATACTTCACCCTGAGAATCAAAATTATCTACCCCAACACTGCTTGGACAATAAGAACTGAAACCTTCACCCCCTGAAAAGATTCTTAGTGTCTGCATTACTAGAAAATTCTTTGAGTCCCTTGGGTTAAAATTCTCAGATTCATACTCAGCCGTAATCAAGTCCTTTGTTTTACTACTCCTCCATTGAAAGACCCACCTTACACAAAACTCCCAATTCTTAATAAATTTCAGTCTTGCCTTGTCTCCTTAAAATACTGCCAAAGCTCTGTGGCGATGGCATGCTCCATTATGGTAGTAAGCGATAAACTCAGTTTTGATTTATCAATAGATTGTGCTGATGATCTTTGGAGAGCTGGCATTCAACAGCCTACTTCCCAAATTTACCAGCATGATTAGGATTATGTGCTGAACTTCCCTGACCTCAATTTGAAAGACCTTAAAGAGCAACCAGGGGTTTGAAATTTTGTAATTATAAACTATGATTGCACTCATTTATCTTTATTTCGTAGGATGATTAAGAATAATATGTGACTTAGGTAGACTTTGTATCCATTTGTTCAACAAACAGTATCTGATTTGAGGGAAACATTTTTCCAGATTTTGGAGATATCATGGTGAATGAGTGGATATGTTTCTAGTCTTCAGCATGATTACATGCCAGGAAATTGAGGTAGAGAATGATCATGCGAACAAATAAATATGCAAGATCATTACAGCCTGTATAAGTACAGGAAGGAAATGAAAAGTGAGGACCTAGCAAAAGCCACTTAGAATAGAATGGTCAAGACACGAGAGGCCTTGTTAAAGAGGAAACATTTTAGCTGGGGTTTGGAGAGGGTGATCAGTCAGTCATCTATTGAGGAGCTAAAGGACAGTCTTTTCAAGTGAAGAGAATGATGGCAAGGGGAGATATTGGAACATTCAAGGAATAAAGGAATTCAGTCTGGCTGGAGTACCAAGAGTAAGGAGTAGAAAGAAATGTGCATACATTGAGATATGTTTTCAAGGAAGGACTGGTCGGGTTAGGTGAGAGGGATGAGGGAGTAATTGAGATTCATTCCTGATGGGTACCTGCCTATCACCAGGTAGAAGTCTGGAGGGAACAAATAATCATCAGTACTTGAATCCAGTTCTTTGTCACCTGACTCTCTACCCATCTCTGTCTGAACTCAGCCTCACTTTCTCCATGTTGGTTGCAATATTTTCTCCCTCAGGTCAAGTAGGAAAAGAAAGGATTTTATTTTTCTCTGTGGATTTTCTCTAAGGGAAAAAAATGAACTTCTAAAACAGGAGCTGTGGGCACCACTCGAAAATGGATAGCTGGTGTATACAGTGTGGCTATGCTGGACAAAGGGATGATTCACGTCCAGAAGGAAGAGAGCAGAGTGATACGGTACAAAATTTCATCATGCTACTCAGAATGGGGTATAATTTAACACTTACACATTGTTTATTTCTGGAATTTTCTATTTAATATTTTCAGATCGTGGTTGATGGAAGGTAACTGAAACTGCAGATAAGGGGGGACTACTATACATATAGTTTATACAACATAGATTATATTGATAGATATGTAGTAATTCTGTAAATGGAAATGAGGGTGTATATCCCTATGTCTGTCTGTCTATCTGTCCATTAATATCAGGTGTGAGATTTTCTCCATTAGTGGAAGCTAAGCACAAATTCCCACAAAATCAAAAGCCACCGAGAGACCCAAGCACTGGGGTAGAGTTAGAGTAAATCTTAGCCCATTTTCATGTGTGTATTAATTGTTAGATACTTAGGTTGTTGGCTTTCTACTTTATTCCTCTCATTCTTTTCTTCCCATACTAGATCTTCTATCCAAATGCTGTTGCCTCACATATGATAGGGTTTTTGGCTTCTGTGTTTGGCTCATGTTATACCCCCTACCTGAAATGCCTTTCTTTCTTAATATGCATAAACCTGAACTATTTTTTCCTGAAGCATCTTCTAAGGCTCACTTCCTCACCTCCAAACAGCTATAATCTGTCACTTCTTTAAATACTTACTACAGTCCGTTTTCTGTGGCACTCATGTATTATGCATTTGATTTTGATGATTTGAGTACTGTGTCACTCATTTTGTATTTGCCACCTTGCCTAACCCAATGCCTTAAACATCTTTAATATGCATATAGAATAAAAGTATTTAGTCCAGTGGGTCTCAACAATTTTAAGTCACAAACATCTTTAAAAATATGATTAAAGCTTATTCTTAGGGGGGAAAAAAGCAACTTAACAGTTCTACATTTACAGGTGTTTGTAGCTATCTCCTCCATCACTACTACCTCTCTAAGCCCATGGCTCTTTGCTAAACACAACTGATTTACTCCAAATTCCTCAGATGACAATGAAAAATTGAAGCCCACAGAAGTCAAGTAACTTGTCCCAGGCTAATGGAAAAGGTAAAACTGGAGCTGAAGTTTTGTGATTTCGAGCCTAGAGGTCTTTCTATGTAAGTGCCTTAACCTGGACTATGGAATGTATCCCTGTTGTCTCCATTTGGGGAGACAGACCATTCAAGAAAAGTTTAATCACTCTTAGTACAGACTAATGTGCTGCCGATGTCAACAGAGAAGTAAGTACTCACAGAGTCTAAACAGAAAGCAATAGAGAAGCATGCAATTGGTTAGAACCCCACCCCTGCCATATACCATTTCTGGGTCTCTAGCTCAGCCAAATGTTCTGGGAAATCAAGAGGCTATTCACCCCTGGGGATCTATGTGTGTTTTTCATAGGAGGCCCAGGAGCACTAGTCTAGCCGGTTTATCCTATAGTAGGAAGTCAGGTAAAGCCATGAGTCTTAACATCTTGGGGTACAGAGCCTTCAATGCAGTTTTAAATCCCAAGGGCTGACTCATTTTTACTTCCTTTGGAGGAGCCTCTTAAATCCTTTATACCTGGTTTTTCTGTAGAAATATGATAAAGATCAGTCTCTGGAAACATGCGTGTGGCAAGATACCCTGAGACTTTCAAGTGAATCAATCTTTGTATAATCTATTTAAAGATAAATGTTCCTAATCCTTGTCTCAAGGATTATAGAAAATGGCTGTGCTTTGCTGATCTTCAGCCAACAGTAAGACTCAATTCATTGTTCTTCCTTAACCTCGCTTATCAGACAACTCTTGATTCCTGCCATCACTGGTTTTAACAGACAAATCACACACGCTTCCTTTTTCAAGCTTTAATTTGAAGATGGAACATCTTTTTTTTTAATATGTCTTCCAAGTAGCATTCCAACAAGACACCAACCTCAGATTTTATGGAAATACAATGAATTCTGTAACAGCTTTTATATTGGCTCTAACAGTATATATTTTGTGTATAATTATAAAATATTTGTAAAAATATTGACTTAAATTCATGTATTCATTTATTTTAGTACTAGCTGAGGACTTGTTTAATCAGATTAGGCAAAATTCCTCTAATTGCTTAGAAATATTGGAATTTAAGGAATTCTTCAACTTCTATATTTCTTTTTTTATTAGAAGACATTATTTTTTTTTTGTCAAAACATTTAGGTTCTAGAGTTCTCCGTTATAGAAATTCAAAGGTTTGAGTGTTCTGAGTGACCTAACTTCACTTGTAATAAAATAAACATTGGGTATATTTTATTGTCTTTTTTCTTATCCATTGACTTTTATTTTAAAGAAAAGGCTAAGATTTGATGCTTAATAATAAAAAAATTCAGAAGTAGTAGAAGTCAACTTTTTAATAGCAAAGGAAATCTCTAATTTCAACATTTATATAGTATATAAGATCCATCATCAGATAAACTTTTGAACTTGGCAAATATAATGCTGTAAGTATAGATAATTATTTGTTCCTTAAGAGGTCAAAATTAAAATATTTGGAATTCATGTTTATTTGTTTGCTTATATATTTATTTATTCCAATCTCAAGTTTCCAAAAGGAATTGAAGTGGCTTAAAGAAATATATTCTCCAAAAAGGATGACAAATAAAGCTAGGAAGCAAGGTAAAGGGAGGAAAAGCATGGGATAGTATAATGAATCTAAGTGTAGCTTAAACTATGCTTAGAAATGAATTTTATAAGATTGTCTCTATGTCATAATAGGAGGCTGCAAATTCGGGCCTGAATTTTCCAGCTGCCAAAACAAAGTCATAAAAATCAGAATAAAATAAATGGTGGCTCTAGAATGATACTAATGGCTGAGACAGAACTCCCCAAGTGTCCTCATAAGGAGGGCTTGGTGTCTGGCAGCAAGTGATCTTCAGATGCATCTTTCTAAATCATTGCAAGTGGTATTTGTTTGTACATGTGAGGGTGGTGCGGATTCGAAGATAGCTCTCAGTGGTCTGTGCCTCCTGATACTCACACCTTTACATAACCTCCTCTTTAGTGTGGGCAGGATTTATGACTTGCTGCTAACCGATAGAATATGGAAGTGGTGATGGGATGCCACTTCAATGAATAGATTACATAAGTTTCTGACTTGTTTCCTCTTTCTTGTGGGCTTTCTCCCTTGCTGGTTTTGATAAAACAAGCTGCCAAGTTGTGAGCTGTCCTATGGAGACATCTACATGGCAAGGCACTGAGAATGGCCTCAGCCAATAGTGAGCAAGAAACTAAGCCCTTCCTTCAAGCATATGATCTTGGAAGCACGCCCTTCCCCGCCAAAGTCTTCAAATGAGACCTTAGATGGTGTCCTAGTGAAGATTCTGAAACAGAGACTCCAGCTAAGCCACACCTAGATTCCTGAGCAACAGAAACTGTGAGCTAATAAATATGTGTTCTTCTAAGCTGCTAAGTTTTATGGTAATTGGTTAGTCAGCAATATATAACTAATACAGTGTGTTTGCATATTTTATAATATCCTTTAACAAATACAACACCAAAGCCCAACTTAATGATATTCTAATATGTATAGTGCTTTAATAAATTATGTTTATTCAGGGATAAAATTTAGCCCCCTTGAGACTAAAATGGGTGAAATTGCAGGTCTTTCAGAAAATCTTTCATAAATATGACTTGCACAATTAGGTTTTTGTGATAGTTGTGTACCAGAGAGTGAGAGGTATATTCTAATAAAGTGGAATGCAGATATTCTAAACTACCAATGATTGTATAACCATAATTTGATAATAAAACTAAATATGAATTTAGAAATTAAAACACTAAAATTAAGAATAAATAAGATTAGCTTTTCGGCTTTTCGCTTTCTTCCTTTAAATATAAACAATATACAAACAGTTATATTGTAAAGATTAAACTACATAAAATATAGATGAAAACAGTAACATTTTCTTCTCTCTTTTGAATACCACTCAGCTCCCCAGTTTCCACTATTGAGATTAACATGTTTAAGACTAAAAATAAATAAAGCTTAAAGTAAAATGGAGACCATATTTTCTAATAGAAAAAAGGAGTTACTTAAAATAAAAGGAATTAAATGAAAGGAAACGATGCTGAAACCAGTAAAAAAATATTGAGTGTGAAAATAAAGGATGAAAGTTTTTTAAAAAGCAATTAATGACAGAAATGAAACACATTAGGACTTAAGAGTCCTGAGAATTTATATAAAAACATGTATGTTTTATAACTATATGCTTATATAGTTATAATTATAATAATATATTTCAGTGTACCACAAAACTTAGTGACTTAAGTAACAACAGTTTTATTACATCTCATAATTTTGAGGGTTATGAATTTGGGCAGAATTGAGCTGGCAATTCCTCTTTCTTCATAGCACTGACAGGAGTCAGTGTTCATCTGAGACCAGGCTGGTCAGGAGGGTCTGTGGCAGATTCAGTCATACCCAGCATTTTTGTAGGAATGGCTGGAATGCAGGGCTCAACTGAGTGCCCTCCTCTCTCTATATAGGTTCAGGACCTCTCTGTATGGTTTCTCCAGAAGTGTGGCTGGACCTCTTGCACGACTGCTTAAGGCTCAAGAGACTAAGAGGGAAGCTGCAAGTTTTTAAAATATCTGGATCCAGACTGGCATAGTGTCATTTCCACCATATTTTATGAGTCAAAGCAGTTCTATGAGGCCCAGATTCAAGAGGAAGGGAAATAGACACCACATCTAGATGAGACAAGTTTCAAAGAGTTTGTGGCCATTTTTAATTTGCCACAGGTGGTAAAACAGATGTGTAAAATATGATAAGAATGCAGAAAAAGTGAAAAACCAATGAGCAAACTGTATCAAAATCTTCCATCAATTAAAAATAGAATGTCTACATCTCAGTACTGAGTAATAGAAAAATAAAATGGCCACATCTTAAATAGTGATAAAGAGCTAAAACTGATCAAACAAAACCATAGCTAAAGTAGGCAAGTGGTATGAATCCTTAGCAGAGTTCACTGAGGTGAAACAGCTTGGCAAAGCCCACGACTCAGAACTTCTTAAGTACATGCATGGGGCTATATTATTATATTAGTTATGTATTTTTGCATAATAAATTGTCCCCAACAAAAACTTATTATCTTGCAGTGTTTGTGAGTCAAGAATCTGAGAGTAGCTTATCTGGGTTGTACTGGCCCAAGCTTTCTGAAGAAGTTACAGTTAGATTGTCAGCAGGACTATAGTTTAATATGAAGGCATGAGAAGGGTGGGTTCCACTTCCAAGATTACACATGTAGTCGTTGGCAATACTTCAGTTTTTTTTTTTTTTTTTTTTTTTTGCTACATGGTACTTCTCAAGACATAGCTTCCCCCAAAGAGAGTGATCCAAGAGCAAGAGGGTGCACCCCCAAATAAGAAGCCGCAGTTTTTTATAATCTGATCGTGAAGGTGACATATTATCACTTCTTCCAAATGCTATTGGTCACAGAGTCTGACCCTGGTCCAATATGGGAAGAGACTAAACAAGGGTGCAGATTTCAGGACACAAGATCATTGGGGCCATCTTAGGAGGCTGGTTACCGTAGGCCTGTAGATCAGGATCCAAATAGGAAGGGACAGCCTTTGCTTTTACTTTCATGTCACATCTAAAAGCCTGTGCTCTCTGCATGAGAAGGCTTTACCAATTTTATCTTAAATTACCAGAGACAGTCATTCTTGAGAAACACATAAGCTCTTATGGCAAACAGACTGCCTACTGGCTGTGTGAGTTCTGCGTCACATGACATATTCATGGCTATGGGTTAACTGAAATCTACATGTGCCCAAAGCAAACACTATCATAAACAAACCACAGATTGTCAAATGTCCAAGGACCTGCTGTTTAGGAAGAGAAAATATAACAAAACATGTAGTAATGTTCCAAAGGTATTGTAGAAGGTATTTCATTATGAACATACAAAGAAAACAAGGTAGGTTGAAATGATACTTTTCACTCGTTGCGAAAGTATCAGTTTACAAAACAGAAAAGTTAAGAAAATGTTGTGTATATTTAGGTTTGGAAGGGACATTAAAGATCATCTAGCCTAATATAATTTTAAATATTCATTTAATTTAACATATTTTAATTGTTAATTTACATTCAATGAAATTCTCTTTGTTGTATACAGTTCTATGGATTTTAACAATTTGGTTGTCGTGTATCTACCACCATAGTTTGTGACACAGAGCGGTTCCATCACTACTCAAATTGCCTTGTGCTGTCCCTTTATAGGGGACCCTTCCCCTACCCTCTAATCCATGGTGATCATTATCTATTCTCTGTTCCTATAGTTTTGAGTTTCCCAGAATGTCATATAAGTGAAATCACAAAATATACAGTATATTATGACTGGTTTCTTCTACTTTGCAAAACAAATCTAAGATTCTTTCATTTGTTGAGTAAATCTTGTTTCTTTTTATTACTGTATAGTGTTTCATTTTATAGTTGTACCATAAAAGACATCTGGTTGAAGGACATCTGGGGTATTTCTAGTTTTTAATGATTTAACAAAAACATCTATAAACATTTGTGTATAGGTGTTCGTGTGAACGAAATTTTTTATGGAACAGGCTGGTTGAGTCATATGCTAAATGTATGTTTAACTTTATAATAAGCTGCTAAACTGTTTTCTCAAGTGGTTGCACCAATTTATATTCCTTACAGCATTGCATGAGAGTTCCAGTTGCTCATTATCCTCATCAACACTTATTATCATTTGTTTATTATTTTTTTAATTTTAGCCATTCTAATATGTATAGTGTCTCACTGTGGTTTTAATTTGCATATGTCTAATAGCTAATGAAGCTTAATATCTTTTCATATGCTTATTGGCTATCTCTATATCTGTTTAGATCTTTTGTCTACTTTTATATTGGATTGTTTGTTCTCTTATTGAGTTTATGAGTTCTTCGTGTATTCTAGATTTAAGAACTTTGTCAGAAATATGATTTGCAAATATTTTATCTCTGTTGCTTCTCTTTTCATTCTCTTAACATTATCGTTGTAGAGCAAAAGTTTTTTTTTTTAATTTTAGTAAAGTTTAACTTATTTTCTATAAATTGTACTTTTGTTATCATATTTAAAAAACATTTGCCTAACCAAAGGTCACAGAGATTTTCTTCTATGTTTTCTTTTAGAAGTTATATGATTTTATGTTTTTAGATTTAAGTCTATGGTCCATTTAGAGTTTGTTTTTATAAAAAGGTATGAGGTAGGGGACAAGGCCTAACCTCACTTCATACATGAGTAAGCTAAAGACTGGGCTTCAGAAAAACGTATTGATTTGCTGAGATTATCAGATTTATGGTGGTCGTTCTGGACTGGACTGGTACTGGGTAGTACTGTGGTGGGTCGTCCTGGTCTCCTGACTCTCATAGCATCTCATTGTCACTTAAGTAATCATCAGTTTGAATTGTCCCCCTAATTTTGTTCCTGGTCTCTTTCTGGGTTAAAGCATCTTGGTTCTGTGCAGGGCTTTGAGAACCTTACATTCTTAACAGTTATACTAACGGCAAAGATGGATAATTCATTGCCTGGGGATTAGAGGCATATATATTGTTGAAATGACACTTTGTTGATCAGATATTGACCCAATAATTCTGCATAATAAATGAATTAAAAACCAGTGGCTTATGCTCAAGAATCTTAGGTCAGCTGGAATTTGGCTCGTCTGGACTTTATTTTGCTAGGCAGTTCTGCCTTAGGCTGCAGGATGGTTGAGTTTATTTCAGGCTATGGATTGGATTCAGTCATGATTTTCATATGTTTTCTTTGGGACCCTAGGTTTCGGTAATGGCTGTCTAGGACATGCTCTCTACTCATGGCTGGTCACTGCTGAGTCATTCGAACATGGGAGGGCTCTGCTTACGTCATGTCTCCCAACCTTCCATTGGCCAGAGCGTATCATATGGCTAATTCCAACAACACTGAGACAGAGAAGTATGCTCTAGTAGAGTAAAAAGAGGCAAAATGAATTTTTATTGAACAATAATTCAAACTACTATATATTCTCAATTGAATTGACACAAGACCAAAATTAGAACTCTCTATTCTTCCTGGTCTCTTTCCACATGTAACATTGATCTGATCTGATAGGTCACAAAGCAAGTTCCTAACTGAAGACTGAAACATTGAACAGTTATTTCAACAGTTTTTATTTGATTCTTTGCCTACCGCATCACTTCAGAACAGTGACTCTGAGCTAATAAGATATAGTGTAAATGAGAGTTTAATCCTGAAACTGGTGGTCTCTGAAAACTATCATTATGTATGTATTGGACTTCTCTAGGCTGCCTGACAACAGTACAGGTACTACAACATTTATATAATTTCTGTTGGGAGTCATTACTTCTTTTGGGGAATTTATACTATTCTTAGAGCAGATGAAGATGCCATTTTATCACATAGATTAGATAAAAGTAAAAAATAATAGAATGTAGAGCTGGAAGGAATTTAAACCAGTACCTTTACTTCAAAGATCAGAAATCTGAGGTCTAGAAAGATTAAATAATTTTCTGAAGAACAGAAGAAGTTGGTAAAAGATTTAAGTATAGAATCTAGAATATTTTTGTATGCATGATCAGAAGTTGAAAAGAGTACTCATAGGTATCAATTTATTGAAAGGATGGGAGTTCCACACCTTTAATTATTTTTCCAAGTGGAATAAACTTTAGAGCAGCCAAGACAAGCTGTCTGTATTGATAGAACATTTCAGGTAGTGTGAAATTGGAAAGAATATGTCTGAATGTGAGATGCATTGGAACTCATAGAGCTGTTCACTGAATGGGGGTATTACTAGTCTGTAGCTGTACTCTTAAATGAAGGCTAAAGTTTGTCCCTAGGGTATGGCTGGAAGAGAGATCACCTTTATGTCACAACAATGATAGAGAAATTGAGATTTGCAGTATTTTGTTATAGGAAGCAGATATTCTCCTGATCATGTGTCAATCTTGGTTTACAGGATGTTTGTGATTAGGCTGGGGTACTATTACCCTCATTATAATGCTGCCCATACCTAGGTCCTTGTTGCTTCTCTGCTGCCACTGTGGGGCCTATAAGAAAGTAGTAGGGGAAAAATCCAGAGTAACTTTGCTATAAGAAAGACCATATGGAGACACTGCTGAGCTGCCCTCCTTCAGTGGGGTTATACTTCATTCTGGATAACTCTAATCCAATCACAAGAGTACAAATAAAATAAACATTGAGGTCCACAGAGTGGAAAATAAAAAAGAATAAATATGCTCCACACACTTTTTGGGGCTCTGTAGTATTGGCAATATACCATGATAAGTAATTGATTAAATCTTTTTTGTTTTAGTAATTGACTAAATCTTGTAGTTGATCATTCACAATCTGCTTTTTAAAAAGCAGCAGACCTGCAGATCATATTTTCATTGCTCCATTTTTCTAAGGAGAAAACTAGAAATTCATGGATGTGCATTAAATTAGTCTTTATTTTTTCTTACTATTTTCACTGATGATCTTTAGAAATTAAAACTCACAAATTTAGCTTTCTCCTTCATTTATTCATCTGAAGTAAGAATTCTTAAACTTACGCATTATAATCAAAGAGAGGTTATGCATTAGATCTTAAGAAGCATTTATTCCCCTTAATGTCTTGTTGCTTTTGTTGTTCATATCCTGTACTGGTGACTTGCTTGTAATTGGAATGGTTAGGTTTTCTATTTATGATCTTTGAAATCTTATGTGGTCATTATCTGATTTTTTTCTTATAAGTCTTCTGGTAGATGCGTTTATATGGAATACAGAAACTGATGCGTATACCAAACTCAGCGAATGGCCACTCACTTATTCAGAGAAATTGTTTCAACAAAACTAATTGGAGATTTGGTCAAAATTTGACATGGTAAATTGAAAAGACTTTCAAAAGGATGTGAATTTTAAATGATTTCCCAGAAGACCAGAGGAGCATGGAATTGTGGGAATGGAAAGAATCAAGATGAGAGCCCCTGTTAAAACACACACACACACACACACACACACACACACACACACACAATACACACACACACACACCAGAACCAAAACAAAATGCAAGGAAATAAAGTGATTATAACTTTCAACAAAGTAATTATTTCACTGACAACAACAATGAAATTTCCATTTTCTAATTATATGCTATCTTTAACTGCCTTGATAATAACATCTAAACATATTGCTGGTTCAAGTGAAATAAACACAAAATTGTTTGGGAACACGTGAGTACAAATCATAAGATGGACTTATTCATATTTACATATGGGACTTAACTCACCACAGCAGGACTCCAGGATTTACCAGAAATGTTCTGAATATTTTATAGTTTTTGGCTACTCTAATAAAAAAGAAGTTTTGTTTTCACCAAGGGATAGGCTCTGTCTACATGCCATTTTGAAATAGTACTAACTCAATCATTGTTGCTCATTTACCCAACTGAAGGAAACATGTCTTGGCCTCTAATAGATAAGCACCATGTGGTTTTGCAGAATTAGAACATTAAGAAGGAAATGGTGTACTTAGCCTGGCATTTCCTGTCTTGAAACTGTTGATTTAGGACTCTAAAGGTTAAGCTGGAGTCATTGAGTTTAGCTACCTCAACACAAAACTCAACCTGAAAGGCAGTATGTACCCAAAGAAATCTAGGAAAGTTATTGCACTGTTCTCTTTAAGATCTAAGGTTAGTAAATGAAATTCCAAAGGTCACATAGTTTGGACAACAGCATAATAGTTACCACTGGAATGAACACCACCACAGAACCTCCAAGTCAAAGAGAAAAATGCATCAGATTCTGGTCAGAGCTAAAAACATTACTTGTAAGTTCTTTGCAGCTAATATCTGTCGATCAGGTGAGATACTTTCTGCTCTTAATAAGCTCACAGTCTAGTGGGAGGAAAGAGACAAATAAGGAGATATTTAAAATATAATATGGTAAGTGCTAGGATGGAGGAATGAACTGAAGTTAAGGCACCATCAGTGACTTTCATGAGGTAGGCTGTTCAAAACCTTTTTTGCTTAATTGTTAACGTTTTGGATATAAAGTATTACAATGCAGAGTTTTAGGTACTATGAAGGATTCAAAGTTGAATGAGGAAATCCTTCTTTAAGAATTTTCATTCTGAACTGAACTAAATAACCCATTTGTCCTCCCCCAAATATAGGCAGTGCAAGTTTCTTTCATTTCCTAGGTCCAGCTAAAACTAGTGTCACTCCTTGGGTCCTTAGTAATTGAACATACAGTTTTAAAGAATAGTTTATTGTTGCCCCAACTCAGTCTTCCTTGGCTTGTCACCTGTTGAGCGGGCCCTGTTTTAGGTCTTGCGTACTATCCCCTCACTTGAAGCAAAATTCCCACCGAGGGGACTGGGTTGAGGATATGCAGCATAGAATGAACACTGCAGCTGACGCTTTCGTGGTGGTGACCTATTTCCTTGCTCCTTGTGCAGTAATGGGCCACCCGTGCATGGTGGCCCTCTAAGCTCAGGGACCTGCTGCGCTTTTCTGCTCCAGGGCCTTTTCTGAAGCTGTGGAGCAGGCACTCAGCACAAGTGAATTTACTAATGTCCTTAAAAAAACACCAGACTGGCAACAATGTCTAAATGCCCTAGTGCCAATCCTCTGAGTGGACATCTCTGAGGTATGTTCTGTTCACTTCTCCAAGGTTTTGGAAGATTTTCTAAACCAAAACTAAAACCAAAACCAAAACAAACAAGCAAGCAAACAAACAAACAAACAAAAAACCCACACTCCGCCAAAGCCTAACCAAACAAGAGCAGAGAGGGCTCCCATTGCTTACAGCAGTAGCCTTGACAATACATCCTTACCCTGGTTGTCTTCCTTTTGTGTCTCACTCTTTCTGATTCCTCGTAAATAAACTATCTGTACTCATCTTTTTCTGTGAGTTTAAGTAGGTTGGTAGTTTAAACCCTGATTAATAGTTAAATTGTATGTGTATCTATGCCCAGAACGACTTGTTAAGAATATATCACTTGTGAACCTCAGGATATATCCTGAATTCCTTTATTTCTCAGTGTTCTAGTATGTTAATTGTCACCCCACCCCCCGCAAGCCTATCATATTTTTTTAAAATAACAAAATCCCTTTCATTGGGTATGCCCTCTATCTGGGTTGATAGTATTCTAAGCTTTATCAGGCTATTGTCTTGAAAATAATAATAATAAAAAAAGCCAGTTAAATATAAATTTATCATGACCTCTTCCATTCGTGAGAGAAGACCTGACCAGAAAAAAGCAACAAAAACTCACATTTGTAGCTCCTTGTTCTTTAATAAAACATTTTCAAGCTTTCATTTTGAAAGATAAGACATCTCTCTCTCTCTCTTGCTCTCGCTCTCTCCTTTTTCCTCTTTCCTTTATTTTTTAGACACCCATTCCAGCCTTTTGATGTTATTGCTGTTGGTGGTGTTGCTTTTCAGCAATCGTAATAATTTTTTAAAATATTCGTAGAGACTCCTGCACTGATAGTCGACTATGTTTCCACTTAGTGATAGCAACCTGCAGGTCATGTTTCAGAAACCCTGTCACAGGCTCACTGTTTTTTTTTGGTCCCCATTAGTGTTCTGTTTGCTTTTTAACAAGTAAGAGTATTAACTAAGTTTGAGGAAGTGATTCTAGCCTCCTGAGGATGATGATGGAATCATCTACTTCCATCTGCCTCTTATGTTCAAGAATTTTTTACTTCTACTGAACTCAAGATTTGAATTTCAAAATAAGAAATTTTTCTTGGTCAAGGTCAAGAGTTATCTGAGATAAAAATGATGAGGATAACAGTAAAATTTCTGAACCAGCTTTCTCTAGTAGTCCACAAATGCACAAGATTCACATACATTTCTAACAGCAAATAACCTATACACCTTTTTTCTCTTCAAAAGCTATAATTCACTGAAATGCTTCATAAAAGTTAATTAATAAATTGCCTTTGAGCCAATTCTTTTAATCTTACCCAACGTTTTTCCCTATGAAAATTAAAGGATCCATTTTATAACTTATTTTCACTATTATTTTATGGATTCTAATTTGCAGGAATCCTATAGCTTTTCAAAAATAAGCATAGTGAAAAATTTCATCTAAGGAAGTGATGATGCACTGGTCTTATAACTGTGCAAGTATAATCTAATGGTTAAGTCCTGAAGTGGACATTAATTTCAGAGAATTAAACCAGTGTTTAGTAAGACTCTAACTAAATGACAGGTTTCTGAAAATTCAGCAAGAGCTTTTCTTTGAGAGAGAATCAAAAGAAAGAGAAAAGACAGTATCTACACTCATTTATTGGAAACATTGTTTTTCAGGTTATACAGATAACATGCTAAAATACAAAAATTAAATTTCTGAAATCACATCAGTAAGGTAAGCTTTCAAGCCTTTCATGCATACAAAATTAGGACCATCTTTAATATTTTTATATGCTAGCATTTTTTACTTACATTAAATGGAATAAACTTTTTCATGTTATTACTTATATCATGTAATTTAAAAATATTATATAGTCTTTAAAATGATAATTTTAATAATAATATAATTTCTATTACATAGTTTTAAAAAACTCATTTTTGATGTCTGCATAATGCTTCATGATATGGTTTGGTCATGTTTTATTATGTCATTCCCTGAATGGACATTCAGATGGCTCCTTCCTTCCTTCCTTTCATTTTTTCTTTATTACTGATTACATTCCCACAATATCTTTTTACATAAATGTTTGACAACATCTCAAATTACACCATTAGGAAAAATTTCTAGAAGTGGCTTTAGGAATCAAAGTGTTGAACTTTTTAGAGTAGTCGGCATACGTTGCCAAATAGCTCTCCAGAAATTCCTTACTACAGGAAACCTATTAATGTGCTCACATCACTACAGCTTCACTGAGATTTCATTTTATTCTTTGTCATTGACACCTTGATAAAGTACCTCCTTAGACATTTCTCATAGAGTAATTTGCATTTCTTTGATTACTAATGAGGTTTTAATATTTTTCATATTTCTTATATATTTAAATTTCTTTATCTGTGAATTTTTATGCTTTCGGTCCATTATCTGTGAGACTCTTTTAATATACCTCTAATTCAAAAGTCTATTATAGCTCTAAGGAAACTATAGCAAAAACATTTTAATCATGTATCATGATTTCTCATTCTGACTTTAGTTTTTTATTCCTCATTAGTATGAGTGATATTTGATGATATAGTGCTTTAATACCTAGCATGTTTTTATACCACCAATTGAGAAGAAGCCAGCAATTTTAGTGCCAATATAAGAAGTACAACTGACATGCTTACTGACTGTAGAAACGTTAAACAATACAGGCAAAGTTACACAGTTTAGGGTGGAGTTAAAGCTAATGCCCAAGTTTCTAAATCTTCCTTCTTCATGTGTTTGTAGTAGATTCTAAGAAACATCTTAAGCAGATTATGTAGTTCATGAAAAAAAACAGTGATGCCAAGTATGGGTAGGTCCAACAAGTTCATCTCTTTGGATGGAGATAAACTCACTAATTCCAGATATGTGTCTTGTCTTTTCATGCTAAGAAGTGATAATTGTTAGTTTTTTTTTTTTCTTTTACTCACACTGTTCTAAATAGAGTGCTTTGCATATAAAGACTATTAGGAACTCCTCATAAAGTGCTGGTTTGGAGGATTGAATTGAGCTGTGAGTATACATCTGTTATATTAGTTATCAATTATTGTATAAAAAATTTCCCCAGAACTTGGCAGCTTGAAATAAAAAATATTATTATTTCATAGTTTCTATGGGTCAAGAATCTGAATAAGGTATAGCTGGTTGCTTCAGGGTCTCTCGTGGGGTTGTAGTCAGCAATGGGACAAGCCTAGAGTCATTTCATTGTTCAGTTGAGTGAGGATCTTCCTCTAAAGTCACCATGTAGAACTCTTCACAGACACGCTTTATGAAATGGCAGCTGGCCTCCTCCAGGATGCGCTAGCCAAGAGAGAGAAAGAAAAAAGGTAAAGGGTAGAAGCCATCATCTTTTTGTAACTTAATTATAAAAATTCCCATCTAGTTTGTTGTATTCTATTCATTGGTTGCTAGTCGTTCAGTCCAGCCAAACTCCAGGGCATGAAAAGGAGGAAGGAAGTCACCTGAGTTTTTGCTTGCCTTATACACTCCACCTGCAGATGGATTCACACACACACACACACACACACACACACACACACACACGTGAGTTGCACATAAATAATTATCTAAAAATCACTTGATTTGTATTTGATGAGCATGCCATAAAATTTGATAAACTATTTTGGTGTTAAATAGTTTGCATAGTTTTGGGTCATTCAGATCTCAGCACTCTTCATCAAATTGCATCTGGCTTTGCTAAATGGAATACATTTCTTGAGATACATGGTAACTTTTCTGAACAGACACAGTCTAGAAAAAAATCCAGATATCTTAGAGTATAGATTGATTGCCTCTTTTCCTATTACTAGAGAGTGTTAGAGAAATATAGTTCAGTATTTGTAATAAAACGTTTTGTAGAAAATTATGAGCTATAATGTGATGTTTATCTTTGTGAAAATAACAGCTACTTAGGAAAATTTGTGACGTACGTTCTTTTTCTAGGCTCTCCGTTTAAGGCAAGTGCCGAGAGAACTGGCTTGGTGGTGGCGGCAGGAGTCAGGCCGGGGAGAGTTGTTTCACATCCGTCAGTGGCAGTGACACTGATGTGCTCCTGGGACATCGTGGGGCTGCTCATAGGAACTCAGAGAAACAAGGTGAATCATGACCCCTTTGGGAAATGGCTAATGGTTTTAATACCTACTTCTATTGGGACTTTACAGGCAGAATGCCAGAACTTCACAGAAGTTCCTTGGGAGTCTAGGCAGTATGAAAAATTCCAAATGGGAATTATATGGAGCCTTCAAACTGAGCATTGGCATAATGTGTGATAGGCTGAATAATAGTTCATCAAAGATGTCCATAGCCTAATCCCTGGAACATATGAAATATGTTACTTTACATGACACAAGAGATTTTGCAGATATAATGAAAGTTACAGAACTTAAAATAACAAGATTATCTTGGTTGATTCAAGTGAGTCCAATCTAATCACATAAATCCCTAAAAGCATAGAACTTTCTCCTGTGGAGGTGGGAAAGAGATATGACAGAAAAGAAAATGAGAGAGATTAGAGCATGAGAAGGATTCAGTGTGCTGTTGCTGGTTCTGAGATGTAGGGGCCTGCGTGCAAGGACCAGAAAGACATCTAGGAAGGTGGCCCCCAGCTGACAGGGAGCAAGGAAATAGGGCCTCAATCCTACAACTAAAAAGACCGCCAACAACCTCAGTGAGCTTGGACATACATTTTCTCCATAAGGAGCACAGCTCTGGTGATACGTAGATTTTAGTCTGGTGAGGCCCATGCTGGACTTCTAGCCTGCAGAACTGATAGATATTAATGGATGTTGTTTTAAGCTGCTAGAGTTGTGGCAATTTGTTATGGCAGCAGTCAAAAACTAATAGAGTGTGAGATGCAAATCTTTTGCGTTTTTAAAGAGTAGATGCAGGAGCAAAGCAAGGCAGCTGGTTGAAGGTGGTGGGTGGAATTCCTTTTAGTGTGCCAATATTCGAGGGGTGTATCGAGTTCAAGGTGTCTATAAGGTTCTGTCTATCTGAGAGTTTCAGTGCACACAGAATAGAGCTTGAAGGATATCCGCAGAAGGAACTAACTCATCTGCCATGCAGTGCAAGGCCAGTTTTCGAAATGAGCCGGCTGCTCAGTCAAGCCCAGTTCGCACTGGCCTCCTGCCTTCTTATTGATTTGGGAGAGTTTCAGCCTACCCTTACCCTCAGGCTCCTACAAGGATATTGAGAACAGCTGGGAAGGGGATGGGATTAAGAAAGGACTGACACTTAGGTAATAAAAGGGTAGAGATAGAAGACAAATGGAACAAGAATAAGCTTCATCAATTAACACTCACAAAGTAAGGTTACAGCATAAAAACAGACTCATCACAGGTATAAATCATGAGACAGACAGACAGAAACATTCATTGAAATAAAATAAAAACAAAAAAGCTCCACCCTCTATTAAAGCAGCAAGTGCTTCAAATTAGAGATAGACATATTCCTTAGCAAGATGAGAATTATTCTCTGTTAATGCACCTTGTGTTCAGTGGTACATCAGCAAAGATGTGCTGTCCATACATTCAGATTAGAATGGAATTCGTCTCTATATGGCACAGGAACTTGGAAGTTTCTATGGCAATGGTCCTACTTTGCGTAGAGTGAAGACAGATGAGTCAATGGTGCTTCAATTTGAAATGTTTCTCTTGAAAACGTGGTTGGTTTTTATCTCATGGACATTATGAAACTTGAAACAACCGTATTTCCTCAATGGGGCACTAAGATGCTCAGAGCCACCGTATCAACCTATCAGTGAGGTTTGCATTCCTCTCCCTGCTGTTATCTTGTCTTCCTACCACCATTTTGATCTTATGCTGATTACTTCATATATTTATTTCTGTTCTGTTGAATTTTGTGCATTTAGCCATCATTTTGTGCCTTTTTAGAATGAAACTAAGAAGGAAAGAGTGAAGGAAAAATAGAAAAGAATGAAAACAAAACAAAACAAAACACACAAGCATTTACTTCCCTGAACAGATAGATGGCTGGGCACAGCCTTAAATCTGTATACATGTATGCTTCTTTAGATATAACAAAAAAGTTTGAGTGAATTAATTTCGAGATTCACAGCCTTTTGTAAATGTTAAGCATCATTGACTGGTTTGGACATTTCAGCTGTGACTTTTCTGCTCCTTTGGATGACTGGAGTTTTGTTTGTTTATCTGATGGAAAGTCTTGCTTGACAAAGCAACTGCCCATATTGGCTTCTTTCCCACATTCTGTGTTTTGAAAGTGCTCTAAGCTCTGTTAGCAAATCAGTCATATCAGACACTCCACAGATAATCATGGGTTGAGATGGAGGAGTCCTTCTATCTTTTTTTAAATTTAATTTGTTGAATATATTTGACATATAACATTGTGTAAATTTAGGATATAAAACATGTTAATTTTATACATTTACATATGACCATATGATTGTCATCGTAGTGATAACTAGCATCTCTATCCTGTTACGTAATTATCCTTTCTTTTTAGTGGTTGAAATAAAGTTCTAGTCTCTTGGCAGGTTTGATGATTACAGCACAATATCGTTGTCTATATTCATTTTACTGTACATCAGATCTTTAGGGAGTATTTGCTTTTTATTGCAAGTTTGTACCTTCTATCTTTTTGAAATAACAAAATTAACTTATGGTAACACTAGTGAAAATAGCAGTAACTTTCCTTTTATGATATTTTGTAGCCTATGACATACTTTCAAATACATTATTTTGTTTGATTCAAACATACTTAGAATGAAACATATTTAACAATTTATAAATCTTGATCAAAGGCAATGGAATGTCCGGCCAAATGTGTTATGTCTTACAAACCCCAAAATTCCAGTTTTTTCTCATCTTCCTTTCATTTTATATTTTCCCTCCTTTTCATACTTTTTTCATTAACTCATTAATAAATTAATTAATTTACTTATTCTTTCAGTTTTCCGGTGAACAAGGTTATTGTGCATTAAAAATGCAAGAGACCATGCTCCTCTCTTTCACTTCTGGCTTTATGAATTTAGTAAGAGTGTTGGTGCAGAAATCTGTTCTCTGTTCTCTCCTCTTCGTCATGGAATTATGGCCTAGGCTTCTGTCCTGTCACAGGCCAAAGGATTGAATCTAAGAAGGACTTAGGTGGTTACAAAAGGCCTCAGGAGCAAATGAATTCATTTTTGCTATTTTTCGCAGGCATCTCCCTCTTATCCTGCTGATTTGCATTAGAGCAGCCTTTGCCCAAAATGCAAGAATGAAACAGAACTCTTAGTTAATCTGGGAGGGAAAAGCAGGGAGAAAACAAAACATTTCAGTTAGGTCTACTGATAAACTCTGCTAACACTTACTAGAAAACTCTGCTTTTAGAAGAGCACTTTCCTAGACACTTTTAGGGCACTCGTCTAGTGATTTATGAGATAGAATATTTTGAGATATTAAATGATATCCCCTTCTCATAGTTCCTTGTACCTATGAGTCTTTTTTACAACCAGGAAACTCTGGCATTCCACAATTATGCCTCAGGTAACAAATTACACAGCAGAATGCAAAGAACATAAAAGGGTTTAAATATGTCTTAAAAAACAAACAAACCTGAGTTCATGATGAGAGTTAGCTAGACAGGTTGGTTCAACAAAAGGAGACCTTCTGGATTTTCCTGCCTTTCAATGAATCCAGGTTGGACAAAACAGATAGGACACACACAAAACAAAAATCTCACTGGATTTAGGATGATCTGCAAGAAATCCGTTTGTATCCTGTTTCCAAAATGAAACCAGAGTGACGGTTAGAGTTGTAGAGGTTTTCACACACAGAATGATATAGAAACATAGTTTTACTGAGTGTCTAGGCATGCAAACCTGAAGAAACTTTATAGAGTTTACTCATGCTGTGCTGGTTTAGGGAACAACCAGGTGTTTTCAGTATGCCTGAGAGAGTTCTCATACCACTGAGCTAGAACTAGACCTGGAAACACCTTGGGATGGAATGAGGAGGATGCAACTGACCTGTATAGACCAATTACCAAATTAATTGGTGCCAGTGTGGATAGCTCGTGGTGACTGAGGATCAGATTTCCATCCCTGTTCCCATCTTCTAAGTACAGAATCAGCCCTTTTCCTCTCAATTTGGATGCAACTCCAGGGAAGGAACAGGATTCCCAGACTTGAATGAGATGGCCCAGAACTGACTAAAGTTTCTACCAAACAGCAGAATGTGAATATTAAAGAAAAAAAGGTGTTACATTTCCTATATCCCGAGTTTGTGGGTTCAATGTCAAAACTATCTCATGTTCTAAGAAAAAGCCATTTAAAGCTGTGGTACCAGACCTCTCAATAAGGTGGCTGAATGAGTACATGGATTTATCTGTCCACTCTCCTAAAGGGAAAAAGAAAATACACTATTACATGTAGTCTCAACAGTCATCTGATTGTCATATTCCTGTTCTTCATGGACATCAGAGTTTAGTGGGTTGTTCAGAACTCAGAATGGAAAGCTGCACTGTGAGTCAATACCTGTTACTAACCTGATACATTGGTATCTTGGTAGTTGGTACAACAAGTTTTGAGGTGTAAAGGAAAGTAACATCTAGGAAGTTTTTGCAAAGACCTTGAAGTAGGAGTGTGTGTGTAATTCGATCTGACTGGAGAGCAGATTGCGAGACAGTAGGAGGTGGTCAAGAGATAAAGCTAGGAAAGTAACCAGGAGCAAAATCAGAAAGTCCTTGTATTCCATACTAAGGAAACCAACTTTATCTTGAGGACAATGAGGAACCATTTAAGCATTTTAAGCAGGAGAATGTCTCAGTCTATAAAATGGGCAGGGGGTAAAAGAGATCAAAACTGGGAGTTAGGGAGACCATTTAGGGGACATTGCAGTACCCTGGGAAAGCCACGTTGATAGCCGAATTAGGAAACTAACAGTTGGAATGTAGAGAAGTTGACACATCTATAAGATACTCAGATCTCTTCATATAATAAATCATCTTGGTGAAATTAATAATCAAGGTCTCTTCTACATCATCTTGATCCTACAGATCTCTTCCTTTTGGTATTGCTTTTAGAGCTTTACTCTCTCCATGGGATTTTTGGGAGTTTGTGTTCACAACCTATTCCTGCTGTCTCTGGTCCTAGAGCCCAGGCAATGCAGTAGCAGAGGGTCTTTGTGGTTCTCAAACCCACATCTCCTACCTTGAGTACTAGGTTCTTTCTATCAGAATAAAGTAGGAAAAGAACAAATATATATATATTTCCATATATATGTAACATATGTATATGGTATATATATGAGCAGCTGAAGATTCCTCCATATTTTTACTAGATTATATGTATTAGAGTGGGTCCTAGAATCACTGTATTGTCATAAATGTTTCCGGAAACAGATAACACTACAAATCCACATACTTGGAAATACAGTAAGTGCAGTTGACTCATCCTATCCTGGTGTCCTTAGAAAGAAGAGAAACTGGAGAGAAGTGAGCCCCTTGGGAAGGGAGGGAGTTTTTAGTTGCTCAGCAACATGACTCAGAAGTGGAGTTAAGCTTTCCAAAACGCACCTGTGATATAACTGTGACTATGACACAGGGACCCAGGGGAGAGAAGAGGAAGCAGAAAATTAAATCTCTAGTCAAATATTTAATAAAATATAATTTTCAAAAGAAAGGTTTAAAATGCATCCAGGATCTCAAAGTATAAAAACAGAAATCAGAATTACCTCAATCACATGGTTTGGATATAAATGAAAAATTACCCAAACCACATGGTAGGGGTGATATTCCCCTAGTTAGTGAATAGGATGTGCAGTGAGTGAATAGTGTATATTTATGGCTGATTGAGGGGCACTCCTTCTAAAGATTTCAGGGAAATGACCAGACTGTGGATTACTGGACATGCTGTGGCATTGTGTTTTCTCAGCTGCTTAATATGACTGAGTTGGTGAGATGTGAATCACTCCAATACAGGGGTCCTCAACCTTTGCGGCACCAGGGACTGGTGCTCCTATGAGAATCTAATGCCTGATGATCTGAGTTGGAGCTGAGGTGTAATGCTAGTGGCTGGGGAGCGGCTGCAAATACAGATGAAGCTTTGCTTGCTGACCTGCTACTCACCTCTGGTTGTGCGGCTCGGTTCCTAACAGGTCACAGACCAGTACCGGTCTGTAGCCCGGCGGTTGGGGACCCCTGCCCTAATATATAGTTGATAATCAGAACGTCTCATGCAACAGAAGCAATGTCAGTGATCTATAAATGGGCTGGGATGCTCCAACTACAATACAGTAAAATGCTCCATTAGCCGTGTACATTAAAGCCTCCACCAGGATGGCTAGGAAGTGAGGCAAGTGGTTAATTTGTATTTTATGGTCAGCTATGCCTATGTGGAAAGCACCTTTTTGCCTCAGAACTGTTATGAAGTTCCTCGTGAAATCCATTAAATCACTCTCTTGCCTTTGAAGTGGATTTAACACAGAACACTGTAAAGCAGAAGCCTGGGGGATTGAACTGAATGTGTTCCCATCCCCCGATTTATGCCGGAAACTGCTTTATGAACCTTTTCATAGAGCCTGGTTTTCTCACTTTCTCATGCCCCTCCCCCAGCCTTATAAGAAGTAGAATACTAAAAATACTGCTAATAGTTGAAAGACTCAGCAGTTTAGGTTATTGAGGTTTTACTTTCTCAAAGTACATTTTGTGATGCTTGCAATTTAAAGCTCTGGCTCAAAGAGTTGATTTTTAAATTTTTATTATTTTATTTTATTTTATTATTTTAAAACTCTCTGGCTTGTGGTTATTGTAAAACCTTCACTAGGTTTAAGCTAATAACTTGGCTATACCCTCCTGGAATCACCAACCTGATTTCCCAAAGGTGATTAAATGAGAGTTAAAAACGGCATGTTTGTCCATACCATTACACTTGAAAAATAATCTTATGATACTTTATTAAAATGCCTACGCATAGACATCAAAGGAAGCTATATTCAGCTAAAGTAAATTGAGAGCAAGATTTAGAAAAGTACTATATTCAGTGACTTACTCACTAAATGTCAACTTTAAAAAATGTTACTTGCTCCAATCCCCCTTTTCTCTTCAGGCTTAAGAATAAATGATTATTTTAATGTATTTCCTGGTAGTGAAGGTATGGGGAGGAGATATTTAAGTCAAATATGAAACATGTTTATGTGTCTTTTGGCTTCAAAACCCGTAAGAGTTCAATTATTGTATATTTATGATTTTAACTTGTTTCCCCAGTGCATTGATATTTAATATTTAGCAGACAGTATAACTGAAATGTCTGTTCAAAAATGTCCTGCTCAGATGGTGCTTTATTTGTTTTAATCCTTTTAAACACTTCCTAAACAACAATATCTGTCCTGAGTTCTATTTTCATAAGTCGGGTTCTCTGGTAGTTTTAGCTAATTAAAAAACAAAACCAAAAACAAAACTAGGAGACATTTAAGCTAGGATATTAATAGAGGATGATGTACGAAGGTTTTGCCAGGGTCCGTATGATTTATTTTAGCAACAGGCTTTTTGGGCAACTCAAAAATAGTAATACTGAATAAAGGAATCAAAAGCTAGACTGAGGCAGAGAAGTTTGAAGGCAGTGGATTCTTGCTGTGTTCAGCATTCTCTTCTTTGTGTCGTTGACTCATTTCCATGAGGAAACTATTAGAAAAAAATGTATAACCCCAAAGCAAATCTCTCTCCATATGATTATGAAATCAATCTTTACATTTAATGAGGATAAGGTAAAAATTGGGTTTCTGTTTTGAAGTCCGAAGTAAAAGCAGACTTTGGTAGATAGAGGTAGTTTATATGAGACCAAAATAAAGCGGTTCAGAACAATATACTGAAGCTGGAGAACTTGGCCCCAGGAATGCCTCCCCCAAGGGAGAAAATGCAGAGCAGAGTTCTATAAAAAGAAAAAGTAAGGAGGCTTTTGGGAGTTTTTTCCAAGTAAGAACCGTACCCAGTTTATGTCATCCTTTTGCAATTTCAGTACCACCATCAAAGAGAAGTGATTCACCATGACATAACATTTCTGGCGTCCATGCTTCTATGTGATATCTGAGGAATTAGGCACAGGAGTACGAGTCCCTGGGGGAAAGAATTTCTAAGAGAAGTGGTTAAACAGAGCAACTGGATAAGTGCTGAGAAGGGACTTGAGGAATACCTGGCTGGCTCTGCTCCTTCTCTTCTCTTAATTAACTCCCATTTATCATTCAGGGCTCGGTGTCCTCCAAGACGCCCTTTCTGACCCTTAGGACTATTACAGGTGCTTGGTCCAGATGTTCCTCTGGCGTCTTGGGCTTACATCTACTCTAATACTTTTTACTCTGTGTCATTTTTTTTTTGTCTCTACCAATGAATTGTGTGCTCCTTGATGATGTGGGATATGCTCTTCTTTACCATTTATTTCCAGCAAAGATCACAGTGCCTGCCACATAGTGTTGTTTAATAAATACTTGTTAACTGAACAAACAAGTTAAGCAAAAGGAGCTCGTTCTAACCCAGTGGTGACACACAGACTTCATATCACATGCCTACACTGATTGGTAGTGGCTGCCCAAAGGGTTGGCTAGGGAAGGACTTTGAAGTTTCAATAGAGCTCAATGGTACATAGGACCTGTAATGGTTGAGATGTTGTCCCTGCTCTAAAACCTGTCTTTGACTTTGTTTTTAGTGAATAGAGTGATGTCTTGAAGAAACATTAGCCTTAGATCCCATGATGAAATTGTTTACAGTGAATATAAAGCCTGAATTGGAGGTGACATTCAGAAAACTGAGAAACAAAACAACAAAAAGCAAAAACAATTACAACAACCAAAAAAACCCCGAAAACCTAAAATTCAGCAAGAACAGGCAGGTCTTTAGTTAGTATTGTGGCAGCCTAGTTATACAAGATAATTCAACTTTCAACTAAAGATGGATGAAGTCACACAAACACACACCCATATGCATGCGCACACACAAACACCCCCTCCCAACACACGCGCGCGCGCACATACACACACACACACACACACACTGCAAAGCTGACAGCAATATTAAAAACTACAGAGAATACCACAGGTCTAACTCATAGGAATTTAGGGACTAGAGTTTTGATGGGTTTGACAGAATAACCAAATCAGGAAAAAAGCAGAGCTTAAAGATAGCATGAAGTGGCTTTGGCTCAAGTCCAGTCTTTGATCCCTGACAGGAATTCAAGCAGCTCTCTTCTGAACTGGCCAGAACCCTGCCCTGTTCTCCTTTCAGATCCTGACCACATGAGCTCTTCTTTTTTTACGCCTATCTGGAGACTTTATATCTGAGTAGGTAGCATAGTGGAGAGGAAATGATGTAATGACCATCGGTCCTGGGATTTACAGTCAGGGAGACAAAAAGTGCCTGGAAAGCAGGGCATTTGGGGAGGTAGTATTTTCTACACGTACACAAGAAAAGTACCCTATTCTGCATGTGGCTTGCTTGTAGAATGGCAAACTTGAAAATTAGATCAGGAGAAGATATCATTCCATACTAATATGGACATATGTGGAGAGACTGTTCATAAACCCTAGTTCCTTGTCATCCTAAACAGAGAGCTAGATTGCTTTCTTCAGCCCCCTACAGTTCGGTGTAGCATATGGCTACATTCTGGTCAATGGAAAGTGGGCAAAGTAATGTAAGCCACTTGAAAGCCTAACCACAGAACCTTCTTACTATCTATCTCCTGTGCTTTCTCTATTTCCTTATTTGCTGACCAAATACAGATGATCCAGTGAAGGATTCAAAGACTCTAGGAAATAGAACAACGAGGTGGAAGAAGCCTGGAGTGCCTTTAGACAGTGCACAGCAGAGACCGTTTTCAGAACTTCACTGGTCTGTGTATTAGGAGAAAATAAACCTTTATTGTGTTAAGTCAGTTTGATTTGAGGATTCATTATAGCAGCTAGCCTACTGTTAGCCATCAGCAATTATGCAGAGATTAAAGCAGTGTTAAGGATCTCTTTATGGATCTTCTGTGTTGAGAAATTTTAAACCTGGGGTCTGGTTATCTGTTGTTAGACCTAGTTTATCTATTGTGTATTACCTCAAATATTAGTGGTTTAAATAAAAATCATGTTTATTACATTATGATGTTGTGTGCCAGGAATTCAGGCAGTTATTAGTTGATTTTTCATGTAGCGTAAATAAGAGTCACTCAAGGCTATTTAGCTGGTAATCAGTTTGGTCTGGAGTCAGACATTCTTATCTCTAGCATCTAGGAAGAATTTTTGGAAGACTGGGCTCAGGTGATGTAGTTTGAATGGTGGGGGCTCAGAGCATCCTGGAGTTGACAGGGTATTTCTTTCAGTGTGGCCTCTCCACATAGCTAGCTTGGGCTTCTTCACAGCATGTCAACCTCAGTAAAGCCTGATTTCTTAATGGTGGCTTAGGACCCCAAAAGACAAAGAAAGATGCTACCAGCCCTCCTGAAGCTTAGGTCCAGAACTGGCATAGCATCACTTGACCAGTGCAGACACAGTGCAGCCCACATTCAAAGGGAAAGCAAACAAACCCAACCCCTTGATGGGAAAAATTTCAAAGGATTTGTGGCCATTTTCAATCTACCACATCTGGATAGATAGTTCTATATTGAACGATGAGTAAACAAACATTATGCATATATATATATTATATATATATATATATATATGTGTGTGTAACATTATATATAATGTATATATAACAGTATTATATGTATATTTTATATATTTACACCATGTATATAGTATAAAGAAAAGGAGAAGTCCAATGAAGATGTAATAGAGAAAGGATACAATAGAGAAAAATATGAAAATTTAAGAGAAGTTTCTTTCTTAATAGAAATTCAAAAGCTTCCTGAAGTTTAAGCAGAGAGTAATAAAAGGTAGCTGACTGAGATAAAGAAGCCTCCCTCAAATAAGAAAGACTAGAAAAGAATACCCTGAAATACAATAGCATTTTAATATCCACATTATTCACACTGAATATTAAAAGTGTTAATAAGGTATATGTAATTACGTCAGACTATATAGATGAACAGGTTCTGTCATCTGCTTTCAAGCCAAACTTAACATAATTCATTTCTGAGACCTTCAAGGCAAATTATTCCTTGTTTCTAAGAATTTAACTTGTGTGAGATCAGTTGAGTTTTCCTTCTTCCCTCTGAAACTCCCCCCTCTCAATTTGTCTGTCTGTCTCTGTCTCTATCACATGAGTGAGTGTGCACACATACACACATGCGCGCGCACACACACACACACACACACACACACAAAATCCAAAATACCATAATCTAGCTTAATGCACGATCTGTTCCTTTTATTATTCACTTGTAGACTATAAAACTCATATGTTGCTAATAACATGAATATTTGGTATTTTCATTTGGTGACACAATATTCTTTGTTCTCACGTGAGAACATTTTCTGGTGATTGATAAAATGATTCTATTATTCTGTTATGGAAAGAAGTATATCTAAAAATAATAGGGTTTGGTAGCAGTCTAAACAATGAAGGCGTGCTTGAAATACTCTCATTACCCACTCATGGGAAAACGGCTGACCAAGTTGTCTAGACTAAGGCATTTCTATCATGTAACCATTATAAAGTTAATTTGACTATGAAATAACTTTCATTGTCATGAAAGTCAAGAGTGAATAAATAGAGTGAAAGGGTATTCACTCTATAGATCACCCGTGTCCCTGGCTTAGTCTCTTATTTTATTTTCTTTTGGAGCACTTCAGTTTAAACACTGATGGTGCTATTTGTGTCTTGAACTCTACTAAAAAATAATTGCAGGAATGTATCGTTCCATCTAGCATTTGAGTACATATACTTTTGTAGTGTTTTCTAATGATTTCCAAATGTTTTCAATATGGAGTTTCTGAAAGCCTGGGATTTTGTGAATTTTCAATATTTGTCACAGTTCTGAGCATTCGATAATACTGCTAAAAAATTGAGAATCAAAACAGCATGAAATACATGGGGATATCCATGTATTTTAATTTTCCACTCAATTTTTATTCTCAAAGATGTAGTACGTTTTGAAGGTTAAAGATGGGGTCCTTGAGCCTCGGCAGGTTTGTATCTCAGCTCCACCATTTCCTAGAAATGCAACCTCTATACCTCAATTTTTTATTTTTAAAATGGGAGTGATAATAGTAACTATTTTACTACCTAATCCGTTGTATAGATTAGCTGAATTAATACATATAAAGAGTTTAGAAGAGTGCCTAGCATATAAAGTACTTGTGATAAGCAGAATAGTGCCCCCCTCCACAAAGATGTCCATGTCTTGATGCCTGGAACCTGTAAATATATTAACTCAAATGGCAAAAGAGACTTTGCAGATGTGATTAAGCTAAGCATCTTTAGATGGGGTTATTATCCTGAAATATCCATGTGGATCTAATGTAACCACAAGGGTCCTTATAAGTGAAAGAAGGAAGCATGAGAATCAGAAACTGAGAAAGAGATGTGACTGGGAAGCGGAGGTCAGTGGTCCAGGGACTGGAGGAACTCAGGCAGCATCTAGATGCTGGAGGAGAAAGGGAAATGGATTCTCCCCTAGAGCTTTCAGGAGGAGTGAAGCCCTACTGGCACCTGAACTTTAGCCCACTGAGACCCACTGCAGACTTCTGACCTCCAGACCTTAATAAATGTATGTTGTTTTAAGCCACTAAGTTTGTGGTAATCGGCTACAGCAGCAAGGGGAAACTAATACAGTACTCAATAAATGTTACTGTTATCATTCTTCACAACTACAAATTGTGAAAGGTCTACCTGAGTAAGACAAATAAATATACAAAACTAAATCGGAACAGATTACAATGTACCTTGTTTTAACTACACTTTTCTCTGAACACTGCAACCTCTTATATCAAGGCAAAAAAGATGACAACAATTATAATAAATATTCCATTTGCCGTGCTTTACTTTTAAAAAGTAAATGATTGAAAAAAAAATGAAACATACAAAATTCCCTCAATTTCCACTTTTAAGCAGCGAATAGCCATTAGTGATCTTGTGGTTATGCTGTTTGAATATTTTTTTTTCCTCTCGCTAAGAACCATCTTGTTCCCACGAGAACCCAGAGGTACCCAAGTCACATGGTGTTCTTCCTGTAATATTTTGTCCTGTACAAACAATAGGATGCCAATTATCCAGCCTTAACATGACAAACAATGAGATACTCCGACAATATTATTTTTGGTGAACTGATCCTATGAAATTAGAAGTTTGGAAAGAACCACATGCCTAAAAATCATCCTGTTTATCCTCTTTTTGTAGATGATTTGTTTCTGCACCATTGTAGGCACCCAAGAAGTAATTTTTTTTAAGGCAATAATCTCCTTCAGAAAATTGTTTTCTCTCCACTTTTCCTACCTTCATATACCCGCAGAAATTATTTTTTTTTTACATAGACCAATATAGCCTGCGTGATGTGGGGCTTAAATATAGTTATTTCACTACATCTTAAGACAGTTTCTTCTTTCTCAGTACTCAAAGAAGAAATAACTTTGGCATCTTTTCTCCTTGTTCTGTTGTGGATACACATACTGTGCTACAAAAAAAAGGTAGAGGACATAGCTGGTAGTTGATGGAAGTTTTCACTGCACTGACTGATGCATAACTACTGGGATTTAATCTACCTTCTAACTTTTAGGTTTTTCATTTGTTTTTCACTGGTAGCTGTGTCTCCTGGATGATGTTTCTATTGTATGTATACACATATGTATGTATACGCACAAACATGTTTATGTATATGAACATATGTATATGTTCTAATTTTGCTTCTATTTCCTTGAAAATGAGTCGGGCTAAAAATTTGTAGTCTGAAAAGCGATCAATGACACCAAAGATGATATCAAAAGGGCTCAAGAGCCAGTAGAATGGGCTTCCATTAATGGAAGTATCAAAACAGGTTATGAAGTGAAACGGCTTAGACACATAAAATTCTTTTAAATCAATTAATTCATAATGATGCTTAAAATATGAATGGTCACTGTTGAAGGATGATAGTGAGCCAATTTAGTATTTTGAAACTTGTAAATAAAGGAGAAAAGTATCATTCATTTCTCCTGTCTTTTCCATATGAATTATACCTCAGGTTAGCCAAATAGTGGTGAGAGGAATTTTCTCTTTCTAAAAGTATTCCAGTTAATAAATGAAGAAATGACATAATTTGAATACTACCATTTTGCAACCCCTAATGAAATAATGGATCTAGGCAATAGCTGCTGATGGCTGCTAACATAAAAGGGAGGATAATTCATCCTTATACACCTCCTGATGGAAGTACCTCTTTCCATCTATGAAGTAGCTTTGCCAAAGGAATTGAACCTGAATCTCATGAAACATTGAGACTTAACTACCAATACACAACAATACTGAAGACAGAGGAACATACTAAATACACCGCGAGAAAACAAGTAGCAAAATCCAAACTGTAGAAACTACAGGACAAAGAACCTGGCTTTATAAAGAAAATCTGTAAAGAAAAGAGAAAGAAATGTGAAGGAAATCTCTGGTTTACCCCCTGCTGGGGTAGCAGCCCTCTGAGGTTCTGACTGAGAGCCACAGGGTCTGGGTCTTCCCCACGGCCACCCCATTATTTATTTTTTTAATTAAAAAGCTTTTGTCTTCCAAGCATGATAAGAATGCTGAAAGCTCTATTCAGCTTTTCAGCTGCATTTTACTTAGGTTCTTGGCTTCTTGCCCGGCACATCTAACTAAAGGTGTGGTAACCGCCTCAAGGGGAAAACCAGCAGAGTGCTTGGCTCATTTTCTCGACTCCCTTTATTCAAGGATCTAAGAGCTTCTCAAGACCTGATTGTCTCAGAGGCCTGTACTGCAACTTTTCTCTCTTCAGTCCTTTGAGGTGCCTGCCAGTCTCTTCTGGTTTCTCTGCCTCTTAGCAGGGGCCCATTCCCTAATCTCTCAGGCTCTCACTTTTGAATTGGAAGAACTGCCATATGCTACAAAAGAATGTTGAACTTCCTTCAGTGAGCTCCCTTCCTGTGGAGGTCTTGACTTTTGAAGTCCTACTTTCCTCAAACGCTCCCTTATGACTTCAAGCACCAGAGATGTATCTCATTCACCTTTCCTATTCCTTGTACAGCTGCACAGTTGTTACGAGCTACCCTGTTGTAGCCACAAGTAGAGGCTCGCACTGACTGGATATTTGATGGTACTATGGAAATAGTCTTGATTGTTTTAAGTTTATAATGGTATTGTGATTGTGTATGTTTTAAGACGTATTCCTATCTTTTAGAGAAAAAATGAGATATTTGAAATTCTTACATCATAATAGTTGCTCAAAATAATGTTGGGGGAGGGTGAATAGGCAAGGGATATGGATGAAACAGATTTGCCTTGACTTTATAACTGTTGAGGCTGGAAGATGGGCACTTGGAAATGAGTTATAGTGTTCTTTTCACTTTTGTGGATACTTAAAATTTCCAATAATACAAAGTATAATAAATAAATAACACATGGTTTCTGTATTCATGGTTTCCTTTCAACAGATGTGAGAGTACCTTTTGAGAAATGGACTAGGTAAAGCAACTTCTGTAAAAAAAAAAAAAAATCAAATATTGAAAATAAATACACTTTCTTAACATAGAGGCACAACTACTAATAGACTGACTCCATTATTTGTTAGGTGATCTCAAGAGAAATTTATGACAAAAAAGAGAACTTGTTGAAGACATGGAGGACAGCGTGCACTAGGACTGAGCAGAGAGCACGCACTGCCTCCCTCATTCAGGAGGCTGCCAGGCAGAGCAGAAAAAGCACTGGGATGAGTTTTAGTTCTAGTTTACTGAGGGTTCTCACAGGCAAAACAGTGGGTTAGGAAAGATAGCAGGGAGTATAGTTCCTGCTCTAGATTAGCTGAAAATTTAGTCACAGTTTAAAATTATACTTAATTTATGAAATTACAATGAGAACGTTTATGGCATTGCTTCCATTTCTTATCAATGAACTTTTTACTTTTCAGCACTTTCCTATGGGATTTCAACAATTTAAATAATGCCAAAGGAAGATAAGAAACTCAGTGAAAGTCATCTTTGTTTCTCCTCCTCCAAGCCTCCACTAAGTGGTATCCAAATAAGATTGGATTAAAACAAACAGCAGGAACTTCCTTGAGGGCAGAATGAGCTCATTGCTATATTGCCGTCCTCACTGTTTGCTTCCTTTAGTGTCTGCTCATCCACTTAGCAGCAGTAGCTGGCATGAAGTCCCCAGAGGATTGTGCTGGGGCAACTGTCCTGGTTCACTGTGTTCTAGAGATGAATATACTTGCCATTTTCCTATCTCACGGGGAAACTCATGATTTGGGCTGAAAAGTCAGTCAGTATGGATCCTTTAAGCCAGACAGAAATTATTCAAGTCTATAAAGCTATTGGGCTATTCACAGGTTACTGTTTTTTGATTGCCTCTCTTTTGTTTTAATTCTATTTAAATTAATTATTTCCGTATGAGAGTGGCTCTAAAAAGACCACTTTGAAGTAAACAGTAGATTGTGGGGTAAGTGCAAAGCCAACTATTTTCGTAGTCACATTTCAGATGGGGATTATCATAATTCACAACTGAAATGAGTCTAAGTAGATTTAGCTAGTACTCCAAGCTTCAAAATGAAAAAAGTTACATTGGCTAATTAAAAATACATCATGAGTTATTGAATTTCTCAAAGCATCTCTATTTCCAGTAAGTGGCAGCAAATAACTGTAGTAAAATGTAAGTGTCTATCTTCCTTTATGTGCCTACATAACACATATACATATGTACATAGTAGTTTGAACATTCTTTTATGTTCTAATGAAAAAGAGCACAAAAAGGTTCATCTACTGCTGTGTCAGGATATATACCAGTAATTTTTGTGACTTAAAAGATCATTTATCTTTAGCACATCTTTGGAGATAACTGAAGAGATTCTGGAGGCAGCAATCTGTGGTACATAGATGCCAGAGGCCCTGGATTTTGCTGTAAACTCTGCCACCAACAAGTGGTAAGATCTTAATCAAGTGGATGCACCCACTGTGTCTCAGTTTTCTTATCTGTAAAATAAAGTAGTTAGATTAACTTTCATCTCAAGTTTTATTTAGCTTAAAATTCCATGATTTTTATAATGGGTTATCAGTGATTTTAATGGAATAACTGTGTTTCTTTACAACTATAAAATAGTCCCACAGAATAATGTAGATTTTGACAGAAGAGTTAAAGTAAATTGAACTTTAATAATACCAGTTATCATTAGTGTTTAGCAATAGTAATAATAATGAAAAATATCTAATCTTAACTGTATAATTATCATATGCTAGACACTGGGCTACGTGCTTTACACTTATTTTACTGCATTGATTATCTTCAAGGACATCGAAATGTGCTCAGTAGACTATGATAATGCAATGGTACTTATTTGTGTTTTGTTTTTTCATTATATACTTATATAAAGAATATATGTTTATATATACTTCATTTTATATATACTTTCATTATATACTTATGTTTGTATATATATACACACACACATATAAAAAATAAAAGATTCATTGACCAAGAAGAATGTTGAATAATCTTCTAGTTGTCAGTTCAAACAAGTATGTCATAGGCAGTAGCTATGATATTCACATACCACGTCAATTAAACAAGTGGAGTTGCCGGTTGTTGGACTGAGCTGATCAATGAGGCAGTGTCCCAGATAAGAGAGCCCTTGTGAAGCAGCCCTGTCAACTACCCACTGGTGATAAAAGCTCTCTCTGTGGGTCAGTTGACTGGAATATTCCAGACTAAGTAGCACAGTCACCCAGCCTCTTCCCCATTTGTTTTCTTCTTGCAGTAGGGTCATCATTTATTTAGCAGTTTACTCAAGGCTCACAATATGCAAGTGGCTTCAAAGGCATAAAAAATTACAGTCTTTGACCTAGAGAATCGCTTAGTCATTATAGAAGGCAATCAGCCAGGATAGAAGAAATCACAGAGTTCAGGAGCGATTCCTTCAAATTTATAGAATTGGTAGAATAACAAATGTGCTTGAATGTATGGAGAGGGTATTTAACACTTTGAGGAGATTTTGAGTCTGAATTATAAAAACATACAAAGCATTTTCAATAAGTGAAAAATTAATTCTGCTCAATTTTGCTGTGAACTTAAAACTGCTCTAAAATAAAGTCTATTAAAATTAAAAAAAAAAAATAAGACAGTTATAATCTCCAGAGAAAAAGAATATGCAAGAAAGGAATGGTAATTGCCATGGACTGTCTGGGACAGCTGTAAATAGCGTTCCATGTCTGTAATAATGTAGAAAGTGAATAATTATCTATCTGAAATTGCAAAATAAATAAAATAGATAAGTTGGAAAGGAAATATGTGTCTGTAAAATAGAGAAAATTACAATCCTGTTAAACACATATTGAACCTTATATAATGAGATTTAGAAAGCGTATTTCACATGCACTCCCCTTCTAGATGTGTTTTACTGCTTATGTTGTGTCTTTGTTGATGTATTGCTATTACATAGATTTGTAATATGTTTTAAATGTGAACAGTATACCGGGGAGTGTTTGTAAAACATTGAGCTACCATCAACCACACATCTTAAGGTTTTTGATTAGGTCGGTATTGTGGAAAAATACAAAAAGAAATGACAACAGTCAGATAAGACTATCCAAAAGTAAATAACAAGGTATTAATATTTCTACTATTCTGTTTCATGTTTATGAATTAAAAGAGGTAACTTCCCTTGCCAAAAAAAAGTTGGGCCTACCTACAGATAACGATAATACTAAAAATTATAGGATATATACTGTATAAGAATTCTCACAGAGCTCCCTGAAAAATCAGAAGGGAGATAAAACCTTCTCAGGGTTGTGTGATGAGGGAAGATTAAATGGAGTTAGTGGAATTTGCATGGAGTTTGCATTCATTCAGTGACTACAGAAAGCTCCATGTTATCTGTCATACCTTTGTGACAGTACTTACTTTTAGTAATCTCTCTCTAGTTGCCTTAAGTATATTGTGTTTTTGTTGTTTTATTATTTCACTTTAATGTATCTAGACATGGATTCCTTTTGTTCTGCAATGTGGGATTTATTGTCCTTCCTGAATCTACAATCCTAGTTCTTCATCAGTTCTAAAAAATGTTGTCATCACTTCAAATATAGTTTTTCTATTGCTACCATGTAGAACTCCAAGAGATGTATTTAAAAGTTTTCATTCTTATCTTCTATGTCTTTAGTTTTGTAATTTTATTTTGTCTCTCTTGGTTTCATTGTAGAAATTTTCTTTCAATTTACTAATTGTACCATTTGTCACAAAATGGTACAATTTTGTGACAAAACTCTAAAACTCAGTGGCTTAAACAATAAGCATATATTATTTCTCATCGATCAGGTCAGTGGAACTGATCCTTCTGGTCTTGATTGTGCTCACTTATGTATTTATAGGCAGCTGTGAGTTGTTTATGTACCTTTGCCGATTTTGTCTGATTTCAGCCAAAATGTCTGGGGCCTCAGCTGGAATAACTCAGCTCTGCTCCAGGCCGTCTCTCATCCTCCAGCAGGCTAACCTTTGAATGTCCTCATGGTGGTGACAGTGTTACAGTAGAACAAGGAGAAACACACAAGGCCTATTGAAGTCCAGGCTAAAATTGGCACATTAACAGATTTCATGATTACTTTTAAGAGCCCTGTGCTTTTGCTGTTGTGGACCTTGCTTCATAAAAATATATTAAAAATTATATTTTACAACTGCCTTGGCATAATTAGGAATATAATCCAGGCTCTATTCACTACTATTTATTCATTATTACATTCATCTTTATTCTGCTTTTAAAAGAAATTAAGATTAAAACATTTTCGTGGGTCCCTAAAAGTATTGTGGGCCCTCAGCATCGTGACCCCCATGCCTAATGCACAAGTCGGTCTTGCATGCTATTGCTTCTGCCCATTCTGTGGCTAAAGCCAATCAAAGAACAAGCCCAGACTGTGAGACTGAGAGAATAGATTCTACTGCTTAATGGGGAGATCTGCAAAGCCACATTGCAAAGGGCGAGGGTGTGATTAGAGGGGGGTGTGGGGGATGAAGAACTGAGTTCACTTGGTAATCAATTTACCACATCAGCTCTCTCTTCCTGTAAATTTAATCTATTTAGTTCATCTACTGTTTTTTTTCCTTGCTTGATTTTTTTGCTTCAGTTTTTATTTTCCTCCTTTGTTTCTCCAACATTTAAAGCATACTTATTTTGTATTTTGATTCTAATCATTATAATACCAAAAGTGCTTATAAATCTAATTGTGCTGTTTTTGTTTCTGCTAGCCTTGCTCTTGGGGACTTCTTTGGGTACAATTTGGAAACTTTGGTTTGATAGTATGTTGTTTGCCTTTGCTTTTGCCAGATGCTCAGGATATTAAACTAAAAACCATGTGAAGTTTATTTTTTTGGTTTAGAATTTTTTTTTGGTTACCTATTGACCAAATAGATAATGCAAATTCAGCTGCCAATCCACAAGGATGTAGCTAATCCTCAGGAGAGGTGTTTTCCTCATCTGGAGCTGAGATACAATTATCTTTCTTTGCCACCTCCCTTTTTTTCTGAAGCAAGTAATTTTCCCTTTTGCTTACCCAGAGGGCCTAAGGCCTTTTTTCTTTTCCCTTGAATTGTCCTTACAAAACACTAAGTTTTTTTTTTTGTTGTTATTGACGAATGGCCCTAGGTAATCCCATCTTTCCTGAGCTTGCCCATCACATTGACTGGAGGCAGATGTTGTACATAAAGGGGTTTAAACCATGTCCCTAGACTTTGCCTTATAGATAGAAATGTGGTCCATGGACCAGAGCATAGGCATCACCTGGGTCCTCGCTGGAGGTACAAATTCTTAGACCCTACTTCAGTTCTACTGAATCAGAATCTGTATTTTATTAGGTTCCTCAGGTTTTCTATATACATTAAAAAAAAATTTTTTTTTAAACAAGGTTCTAGAATAGTGGTTCTTCAACTTCACTGGGTAACAGAATCAACTGGAGAACGAGAGTCCCAGGTTATTGGGGTAGGATAGGGCCTGTCTCTTTGTATTTTACCAAGTTCGCCAGGAGGTTTTGATACCGACCAGAGCTAGAGAACGATTGTTTCAGAACATGCTTTGTCTATTTGGAATCCATAAACTTAAAATCTGCACACATTAAAGAGGTATATTCTATTTAAAACTCTGGTTGTATTACAGAATCAAACCATATGTAATGTTTTAATTGGAATTTACAATTACAGAGTCACAGGGTTTGTGACACCTAGAATTTTGGTCACCTGAAAACACATCAAATATATGTAAGATCATTTTTTTTTTCCATAAGAAAACTATAAGGAAAAAAATACTGCATTTGCGAGAACATTCTAATAAAGATAACCTACTAAGAAATAAAGAATTCCCAAATCTCTGGAAGTGGTGGAAATAGTTAGCTATGATAACTGTTTACTGGATCAGGGAGAGAACAAAAGTTCAGCTTATATTTAGGAAATTTCTCCATGTATTACATACCAGGTCGTTGTATTTCTTTGTGTTAAAAAATTAGAAACTTCCTCTCTCAGTTAATAAAAACTGGCTTTTGTTCTCATGATTTCTTTTACAGAAAGGTAAATTTTGCTGTGACGTATTTAAAATCCTAACCAGAAAGTGACAAGCTTTCTTCCCACTGCTCCTCTGTAGGGTACCCTGATGTTGGCATCAGAAAGAATGAGGTCATGTGCTTTTAATAAACCCAAATGCCATCAAATATAGGAAATTATTTGGTTATTTCCTTTACTGGATACAAAATCTTATATTTATTAGTCATTTAATTATGAGTTCAGAAATGAATTTGTGATGTGGAAGAATAATATTCATTAATAATTAGGGATATGAGCAATGCACAAAATTTTCTAATAGGTCCAACCCTTTTATTTCCTGCATGGTAAACATTTGTGAAGGAAATATGCTTTAATAAGATAAGAGGTTTCGGTAGAGGCATATTTGTAACTTCTCCCTGAACAGATTCAACATGAGACTGGCATCTGTTTTAAGGAATATATTTAATTCTATTTCATTATTGTAATATACTCAGCTTGCCTTTCAAAGCATTATAAAATTTTCAACTTGCATTTCAAAGTATTACATTTTGAGACCCTCTGTAACCAAGACCCTCATTTTACACATGAGGAAAACACAATGCCTGAAAACCAAGCTTTTATTTTAGTCATTTACAGATCTGAGAGTCAAAATATTTTTTCTACACCTAAAACTAATTTAATGTTATATGTCAATTATATCTCAATAAATAATATTTATTTTGACTTTTAATGCAAAGATCTTATAATATTTTATCGTTTGATTTTTATCTGAACAATACATTTATAAAAAGAAATTGAATATTGTGAAGAAGAATAAAAATCTTCAAATGTGCATATTTTGGACTCAGATATTCCAGATCAAGGCCTTCATCCTAAGGAAATACTCAACAATATATATAAATATGTACATATAAGAATATTTATTGCAAAGCTGTGAAACATGAATAAATCTATAACTGATTCAGTTTAAGAAAAATGGATCATGTTAAAACTGGTGAAAAATTTAGAAGGAAATTGAGCCCATTGTTTAAGTTCACATACAAAAATTTCAATAAAGTCTAAATTAGTCATTAATGATTTAGGATCAGAATACTCATTCTGGAGAACTTGAAAAGCTGCGTAGTCTGTAGATAGCATAAGAAAGAGAAGCTATCTTAAAACTCTTTGTCTTGTTGTTTCATGCAATCTTGGCTCCTTCAGACTATAGAAATAGTGTCTTCAAGAAAACCAGTCTAAATCTCAGAGGCTAAGAGGTCCCATTAAGTATCTGGTTTCTGTGACTATTAGTAAAATATTCAGAGCAAGTTAAATATTTAAATGTAGGGTATTAAACTGTGGTATTAATTCAGTGGAATAGTATTATCCATTAAAATTCTTCTAGAAAAATGTTTTAAAAACATGAGGATAGTCACAATGAAATGTTACATTTGAAAGAAAGAATGTTAAAGTAGTATGTTCAGCATAATCCAAAATGTATACCAATATATCTATATACATATAAAGAAGGATAGAAAGATATATAGTAAAATGATTGCAGTGATTATCTCTGGGTGGTGGAATTAAAAATTTCTTATTTGTTTATTGGGAGGTAGAATAGTGTATTTATTGTCTATTGCTGCTATAACAAAATAATACACGTTTAGCAGCTTAAAACAATACAAATTTACCATGTCATAGTCCTGTAGATCAGAAGTCCAATAGGCCTGCTCTGGTTTCCATAAGGCCAAAATCAAGGTGTCAGTCAGCTACCTTACTCAGTCAGGGTTCTTACTCAAAGTTTCTGGAGGAAAATACACTTTCAGGCTCTTTTAGGTTGTTAAAAGAATTCAGTCCCATGTGGTTATAAAATCGAAGTCCCCATGTCCTTGCTGGCTGTCACTGGTGGTTATTCTCAGCTTTCAGAGCCTTTCGGCATTTTCTGGCCCACAGCCCCACATCTTCAAAGTCAACAACAAAGTCATGCTTTACATCTCTCCTGCCTTTTTATTACATGACATCCTTCTGAATCCAGCTGGAGAAATTCCTCTGCTTTTAAGGCCTCAAGGGATCAGACTGAACCCACTAGGATAATCTAGGGTTTTCTAAAATTCTACTGATGAGCAACCTTCATTTCATCCTCAAAGTCCCTTCTTCCATTCAACATGACATACAGGAACCATGGATTAGGAAACAGACATCTTTGGGGGACAATTCTCTGAACTGCAACAAATAGTGTAATGATTAATGGCATGGGCTTCAGAGACAGACAACAGAGATACATTATTTGTATTCCAAAAGCTACCACTCAGTATATGTAGACTTTGAGAAAGCTAATCCATTCGCATTCCAGTTTTCTCATGTACAAAATGGGGATAATAACTATATCTGTTTCACTGGACATTTATGAAGGTTAAATGAGATACTACATGAAAAGCGTATGGTAACAATTCTTAATAAAGATTAATTGTGATATTATCATTGTTATTGATACATTTCTGTCTTTTCTAAAATCAACACATATTAGTAATATAAGAAAAACAATAAAATTACTTTAGAAGCACGAAAGCTTAATCCCATTCATATGGTTATGTCTGTTGGCAAATATGTATTTTGCCATTTTTAAACCATTTTTTTCTGTAGCACTTATTAAATATTTAATTTCAAATATGCCTATTGAAATACATATATATTTATTTACTGTATTCTCCAGTACCATAGTGTTCTTAAATTTGTTCCTTGTTGTTTCCTTAGAGTACAAAAAAAAGTTCCCAGCACTTAGTAGGTACTTTATAAATATATATTAAATAAATGAATTTTTGATACCCATATACAAGAGCCTAACTGAAAGAACTTGGGATCACTTAGCAATTTTTTATATAAATTCCTTAGAAGGAAACACGCAAAACAATGAAAGTCTTTTTATTTTTAAGACGAAGTTACTGAAAATTTAGATTTTCAGTTGTCTAAAATGTTCTCCTGAATTAATGTATTTAAAATGTAATTGTTCTTATAAAACTTCCTAGTTAAAGGCAAGAAAGGTAAATGTACACAATAATAATGTATTCACATTGGTATCTTTTAACCCAGAGAGCCTGGCTCTGATTTCAATTATGAAAAACTATTATATATCCAAGCCATTGAGATTTATTTACTTTCATTGGTAAGTAACTTTGGTTCTCAATATGTGTGATAGGAGCAAAGGTTATGTTTTTAATGTGTAACACAAATCTGTCTAAAAAGTCTTCATGAACTCACTTTCTGCCTAAAATTTTCTACTTTCTTATACCTGAAATGCTAGATTTATAATTTAAGAGTGGATAATTTTGTGCTAAGAAGTCTTATAAAGACATGCTAAAGGAGAAAAAAGAGAAATGGTAAAGAAGGATGCCGTATAAAAGAGGAGGGAGGGCCCCCATTAAGTATAGGAGAAAAAGATGAAAATAGGATCTAAAAATTGTGGATGCTGACTGAAAGTGTCCATTCCCCTCATATCTCTGGAGTGACCCTTAAGATATCTGTGGGTTAAAAATTGGAAATCTAAGTATACATTATTCTACTTTGACAAATGAGCCCAGAGCATAGTGAGGGACAGGTAGTAAGACTTTAACTTTTGGTGGGATTAAGGTGTCATGGGAAATTCAAACACCATCGGTGAAGACTACTTCTATGTGTTCTCTCAGGTTGCCTAACAGTAGGGAACAACCCTGAAGAGTCTATTTCATGTGGTAGGTGATTATGGGAAATGTGTGACTAATGCACATTGAGTGAGCCAGATCACATTGAGGCAGCTAACAGCTTGGCTAATGTGTCTACCCTGCATGTGTCTGATAACATTAGTTTCCTGTGGTATGTTGTTTGCTTTATTTTAATATAAAAATAATATTTTAAGAAGGTAATCATAGGTTCACCAGACTACCCAAGGACTGAGATCATCAAAAAATTAAAAAAGAAAAAGAAACCCTAAAGCGGGCTATGAAATGCTGAAGGCAGTAGCTGTAACTTGTTCTTTGTCTCTCCAGAATTCGGTCTAGTGCCCAGAACATAATTTGTTCTAAAAAATCCTTGGTTGACTTGACTTCTATGAGAGCAATAATTCTGAAGCAATAAATTATGACTTAGTGGAAAGATTCACCATGAGGTAATGTTTGAATGAACTCTTATAAAATGAGTAGGAAGGGAACATAGCAAAGAGCAGGTGCACATGATCAGTAGAGAACATGACTGTTGTAAAAAAATGTTTGTTCTATGTAGATGGAAGATAGGTGTGAAAGGCAGAACATAATGTGTGTATGGGAGAGCATAGGATAATATTATTTTCATGGATTTGATTAGGGGAAGATTTCTTGAACAGACACAAACATACTACTAATAAAGGAAAGTTAGGGAACTTTGATTATATTAAATTGAATAACTTATTTCAATCAAAAATATCATAAAAAAATAATACAAGCCATAATGTAGGAGACATTATTTTCAACACAGATAACTAAAGGGTTAGTAACCAGAATATATAAAGAATTCTTATAAATCAGTAAGAAAATCAACCAATACAAATAAATAGGTAATCCGTTTTCCCAAAGGTAATATGAGAATGAGCATTGAATAAGAACTTCACATAGGACAAAACCAGATGACCAATAAACAAATGAAAAGTGGTAAACCTCATTAGTAATCAGGGGAATGGAAATTAAGATCAAAATGAGATACCAACTTATACAACAAAGTTACAAAAATTAAGAAGCCTGACAATACCAAGCATTGGTAAAGGTGAGCATTGGGAACCCGCCTACTGCTGGTGAAAGTGTAAAGAAGTAAAACTGCTTTGGAAAATATTTTGGTATTTTTGTTAAAGTTACTGGGGGATAGGAGACTTGCAATGTTCCATTATTTGATCTGGACAAGGGCAGGTGAAATAGGGAATATTGGTAAAAATTACTAAGGTATAATTCTCTTATGATGTAGAAAGCTGCAAAGAGCATAACTCCCCATTTTATGACATGAAAAAAAGCCAAATAACCTACAAAAATCATAATCTTTCTTGAACCCAATTAAGAGGTAAGGCCATAGGGCAATCAACCAGCCTGAAATCTAAAGAAATACAGACATTTCCAAGGAGAAAGGAAATGTGGACAGTTACTTGCCTAAAACATAGTATAGGAGAAAGAACAGACACCATACGAGCACATTAGAATAATTCAGCTAAAATTTTTATGAATTGTTAAAAGCTGAATGTGAGCTAAAGTAAATGAATAGAATCCCTGGGGCTGTAGACTCAAGGAAATTCTCCTTAGTGCTCAGGGAATGTTCACAAGAAAGATTTGAGATGAGGGTGCGGAGTGCAGGAAAAGCCTCCTTTGTATTGCAGGCCTGAGGGTGTGGAGCAGCAGCCATATGGAGAAAGCATGAAGCCCTACACACGGCCTTCTCTCCTATCTCCTCGATGAAACAAAACCTCAAATCGCTAAGGGGGAATCAGCAAACGCCGTCTTTCTCAGGGCACAGTTAAAGACCTTTGCTGGTGCAGGGAAGAAATTGGAAAAAAGGAAAACCAAACCAGATACTCCTTCTGGAGGTGGGGCAGGAGTACATCATAGTCCTAAATGGTTAGAGTTTAGGACTGAAAGGAGGGCAGAATCACTAAGACCCACACTCAAGACTCAGACAAGGCATCTGTCTAAGACTAAGCTGAACCAGGACAACGGAGAAGAATGCTCCCCTCTCCCTCACTCCTGACTACCAGCATGGCAAACACTGAGTGGCAGGTAACAGCAGTCTGCTGCTAGGGGAGAGTGGGGAGCATGGAGGAAGAACTTCTCTGAGGTGCATTCTCCTAAGAAAAAGCCTAAAGCTGACAGTAGAACAGTAGCATTGACAAAATCTCTTTGGAAACCAGCATTCACCTACAGATAATGCTAGAAGAATTTGAAACTGGTAGTGCACTGAGGGTAACTATAGAAAAAAACACAACGAAAGCAAGATCTAGCTCATCTTCTGTCTTAATTGACTCTACTTCTAAAACTAAAGGTCAAACGAAGGGAAGTATATCCATTTCTAGGCATAAACACAATCTACCTCGAACTCTCCTGTCTTACACAAAATATCTAGCTTTCAACCAATAACTGCAAAACACAAAGAAGCAAATAACAACAACAAACAAATAAACCACGCGATAAAGAAGCGAAGCAATCAATCTAACCGAACTTTGATATGACAAAGATGTTAGTACTATAGATGGGGAATTTAAAATACTCGTAATTAATCTGGTAAAAGCTCTCTGTATAAAAGGTGGACAACACATAAGAATGGATAGGGAATTTCCACAAAGAGATGGAAACTCTTAAGAAAGAATCAAATAAAAATGCTAGAAATGAAAGAAATGATAACCAGGAAAAGGAGTACCTTCAGTGAGCACTGCTGAGGAAAGAATCAATGAACTTGAAGATAAGTCATTGGAAATTATACAAACTGACACACAAGAAAAAAAAAGTGAAGAAAACAGAACATAGCACCCAAGAGCTGTGGGACAATATCAAATGGTCTAACACACATTTAATTGACTACCTAGGAGGAAAAGAAGGTAAAACTTGGACAGAAGAAATATTTGAAAGCATAATGGAAAGGAATTTTCCAAAAATAAATGAAGCATCAAACAATAGATCCAAGAAAATAAGCCAACACTAAACAGGCTAAATAATTAATTAACTAATAAAACACAACTAGACACTATGTGTAAAGAGAGGCGTCCTATATGTATATCTCATAAAATAGTAAAACTAAATAAAATACGTGAAGTGATTTGACAAATCTCAATGATAGGTACCCGAATTTTTGTAATATTATTCTCTAATTTTCTGTGTTGTTTGAAATATTTCATTAACTTTTCTTCAAAGAAAAAGAACCTGGAGTGTCATGGGAACCGAATTTATTTCTTATTTACCAAAGCATTGGTTGTGTACGAGAGGAGACACGAGAGGGGTGCCATATGGTAGTGACAGAATCTTTTACATGAAAGTGATGATACCAGGTCTGTCTTTCAGAAAGTTAACTGTGGTGACAGTGAGACCAACGAGACCAATGCCATGTCAAACCTTTCCTGAACTTGTGGCAGGTATTCAATACCTGTTTAAAAGTTGATGTTTGTTTCTCCAAGTGGGGTTGCATTTATGGCATACTTTAATAGGCTTCGGAGTCAGGCAGAACTGCATTAGAATTTCAATTATGCCACTTTCTAAGTATATAGCTTTGGGGCAGTCACTTAGAGAGGTAATTTTCTCATCTTTAAAATAGTAATACTGAATCCTAGCTCATGGGTTGCTAAGATTAAATGAGAAACAGACGTGAAACCATGAGCATAACTAATACAGAGAAGGCCTGCATCAAATGTTAGTTCCTTTCATCATTCTTTGGTAAAGAACCAAAGAACTGTGCAAAGTCTAGTATGCTGGGATGATCTCTCCATTCCATCAGCTCTGCTGACTTTTCTTTTGGAGTAATGAACAAGAGCAGACTCTTTTTTTCCTCTGCCTCTTTCTTATTATGAATTTGACTTTATCTCCTTGTGTAGGTTAGTTTTTGTTGCTTAACAAACTGCTCCAAAACGTAATGGCTTAAAACAACAAACATTTATTTAGCTCACAATTCAGTGCAGCAGCAAGTTGGGCTAGGTTTAGCTAGGCAGTTCTTTTTCTGTGATCACTCATGCTTCTGCAATCAGATGGCAGTTGATAACCTTACACTCCAGTAGCTGTCTCTGTCAGCATGTATGACTAGGGTAACTGGGCCATGTGTTGTCATTCATCATTTATCAGGCAATTCCAGGCTTGTCCACATAGTGGCATTTTCGGAGGTTTACAAGATCAGCAAGAGAGAGTGAAGCCCTATGTATAGCATTTTTGAAGCCTCTATGTCTGATAGGCTCGCTGATGTTTCATTGGCCAGAGGGTGTCGTTTGGCCAACTCAGACTCCATGAGTGAGAAGCAGATTCTGTATTTTTATGGGAGGTGTTGCAGGTTCACATTGCAAGAGAGTATGTTGGAAAAAAACGATTTGTAGTCATTTTTACAATCTGCCACAGTGTTGAAAACATAAACTGAAGAAAGCAATAACTCTTTTCTGTCTTTACAGGTGGATCCCTTTTAATCTTCTGGTCACGTATAGCAATAGTCTTATAATAGTTTTCTTCTCTAGATGATTAAAAAAGATACTTCATAAGGAGAGACTATTAAATTATTATTTGTAATAATAGTAATGTCATTCAGTGTTAGTTGAGTATTAGGGAATCTTTCTACTTTTATACTTCGTGCTTGAAAATTGAGGTTCTAGAATAGAATTATTTCATTTTGACTTAATTTTTTTTCTTTGAGCTCTGCTTGCCCAAACCCTTAAGCAATTAATTTATTCATAAACCAACCATGTTCTTGATTTCATGCTACATATTGAATAAAATTAGTACTTTACAAAACCTAACACATATTCTTTAAGAAAAGAGAGAATGGGTTTAACCTTGGAGAAATGGAAGATATCAAAATCTCTCTAAGAAGAAAAGCAATAAAATTGCTCTAATGACCTGGGAGATCTGTCTGTCTGTCTATCTATCTATCTACCCATCATCTATCTGTATATCTTTATTAACCTATTAGATAATGGGAAGAATAATAGGATATTTTTAAAAATACTGTTTTAAATGAGTAAAACCAATGTATATTTCGTATTCTGAGCCATGAGTGCATTGTATTCTGTCCTTTCTTTAGTAATGTGTGGAGCCTAATTGGATTGTTCTAGTATCAAGGATGAGGAATTGAGTCACCTAAAACTAGAAATTATTTGCCTGAATAACTTTTATATGGTCAAGAGGACCAGAAAGAAAAATAGGGCATTTTGAGCAAATTTGTCTCCAGAGCACCATTCCTTAAGTGAGATTATGTAACTCAGTTTATTTTATGACAGTCACTGTGTCTCAGATAGTGGATTTGATTTTAATTTTCTATGAGTTAAAGAATTTAACTTTTCCCCAGTGTATTTTTGAATGACTTTATTCACAGACCATATCCTTTCTCACATTGTCTGAAAGTTTTCTTCTCTTTAACATCAAAGGCTGTACATGATTTTCTATGAATCTTGATATTTTTCTTTTTAGCTATTTTTTATGTCAGTATAAAAGAACATGGGTAAGTTTGAGTAGCTGCAGAAATTCAGTTGTTTAGATAATAACAATGGAAAATGTACTCAGCCTCAGCTGTGTTACTCACTTCCCCTTCCTTATATTACTTTGAGTTTTTGGTCTTAAGTAATGTTTGGATAAAATTTGGTAGAATGCAGTCTCTGTGCATTGAATGCTGCATTAAATAAGTACCAAGTGCCACACATTGTGCTATGTGATGGATCTATGCAGTTGCAAAAATTAATCCTTGACAGCTACTTAATATGAATAGATGTATAATACCTAAAATTAGTGAATCAAACTTGTAGCTATATGTACACCATCAAATCCGGTGCCCAAAGGTGCTACCCAAACCTGATGTGGTATCAGAATAACCTGAGAAACTTTAACACTACTTAGATTCCTGAGTTCCATATTCAGAAGTTATGATTCAGTAATTCAGCAGCAAGGCTGAGGATTTAGTCATTTTTATTCAAAATTCCAAAGATGATTTTGATGCAACTGGCCTAGTTCTGGTTCCAGGAAAGGCAGCCGGGGACCACTTGTCTTGTTGAAATGTCTTAGAATAAATATAGAAGTAGCCTTGATGTATATATTATTATTATAAATGTCCTTTTTTACTCAAAAAATTCATTATTTATACCTTGGTTTCTAAAGCCCAAATTGGTTTTGATTAACCTCTGTTGGTTTGTAGGCCAGTGACATGCAATGGTTGCACAATTCTGGGGAAGAAAAAAATGTAAATCACTAATTGCTGGATATTATTACTTCACAACTTAAAGGAATCCACCTCCCCCTTGCTCTATAATTGTTTGTGACAAAGTCTGGAAAAGAAATTCCAAGAAAACTAATATGTCATGGAGGATTCAAAGATAAGAATTATGTTATAGTAACTCAATGGATGGGCTGTGAAAAGAGCTGGGATCAGGTTTTGAAATCTCTGAGAACAGCTGGTTGAGAATACCAAGGAACAAAGAGGATTATTGCCTAATTTTCTCTGGTAGCCACTCATGTACCAGCTGTAGCGTATCACTTGTATAAGGTAAACAAAGGCAAAAGGCCAGGGAGAGTAGGAAAGCAGCCCAGTAATAAATATTCATGTAGATGGAGTTCTACTTTGAAAAAATGAAATTCTAAGATGACAACAAGCGTAATTCTTCCTATATTTGCTTGATATTTACAGGTGACAAATCCTTTACAAATATGTTAACTCAGCTAATACCCACAAGAGATTTATGAGGAAGAAACCAATCTCCTCTGTCAAAATTTTGAGATGGAGATTCATAGAAGTTATATGATTTTTTTTCCCACACAATTAATATGAGTTGAGATTTGAGTAAGAAAAATGGTGTGTAAAAAAGTATTTTTTTGGTTGTTTTCCCCCCTAAAATACATCTGCCATATAATACCTAAAATTTTCACTTTAAGAAATAGTTTCTATCCAGATTGACTGACCAGTACACCAGCTTGAGCCCTGGACAAGTCCATAAACCTCCCTTACAAAAAGTCTTTGTTGTGGTGCTCCATCAGCTTCCAGCATCCAAACCCACTGGCTCAGCCTCTGGTTTCTATACTTGAGTCCCAAACCCTATTAGTATGGACTGCCATTTCATGTAGACTGTTTCTTTAGTTCTAAACTACTGACTTCCTCCCCAATACCTTTCACAGCTCCCTTGTTTTCATACTTATTAGTCTGAAGACCTGTCTCTCTCCTACCTCGGCATCTGGTTTTGGCCCAAGGGCCCAAGCTCTCCTGAACAAATACAGGGGACACTTTCAAATTATATACTAGGTGCACCATTCCCCAAAGCTCCTTGTAAATATTCTCAAGTGTCACATCAGGGATTCTTTTTTTTCTTATGGTCCTATTTCATGTGAATGTTCTTGAGTGACATCTTTATAAGTAGAGAAAGGAGAAGACACTGATCCATTTACGCTGGTCCATCAGCTCAGCCAGATCAGTAGAGTTAGAATGGATGGCTTGTTTGCATTGCTTATTTTGGTGTTTATTATGGCTGAGATGATTAGGTGAGTTCAGATTCATAGATTCAGGAGAAACCTGGAAACTGAATAACCGAAATCTGAATAATTGAATCAGGAAACCTAGAGACTTATTACTAAATTTTAATACTGAAGGAGATCTCAGGGGTACTTTAGGTAAATCTCTCCATTATATGGGTAAAGAAGTTGATTTCCAACGTCATAAGGTCACAAACCCACATATTAAACAGGTCAGTGATTCCATAATGAAGATATTCTTTAATTTCCTAAATATTCATGTTTTCCCCCAAGTACTGTATCATAACTGGTAACAACTGTTCATAGCTCTTTACACTGATGACTGTGATAAAAATTGTCTTTTGTTTCCAAGCCAAAGCCATAGGTAGGCTTAAATCACAGGAGCAGGGTTGTGATTCTGGAGTGGGGAAAGCAGGACTGGGCTGAGAACAAAGAATCTGGATACAGTCATGAGAATGATTTGTCCACCCAAACTTGGTATCTAGGAGAAGAATTTAATCTGCAATGGGCTGATAATTAAGGGTTCAAGCATGCCTAGAACAAACCAAAATTAAATTTTAAAGTTTTGAAACTACACCAAAAGCAAAGATACTTAGAGACAAGACAGCACAGTGGTTAAGAGTTTTGGTTTTGGAACCAGAAAGCCCGAGTTCGAATTCCAGCCCTGTCACTTGATAGCTTGTGAGAAAGTTGTTTTTTTCTGTTACTCCCTTTCCCCGCTCTAATTCCAGAGAGAAGATAATCATAGTACTGAATTCAAACACTTGTTTTAGGATTGAATAAATGAAGCACTTGTAACAGTGTCAGAAATAAAATAAATACTACATAAACGATTGCTAATAAACACTATGCTGACATGTATGTACACAAATGTTCACTGCAGCATATTTATAACATTGAAGAATTGAAAACGCTTAAAACTATTCTTTATGAGGGGTTGGTTAAGTAGAGTACATGATAGCCATAGGAAGGAACATTAGGCTGCTGTTCAAGAATGTGAGGGGGCTCCACAAGTACCACCCGATAAGGTTAAATCCATATTTGAAGAAATACAACAAGATATAATTTATATTGAAATACTTAAAAAAAAATATATGGTATGTTTGTGTATGCCCCAAAGGTCTTAGTGTTCATACATCAATCTATTGAGTGGTTTCTCCTGAGGACCTGTGGCAGGGGTGGGCAGTGGCAGGGAGGAGCCTTGAGAAGAACTTAACTATTTTCCTTTATTTACTTCTGTAATGTTTCAGTTATTTTTCAACTAGCAAAAATATTTTAAAAAATAATAGTATAAATCTAGTAAAATCTGGGGTGAAAAAACGCTGTAGTAGATAAGGTCAAGCTATGGGCAGGTTATGAGGAATTGGAGGTAAGAAGCTAATGACAATCCCTCTTAGATAATGAAGAGGGATTTTAGTATTAACCATTACCTGTAATATCTCCAAAGCCCATCCACACTCATCCTTAAGGAACAAATGCACTCGTGTTTCTTTCAGGTCACGAGAATATTTAAGCGATATAAATAACCTCTAAGGAAGAGTTTTGCTTCTCTTTACATACCAGGAAATACATAATGGAAAGGGGAAGAAATCTGCCTCTTATTGATGTAATGTGCGTATGTGAAATGTCTTCTTCCACACGTTCAAAAATAATGATGGCCTAGACTCATTACTAAGCCCTGGGTGTATATCTCCAGGGCACTAGCACACAATTGTCATCTGGCATTAAGGTGATTTACTGATAAGTTCATTACTGCTGTGCTCTCTTTCAAATTAATGGAACATAACATATGAAGAACGGAAAAGCTTTAGCTGTGAGATATGAGTGGGATATGATAAGAACCTGTGATTTGCTTAGGGAAAAGAATCTGGTGGCTAATTGGTTGGGTTGGTTGCAAGGCTTTGAAAATTGGTGTATAATTGACTGCCCAAACATGACAGACTGAGTAAACAATTCATTTGTTTATAATTATTTATGAACAGTCTAACCTCAGCTGTCCTCTTTGGTAATGCTTTCTGCGTCAGTTTGAAGCACATCTTGTGGCGGATTAAAGAAGTATGTCCAATAATATAAACCAGAATCATGGTTTTGTGGAATCATCCTTATCCTGAATTTACCGTGTCTCCTAAATATTAGTGATATAAAAAAAAATATTAAGGAGAAAATGTGAAGAGGAAGAGAAAGTAAAGCTTTAGCCCTTTTTCATATTAATTCGTTTATTAATTTATATTTACTTAATTTTATCTAACAAGCACATATTATGCTTATTTGGTTTTGTATTTATAAATGTTGAGAAGCTATGGTTTTCAAAATATAGATCCTTACACGAATCATAAGCAAATGGCCCATCCATTCTCAAGGTTAAGTTAGCTGACTTGCTGATTATAAATGATTCCATAATATTAGCTCTAGGGATGTGGATGACAGTTTAAAATCACCATACCTTGCCTATCAGTAACCTTGATCATCTCTTCGCTGCCCAGCCTATGTATGCCTATATCAGGTCCCTTCTTTCGCTTTATCATATTACTCTTCCACTATTAATGTTAGGAGAAAATGATATACAGGGTTTATAAAAAAGTATAAAGCTATAAGAAACCTCATTAAAATTTAAATGTGGAAGAGAGGCACATATACAGTAATTTGTTTAAACATAGTGTCGTGTGATATATATATGAACATATATATATACTAAAATGATTTTCATCAGTCTAGAGTTACTTTACATGAGTTAGAAAGTCTCAGAAATAGCTCAATTTATCCAAACATGGCAGATTCAAATTCAGTATTTATTACCTGTAGCTCATTTAAAAAGTAAGCATATTTTATTTATTCCCAAATATTTTCTTACTGTTATAGTATACAATGTCTTCTTCCTGGTGTACATCCTGTCATTCATTGTATTTTGTTTTTGACATTCCTGATTTCATTCTGTAGTGCTGAGATGAGAATTTAATTTGGAATGAACTTGGATCCTGAGTGAGAGTTCCAGTCTTCCCCAATACCATCCCACATATTTAGATTTTGAACTTTGTCATTGATGAATATTTTGAGGAAGAATTATTTAGGCACAGAAGTGTTAGTCTCCTCCTCCTTCCCTCTTTCTCCTTCTTAAATACATTCTACTATATCAAATTGGCAAAAAACACAAGGGAGATTTATAGAGAAGCTTAGAAACTTAACATGCTGTATTGGCTTTGTTTAAAAAGGTAAAAATCAAGCGAAGAGAATACCTGTGGTCAGGCAGAATGTGGGAACTGGGAATGTTTGTGCTATGGAATGCTTCTTGATATCATACTCATACTGTCTATGGCACTGTTCTATATTCTCTGAAAGTGCAATTGATCATAAATCCCAATACACAAAACAATATTTTGCCTTTTAAGTACAGTCTAAAGTTGAACAAAACTAAAATAATTCTATTGTTTAAGAAGTAGTCTTTCCAGTCTTCTGTAAAACTTCATGGTCTAAAATTGAAAAAGTTTATTTCTGAAATCATGAATCCAATGTTATGATCCAAAAAGTAGAATTTGTTTGAAGAAATTATAGTACATACTTGTAATGGATTATTGTGGGACTTAAAATAATATCATTATAATAGAAACAACATGAAAAATGTACGCCATATATCAGGATTGGCAAACTTTTTCTGTCAAGGGCCAGATAGTAAATATTTTAGGCTCTGCAGGCCATGCATTCTCTTTTATAATTATTCAACTATGCCATTGTAGCAGGAATGTGGCCATAGACAGTGAATAAGTGAGCAGGTGTGGTTGTGTTCTAGCTAGACTTTATTCATGAACACAGGCGGCAGGCCAGATTTTCCTATGGGCCACAGGTTGTTGATATTAAAATATGTTACTATATGAAAAAACCCATACTTTGGTTTGTGCAATATAATTTTATTACATAAAAACTATATGACTGAAGAGAGAAAAAAATGTTAAGATGTAAACGGGGATTATTGTTGGTGAAATCATCTTTTGTAATACCGGGCATGTATATCAAAGTACAAAAATAGAATGATTTTAAAATAAAAATGCTATTAGGAAGCAATTTAAAAACTAACAATTATAATAAGTACATTTAAATGAATAAGGCAATGTTGAAATAGTCTGTTTTTCTACATATTAGTTATATAAGATACATAATTTCTTTTATGTAGTTATAACTGTCCTCATGTCAATTTGGGTGGGTTTTTTTGTTGTTGTTGTTTAAATGATTGCTATGTTCTTTATGTTATCAATCACTGGGAATCTGTTAACTTTGGGTTTTCTCAATTACTTTGGACTCTAGTTTCTGACTGGTTGTTTTAAAATATAGGATTTATTATTATTTAGCTATGGCAAGGTTAAAGGTCAGAGGCACCAGCCACGAAAAGATTGTTATACTCATAGGTCTAAAGGGACCTATTTGTATAGGTCCTGTTGCTTTGCCATGGGGGGAATCAACAGATCCTGTTGCTTTGCCATGGGGGGAAGCAACAGGATCTGTTGAGAGGTGCAGTAGTCGGGAGAGAAAGTATTGGCAAGAGCCTTTATTGTAGTTTCCAAAGAAAGGAACAGGTGAAGCAGGGTGAAGAGGTTTTGTTGGATTGTTTGAAAAATCTCACTGGGCTCTGGTTAGGCCATTCTTAGATGTCTGGTGCCTGGCTCTAGGGTGATTGGAAAGGTCAGTGGTGGTCCAGAGCGTAAGAGTTTGATTAAGGAAGTGGCTGGACACATGGGCTCTGGATTGGTTGGTTTGCATAGGAAAGGCATACTCCTGGCAAGTAGTTTGCTGTCTCTAGAAGTTAACAAACTCTGGGAAGGGCAATCCCTCCAGAGTCAGCAAGGTGTTTGGATAAACACATCAATTTCGAATGGGTTAAGTTTAGATCATTTGAAAAGAAAATGGTCAATATTTTACTTTTTGTTTAAATAACCTATATGAAATGTACTGAGAACCAACTTTTGCTTTTCTCTTTAGAGTGGTCTAGATGCCTTTCACATTATCTCAGTTGTATCTCAACGGATAGTACATTCAGACTGTGATGTGACATGGTACATCCTGGCATGAATGCACCACATGTACCAGGAATCTTTAGGTTGCCAGCTCTGTCATGAATAGTGTAAGATTTTTCATCATAATGCTTCAGTTTTGAAGTTTGTAGACTGAAAGCAAATATGGTTTTTCTGGTTGCCTGTTGGGGTTATTGTGAGTATGAAACCAAGTAAGCACTTGAAAGACTATGATATATTATGAAAAATGAGCACCACGGTTATTGGCTTTGACCATTTTATCTCTTTTATGTGGATGTCTACTGGATATTCCCATAAGCATATCTGGCCAGTGACTGAAAGTTAACAAGTCCAATAGTTTTTTTCCCCTCAAAAAAATGTATTTTCTGTTGTTGTTGTTGTTAAAAAAACCAAACAAACCAGCCTTATTAATTCTTGCAGCCACTCAGGTCAGGTACTTGGGCAGAATCTTTATATTTTCACCTCCCTCTGATCCTCCACATGCCTATCGGTTGTCCAGTCATTTGACTGCATATTTCTGGTATCTTTGAATCTTATACCTTCCTCTCCATCTCTATCACCTCTGCCCAAGGTCACGTCATCACAGCTCTCCCCTAGCCAGGGAGAGCTTACCTTTCACTTCTTACCTTCTATTTCTAACCTAAATGCTTCTCAACCAGGAAGACTTTCCTCACCTACCGAATCAAGATTTGCCTTTCCTTGCCTTTGGGCCTTATAATGCTTAGCTTTTATTTTTTTCATTTTGTTTGTTCTTCCCACCACTCTCCCCCCCATATACTATGATGTTATAGGGAATGCTTGGGAAAACTCAGGAAAAACCCTGAATAGACATATTAATTTGTGGTCATCTTTCTATGTAAAGCCACAGGGAGAGATGATGAATAATGTATGCAAATACTCCCCTTGAATTCATGCTTTTAAAATGTAATATTTAGAGAAATTCTTCCCTTTCTTTAAAGTCTGTTGGGATTTCTCTGGGCAAGGACTGGGAATTTCCCTGGGCAATTTCTTCTGAGATTGGCCTTAGAGGAGACTGTGCTCAGATTTCCTTTTTTTAGCCACTCATGGCGCAGACAAACCTCTATAACTCGGTCAGAACCTTCTTCTCCCTTGCTGAGATGGAAGATGGGTCAAGTCCTTGTTCTCTTCTATAGTTGCTCAGGCACCAGTATCACATGACCCCACTCTCCATTATTATCCTTGATTCATAGTCTCAGAAGTGAACAGTGTCACACAGGAGCCCTGGAGCCTTCTGAGAGGGGACATTATCACTTTCAGGCTGAGGATGGAAAACAGTGTGAGTAATAAGGTAGTTCTAGGGAGTAAATGGAATGCGAAACCCTTTGACTAGTTTCTGTCTCTTGGTGTCCTTGGAGTTTATAATATAATGTTGTAATCGAGAGGAGAACATTCTTCAATTTGGAAGGCCCTTAATTTTAGATAGATATGAAATATATGAAATATATATGTGCTATATATGATGTATATTTATATAATTCAGGTAATATATACATATATAATGATAAGAAGCTCAGATTCTGAAGATCTGTTGCTTGGATTCAAACCCTATTTTGCTGGGCTGCTAATCTTTGGCAAATTCTTTCATCTCTGTGTGATTCAGTTTATCCTTCTGTAAAATGGGGACTAGGGAAGATTAAATGAGTTTATGCACGTAAAATGCTTAAACAGTGCAGTTGAATCATAGGCAGTCAATAAATCTTTAATATAAAGCACAAGAAGAAGAAAAAGAAGGAGGAGGAGGAAGAGGAAAGAGAGAAGAGAAAGAGAAATTATTTTCCTTATGGGAGGGGGCATGGAGAGTATGTCTTATACGCATTTATATCCTTGGCAGGATTTAGCTGATAATAGATCCTCAAGTTACTGTTTAAGCATATGGATGCATAATAAGTGAATGTAGAGAATATGTGTAGCACTGTGCATAACGTCCTAGAAGTGAAATTACTAGATCCTCATGATTTTTCTAGTTTAACAAATCTTTGCTGATTCAAAGGCTATGAAAATGTTCTTTTTCCCTTTTATGGTTTTTTGTTTTACTGTTCACTTTTGAATCTGCATCCACATGGAACTGAGTTTTTTGTGTAAGGTGTGAGTTAGTAGCCATAGTTTATTTTTTTCCGTGTGCCCATCCAACTGATACAGCATTTTTTATAAGACCACTGTAAATGATCTTACTACAATTCTCTGCTACCTTTTTCAAAAATGGGTTTTTATTAGTTTTTACTAAATACGCATTTGCATTTGTTTTTAGACTCTGCTGTTCTATTGGTCACTTTGTCCAAATTGGGCCAAAATAATAGTGTCTTATTTACTACATTACTTATTTACTATAGCTTTATCAAGGGTCTTAATATCTGTTTGATAAGACTTTCAGCTTTTTCTTCCAAAATACCTTGGCAATTCTTGACACTTTGCTCTTCCATATGAATTTTTGAATCAGCTAATTGATTTTAAAGAAACAAAAACTGTGATATTTCTTTTTTAAATTTTTTTTTTATATTTCAGTTACAGTTGACATATAATATTCTACTCTACCATATTGACCAGAACTCCTAAACTGATATTTCTTAGGATTGCATATAAAGTGTTGATTAATTTGGGGAAAATTGTCACCTTCGCAATATCAAGTCTTTTAATTCTTGAAATGATATATCCCTTTTTTTTTTACTCCTCTTTCATTTCTCTCTGTAATATCTTATTGTTTTATAATTTCCCATGTAGAGATTTTGTACATTTTAATTTAATATATTTCTGTGTATTTTCTATTTTAATGCTATTGTTAATGACATCATGTCTTAAATTTAGTTTTATATGTAGTTGATACATACATGGAAATGCAGTAGATTTGGGTATTTTGATTAATTATGTTGCTAGTAACTTTTCTAAATTTACTATTTTTTAATTTTTATTTTGTAAAGAAACTTAGAGAGCTTGCAAGAATAGTATGAAGTACTTCTAAATATCCACCAATTGTTAATTTTTGCCATTTTCTTTTATCATTTTTTCTGTATATAAAATATCTACTATTATTTAATATTTATTACTATTTTCATTGTTGTTGAATTACTTAAGAATAAACTGCAGACATAAGGAGCATCTGCTCCTAAATAGTCCTGCGTTTATCTCTTAAAAATGAAGACATTTTCTTACATAAGAAGAGTAATAATTAGAAAGTTCACTATGTTTAATTTCCATACAATATTATTATCTTATCTACAGTGTATTATCAAATCTCACTAATTATCATCCCTATAATGTCCTTTTTAACATTTCTATTTTTCCTGATCCTGGATCCAGTAAAGGATCACACACTGGATCTAGCTGTAACGTCTCGTTACTCTCTTCTGACCTGGAACAGTCCCACAGCCTTTCTTTGTCTTTCATGAAGAGTACAGACTGGTTGCTTTGTGAAATAGCCCCCAATTTTTGTTTGAATACTTCCTATGATTACATTAGGATTATTCATTTTTGGTAGAAAACCACATAAATGATGAAATCTTCTCAGTGCATCACAGTAGGAGGAATGTGATGCCACTTTGTTCTATTATTGATTATATGAATTGCATGTTAATATATATTATTTTTAATGTATTAGATTAAAAATATTTGCTAACATTAATTTTACCTGTATCTTTAAAAAAATGATAGTATGGTTTCTAGATAATTTAAATTACACATGTGACTTACATTATATGTCTGTTGGACATGGCTACCTTAGAGGATCCACTAAAAATATAAAACAGAGGTATACATAATACATAACTATAAAACACAAAACAAAACAAAAATAAATCTGTAAGAAGGCAGGAAAAGAGGAAAAAGGAACAATGAAAGTATGGGAAAATAAAAAACAAATAGCAAGATGATAGATTCAAATTCAACTGTACTGATAATTACATCAAATGTAAATACTCCAAGTACTCCAATGAATAGTCAGACAATATCAGATTGATGAAAAAAGCATGACCCCCCTATATGTAGTCTAGGGAAATCTACTTTAAATATAAAGACACAGATATGTAGAAAGGTAAAATGATGAAAAAGAAAATACTTTGCAAATATTGATCATTGGAAACCTGGGGTGGCAATGTTAATATCAAACAATTGAAGACATTTGGACAAGGAATATAATCAAGCATAAAGAACTATGATCCATAATGATAAAGATCCAATTAATCAGGAAGATATAATGATTCTAATGGTGTATATATCTAAAAACAAACCTCGAAACATATGAAACAAAAACTGATAGAACTGAAAGGAGTAAAAAACAGATTTGCAGTTGTAGACGTGACAATTTCAAGGCTTCTTTCCCAGTAATTGGTAGATCAATTATTTGGAAACTTTGAAAGCATATAGAACACTTGAACAAAATTATCCAACAATTTGTCCTAATTGACACTTTTCAAGTACATGTGCAACAGTCATCTTGCAAGACCACATTCTGGGCTAGAAAACAAATTAAAAGTAATTTTAAATGATTAAAATTATATAAAATGGTTAAAATACTCTAATCTACAGAGTTTATTCTTTGATCAAAATTGAATTAGAAATTAATAATGTAATGATAGCTTGAACATCCTCAAATATTTGGGAATTAAATAAAATACTTCAAAATAAGTCAAAGAAGAAATCACAAGTCAGTAGATATTTTGACCTTAATCAAAATAAAAATATGCAAATTAAAATGTATAGAGTTTTACTATAGCAGTGATTGGAGGTAAACAAATAGCTTTAAATGCTTATAATAGAAAAAAGAAAAGGTCTAAAATAAATGACCAGAGCCAATCTAAGGAACTAGGAAAAGAATGACAAATGAAACCCAAAGCACATTAAAAGAAGGAAAGAATAAATATGAAGGAAAAATCAATAATCAAAAATTGTTAAAATTGATGCAACCAAGACATTAAACAATTAATAAATTTCTAACTAGAACAACCAAGAAAAAAAAAAAGAGAAATACAAATTACCAATATCAGAAATGAAAGAAGGGAAATAATTACAGACCCCATAGAAATTATGAGGATAATAAGAAAATTTAGGAACAGCTTTAGGAATGGTAGGTAGAATTCTAAGATGACCTCTAATTCAATTTTGATCAAAGAATAAACTCTCTAGATTAGACTATTTTAACCATTTTATGTAATTTTAATCATTTAAAATTACTTTTAATTTGTTTTCTAGCCCAAAATGTGGTCTTGCATAATGACTATTGCACAGGTACTTGGAATTCTACCTACTATACAATCTTTTCCCCTCAAATGTGTATGGGACTATGAATATGATGGGATCATCGCTGCTATGATTATGACTCTGTCTTAACAGACTGGAGTGAGAGATTCTCCTCTTGGCCCTGAAGAAGTAAACTGCCATGTTTCAAGAGGGCTTGTGAGAAGGCCATTTGGCAAAGAATAATGGGTGGCCTGCCAAGACCCCCAGCTGACAGGAAGCAAGCAAATGAGGAACTCAGGAACTGAATTCTGCCAATAATCAGATGACCTCAAACTCCAGAAAATAATGCCGCTCTGCAAATACCAAATTACCAAACCTGGCATAAAAAAAGAAAAAATATGAATAGTCCTATGTGTTTTTTAAAAATTGAATTCATAAATTTAAAATTCTACAGGAGAAACTAGTTTTTTGGTATATTCTACCAAACACTTCAGGGAAAAACATCAATCCTACATAAACTTTTTCAAAAAATATAGTAGGATTGAATACTTCTCAACTTATTTTATAAGACTAGATTACTTTGATACCAAAATCTGATTAAGTCATTGCAAGAAAACTACAGACCAATATCCCTTATGAACAGATACAAAAATCATTTAAAAAATAATACATCAAGTTTAACAATATATGTAAAGCATAATATGTTAATGACTAAATGAGGATTATTTTAGGAATACAAGATTTAACATTTGACCAAGTAAAGTTTATCTTAGAAATATGTTTTATTTAATATTGAAAACTCAATATCACTTATTAACAGACTGAAAAGAAAAAAAAAATGGGGCTATATAGATACAGAAAATTTTTCTCATGATACTCAACATTAATTTATAATAAAAACTCTGTAAATTAAGAATAGAAAGGAATTTCCTTAACATAACAAGAAATATCTATAATAAACCTATGGCTAACATCAAACTTAATTTTGAAATATTGACTGCTTCCTCTAAGATGGAAAGCAAGGCAAAGATGTCCTCTCATCACTTTTATTTGACATTGTACTGGAGGGCCTAGCCAGTGCAATTACAGAATAAAAAAGGACATATGAATTGGAAAGGAAGTAGTAAAACTGTCTTCATGTTACATAATCATATATGTAGAAAAATCTCAAATAATCTACAAAAAATTAACAGACATAATAAGTAAATTTAGAAAAATTTCAGAATACAAGTTCAGTGTACAAAAATCAATTGTGTTTTTATAATATAGAAATAAACAATTGGATAATGAAATTACTTATCCATATGTGAAGAGAGACTTTCTAGATTTGGGGATTATCAACAGAGTATATGAATGGTTTTATATCCATTTATTGAATATTTTGCTGGCTTTATTACTTTCTTGCATACAGTTGACCCTGAACAACATGATATTGAACTGCGTGGGTCCACTTTCTTCAATAAAAATCTCCATATAAATGGATCCAGACAGTCCAAACCCATGTTTTTCAAAAGTCAACTGTACACAATTAAACATGACTGCATTTTTTCCCATCTTATTATAAGTATTTAATGGAAAGTTAGGAGAAGCTGCAGCATGGGATGTTAGCTAAATGTCATATTAAATCTTAATTATGACCTTTTTTAAAGTAAAGTAGTTATTCTTAAAATAATCTTGTTGAATGCAGTTTTTTCAATATATATATATATATATAATTTTAAGATAAAATTTGCCTAGAGTCATTTACTTGACTAATTGACATAAAGCTATCTTTTGTCATTAGGAGACTAGTAGAGCTGGCTGAGGATTAGAGGTATTGCTCTCTAGTGCTGGGGTTGGGACAATAAAAGAATATTAAAATATCTTCTTAAAGACACAGCTACTTTGCATTGTATACAACTTGTAATTATTTAAAATTAATAATTTCTGCTGTCTACAGTGAATGTTGGGAGTAAGTGACTATTTTAAGCAGATGGAGCAATTGCCAAATTGCTCTAGAGGGAAAAGAAAATGACAATTTATTTATTAAACATAAATTCCTCAGAATAATTAGTGTCAAATTAAGCCTCCTATGCCTTCATCACAGTTGCCACCAGATGATAATGGTTGAGTTTGCCTTCCTGAAGGGAAAAGAGAGACTTATACAACATAAGCACATGTGTACAAACTAAACAAGCTTTAGATGTAGAAATTAATTCCATGTGTGAATGTGTACCATGACATCGACCGCATTGATGGAACAATCTGCTTCAAAAACAAGCAGCTCATCTGCTTGAACTCAGACATTAATGTCTTTTGTCTTTGACTTGATAGAGATATAAAATTATCTTCCAGGAATATTAGGATAATAAAATATTGTGTCTTAAGTAGAAAATTTCCTTTTATAGATTATAGTTATTGAGATAAGCATTATTTATTGTTCAGCTTCTAATTTGTTAGAAAAATAATGAATTACATTTATGGAAGTGATTTAACAATAGTTAAAGAGCTTGATGCAAACTAAAATTAATTATATAGTTGACAAACAGCAGAAGTCAAGGACCTTAAAGATGGTGATAAAAAAACTGAAGCAATCCAAACAAAATGAAACGAAAATCTCTAATCTCTGTAAATCATCATGACCAATGCTTGAAGTTATTCTCCGCTTATGAGGTGAGAAATTACACCAGCTGATTTTTGTAGTATGTGTACACATAAAAATTGTTGGATTGCGTAAGGCGTGTCAGTTCCTGAGGAGTAATATGAAGCTGTGAGGAGGAAGTCAGCTTTATTCTCAGAATGAAGGAATGACTAGATCACCAGGGTTAGCCAGAAAGTATAAATAGAAAAACTCAGTGCTAACTAAGCTAAGGGAGACTTTGAATGAAATCTTAAAAGGGCAGCTGAATGAAAGTCAGGAAAAAAACAAACCTGGTATCGAGACGGTAAGGAGTAGATGCAGTGATGAAGAGGTAAAAGTGAAAAGGGGCCAGGTACAAAGCCTAAGGAGCAAGGAGTGTGTAGGTATTTATTAAAAGATGATCAGTTATCAGGCAAGGGTTCAGTCTCTGCCTAGAGCATTGTTGGAGTTGGCTGTAGGGCATTCTATGGAGATAAGTTCTTTGTTCTGTGTGTGGTAACTATTTTGAGTCTGATTTTTCTCTTTCACACCATGGTTAGACATAGTGGAATATGAGTTTTTTTCTGTGACTAAAACTTTAATGTCTTGGGTGAGGATTTTAATATCAAGGCCTCTTAAGGGTCCCAGACTGTGCTAGCAAATGAGAAGCCTCAAGTCAAGGATGCTAGAGAGGACATTGATTGGATATCAAGGCTGGCTTTACATACACACACACACACACACACGCACGCACATATCACATTTTAGGTTATGTATAGTCCTGGGAAGATGAATGGTGGTTGAGGAGATGAGTTGAAGGGAAGAGGACAGATACAGAGTTTTGGTGTCAACAACAGGCAAGAGATGAGTGAACAAAAACTGACAATCAGAATGAGATAATGTCATATTAAAGTTCTATTGGGAAGGAAAAAATCAGGGTAGGACATAATTATAAATCAGAGCATTTAAAAATATGATTGTTTATCTAGAATATTAAAGTGAATAGATGAGAAATAAGGTGAAAAATCTTATATTGTCAAAATTCGTTGATATTTTTAACGTTGAGAAGTTCTGAGGAAAGCGTTAATAATTCTGAGTTTACAACCTGAAATGAACAATATATCTAATAAGGTATTTACTTGGGGTACATATTGGTGAAGATAAATGTTATTGAACATAATTTGTTTGTTTAGATTAATTGTTGTTCATTAAGGCTTAAGAGGGAAGTGTCACTTGCACACAGGGCTTACATGCTCTGAGAACATGATAAGCAGGAAAAAGAATCATTTTAGGAAGTCTTTAAGAAATAAATAGTAAGAGCTACTTTACTCTTGGAAAGCAGGACGGAAATACAGGATGCCCATCTGCAGCAGGATTTTAATTCAACATCATTAACATTTTGACACCCTGAACTTTATTTTCTCTGTCATGACTACCTAGACTCTTGCTGTATCTCTTAAGATGTTTTCCTTTTATGGTTGGCTTCACTCTAATATAGAATAAACTTTCTAAAAACATTTCCTGCTTAACATCCTTCAATTGTTCCTCAAAGCCTTCCTCTAAACTAGTGTGGCATACAAGGGCTCTCAGGATATAGCCGTCGATTAACTCCACAATCCAGTCATTATTCACTGGGCAAAATCTCCCTCGTGCTGTGCTTTCTTTACACATTTTGAGAATCTCCTCATTCACTGGGAGCACTTTCCTCACATGCATTTATTTCTCCAAATTCAGCTCTTATGCTGTGCCCATATACATAAAAATTTCTGTGGTACCCTTCAATGAAGACTTCCTTGACCTCTCTCGCTGTGCCCTCAGTTCGAATGAATTATAGCATTTGTTTTATTGTGTTGTCATTGTCTTTCTTATCTGGTTCCCTGGCTTGAATAAAGTTTCTTTAAGGATAAGAACTCTGTCTTATTCATCTTTGTACTTCCATTAACTGGCGTGGCAACTGGCACTACAGAGCACCCAATAAAAATTGATTGAATAAACAAATAGATTGTAACTGGGCAAGAACCATATTTTGACCAACAGGCGGGGCCTTCTGGACCCTACACATGTTTTGGGTTAGGATAATCCTTAAAAACTATCCTCCCTATCCCCTTATTCAAATTAAGCCTCTATTTGGGTGGTGGGGAAAGGCCAGTAGTTAAAGATCACTCTTCCTGCTTTTGCTTTTAAAAGTCTCTCATCCAAAGGCCTCTCAGTGCAACCTCTCTTCATCTCAGCTATTTTCAAAAGGTGTTTGAGTGCTTTTTCTTAGAGAAGTGATAGGTTGTAATCAGTCATCCTGATTCTTTTCTCCCAGTTACATATTTAACCAGTAGTAATTTCCCTCCATGACATGGAATTTGACTCTCATAGGTACCTGGGTGAAGACTACATCCACAAGATGTTTGGTCAGATTAGGTGTTGACCTTGGGACTTTAGAACTGAAATTTTCTAAGGACCTATTAAAACTGCATAAATCTCATAACTATACTAATAGCCTTATTAGCAGTTAGTTTTGTTAATTTATGTTCTTTAGTCCAGACCAGCAAATATTATATAGAAACCACAAAAATGTGAATAAAAGTCATAGTGAAAAAACATTCTGTTATAAGGAGTCTTAATTATTCTGTTCCACTGAATATTTTGAGGATGCTAAAATTGTGAACCAATCTGTTGTGACCATTATTGTGATCCTTTTGTTATCTCACTTTTTGACCTGTTTGCTATCTAATTTTTTGAAATCCATTTTAAATAATACCCATAAACTACTACCCCACATTTTTCAAAATACATTTATAGCAAATAGAAAAAGCTACAAAAAAATAAAATAATGTACTTGTGTATATCAGTTTGATTACTTATAAAAACGATTCATTGAAAAGGGGAGTAATTCTTAGAAAATATAGACCAATAAATATAACCAATTAATGCTTATCTTTTTTTTTTTTTTAAGTCCAGTTAAGGGAAAACCACTATTTTTTTAGAGTCCAACAGCCTGTATTAGTAAGTCGAGGGATTTAATTACAAAGTGATGAGACTTAGCTCCTATTACGTCTTATTAAAATAATTAGTCACCATTCCCTTAGTTAATTGCATCCTTTGTTCAGCATCATATAGATCATTCAAGTGATGGTTATAAGGAATTGGTACTTTTTTTCCACTTTTTGTTGTTTTTACAGGGATATCTAGTGCCTGAGTTTTGGCTTCATATCTTATCACAAATAAGATAAAGTTGTTATTCTATAAAGATACTTTCTGAGAGAACTGTAACTCATACAATCAATCCCTTAAGTCTTATTCTCAGGCCAAGTTCTGAGGTTAAGACTTGGGGAAGACGACTGCCTATTTTGATTATTTTATATTAACCTATAGAAATGAAATCTTGAAATAAGATTTGATGATTCAAATTAGAATTTGTTACTAAACATTAGTGTTAGATGGAACAAGTGATTATACTGGAAAATAATAACATAGTACTACAATTATTTATTAAGTTGTCCATTCATTTTACTCAAGGTAGCAAAAATAATCAGCTCATTGCCTGACCCTCTTTTTTTTTTGCATTCAATAAATATTGATTCCATTCCTTTTCGTCCGAAGTTGTGTTTTATCTTTACCCATATAATCCCCACCTCAGATATGGTTTTCTTCTACCCTAAACCAATTTAATAAAAGAACCGATAGAAAATTTTCATTTTCCTTAAAGATGTGTATTTACAGCTTATGGCAAGTGATTTTTTTTCTTCCTGGCCTGAGGTATGTATCTTTGAAAATCAAATTTGAGTGGATTTCAGCCTGGGTTGTGCAGATATTTTTTTTTATCAGCCCAATGAGACTCTTGAAAGTCTAACCTGCGATGGGTAAATACAATTTTTAAATTTTTCATTGTCTATGTAATCGGAATAGTAAGTAAATTAATAACTTATGAATTCTACTTTCTAACGAGTAACAAATATAAGTGAGGATTAGGACATGAAATATTTTTAAAAAGATTCTAGATATGTGTGTAATTTATGTGTTACTGATTTACAGAATCGAAATTTTATACAAGAACATACTCAGGACACTACCAATCTACTGAATATGAGTTAATCAATTTTAATTATTGACGATACTTTGGTTTCTTATTGTTCTTGGTATTGCCAAGGATGTTATTTGTCATACTCTAAATATGGGAAACGCCCATTACAGTAGATGTTCAGATGAAAAAATTCCAGGTAAACTTTGTAATTTTATACACATACACACACATACACACCCTATGTACATACATATATTTATATTAGCCGACCAGAAAAAGCAAATAAAGTTTATATCTGATTTCATTTCTAAAGACATCTTACTAATAGGCATTAAGTAATTTATCTCATAATGAATCCATCAACCAATAAGTCTAATTACCTTAAACAAATAGTCGTTATAATGAGTCCATCGTCCATCCATAAATTCAAGATTTCTTAAACCATTGAATCCCTAAAACATTAATTTCCTTATTTTCTAATCATCTAGTGACGTTTACTCCTGGCTTTTGCTTTAGTAGTTTTTCACACTAGCACTCTTGGGCATGAGATTTCTTTTAACAAGAGGAAAAGAGATTTGATTCATATTTTTAAAGAACCTACTATAGCATCTTTTCCCTAAAAGATAAATATATAAGTAGTTTGATGGACAAAGTAAACAAATCAAATGGATTTTTCCTGTGAAAAAGCAGCTGCTGTTTGCTTCTTCCATAGAAGTATGATCTCTTCAGTACTCTCTGCAGAGAAAAATCCTACCTTCCTCCTCCTGTGGCCATCAAATACATGCTGCCGCTAGCAGCAATCTTGGTTGTTAATCTTTTTTTTTTTTTTTTGCACATGAACAGATTTATATTAAAAAAAAATGCTTTAGTTTTCAGTGTTTGGTATCAATTCAGTTTTTTCTAAAATTGAAAATAAATTGTCTTTTTTTTTTTAACCAGCCAGCTATGTCTTTCACATTTAAGACAAAAAGAAAATTAAAATCCACTATAGTATATCTGCAGTATATCTACAACTCTACATGGCTCCGAGAGGTCCAAAGTGAGGAGTGATCAATGGAAGCTGAGGTTGGTGGTGATGAGCGTGCGTTTGATTTATACTGGCAATATTTCAGACAAAAGGACAACATCAACACTCCAAGGCTGTCAGGCTACAGAGCCGTCGTGAAGTTGGCTTAATCTCTGCAGCCTTGGTTAAATACTTCATCAAATTAAATAGGTGAGAACCAAGCCAGGAAGGAAGTCCTGTTGAATCTCATTTATTTTGACACAATTGAGACCTGGAGGACATAATTTGAATATCATGTATGTGAGCACACCACTCCTAAGGTGAATGTGCAGGTGCCCCATGCAAAAAGAGACCTGAGATCTGGTTAGTGGCTGGTTTCAGAGAAACTAAGTGGGTTTATCAGTCTTGGCCAGGGTAAGGTTAGCAGTATCTCAAGCCCCAGTCTCATGCCTTAAATAATGTATATGGGAGCTTTCAAATCCTTTAAAGGATGGGTAGCTGGGAACTTAATTAAACTGAGCCATCTGGGGAGAGCCAGTGTTATTGTAGTTTCAAATGTTTCCAATACTGGGATTTACTTACTGGTAGAGTTTAAAATGGTTAAGGTATCAGGATTCCCTAGGAATTGTAAATTTACATGGTTTTAGGTTTCTCTGCAACATTTTATTCTCCATCTTGGCATAGTTCTGCATTTTATTCAGTAATACTGGCACTAGTTCTGGCCAGAGCTGTATACTGAATTGTGTAATAAGTGATGTCTCATTAACACACCTCAAAAACATTCTGCTCTGAAGATTGAAATGAATGTTTTTCTGGAAATAAATACATGCGCTTATGGTAAATCCATTAGAGAGATGGGTAATTTGACCACATGTATTATATGCTGTAAATATACTCTTTTTGGTTATTAGATGAAAAAAGAGGGTAAAATATTAAGATGAGAAAATCACACAGTCACTGGAGAATTTGGTCAAAAATGATCCTTTTGGAACTTCTTCAATCTGGGAAATAGGGAAAAGGCAGAAATGATATCCGTGTCAGAGAAGAGTTTAGTCTGGTTACATTTAATGGCCAAAAGGCAAATAAACCACATTTCTGTCATTTGAATTAATTATTGTCAAAGAATTTTACCCTTGTCTTCTATCCAACTCAGTTTTGCAGGCCTAAACACTGAGGGCCTAACTCAGTGGTCAGATTAGAACCAGTCTCCCCTATTCAGACCGATGTTCTTTCTATTGTACTACAGACTTCTGATTTTCTTATTCTTCTTTGTTTTAGAGAGATTAATTTTTCAAATAATAAACATATAGTTACTACGTACAGAAAGCTTAGAGCATTTCAGGCACTGAAAGTGTTAAGAGTTTATCTCCATGGTCCTGACAAGGAAATGGGCACAGAGACATTCAATTACCTGCCCAAGGTCACACAGAGAAGAAGGTGTGTGCTGCAAGGGTTTCAATGCCTTGGTGTCAACCTGGCTAGAGAGAGCAAATATCCAACTTCATGTAAATGTGCAAAGTGTAATCAATCCAGCAAGAAGAGGGGCATGAAATGATGCTTAGCTTTAAGTGCATGAATTTTTTTAAGTGAAAAATCTGCATTTTAATATTTCACAGGAGAAATAACACCATGCTATAAAGAAAACAAAATGAAAATAATAGACTTAGAGCCCTAGAGTGGCTGGTCTTTTATTAGCAGTGTGTTACCACATTTTCTAGTCTCTCACATTGGCAGTGGTAAGTAAAAGCATCCCCTGCATTTTTTGTGGGGAAGTACTAATGAATTCTTTTAAAAGAGCTGTCACTTTTGTACTTCAGAACTAAGTGAAGAGTAGCCAAGCAAATCTTTAAAGTATGGTTCCGGATAATATATATGAAGAATAGCAGGAAGAAACAGCAGGAAGAAAACATCACGAAGGAAAAAAAAATGTGCATTATTTTTAGTCTAATACAATGTGGTATATAATAAAGTATACTTCATTTCTGACCTTCTTAATGTCATAGCAATTTCATGTTAATAGTAATTTTCTTCATTCCCAAATCCTTCTTAGGAAAAAGATATGTGGAATAATTTTGTAGGTAGAGAACATGAGAATTGATTTTCCAAAGTTCAAACTTATGTACGTCATTAGGGACAGGAAATGTTCTCAGAATATCCAAGTAATGCAGGAAACATAGGGGGCTAAATCCTCTAGGTCCCTTAATTCTTTATGATGTCTTAAAAGCTGAAAGGCAGGAGTGTTGTGTTGAGCATGCAGGCCATTAACCATACAGCAGACAGAGATCTTTTCCAGATATTATTAAATTGGAATTACTAGCTGCCTAGGTTTGAGATTACCATTACAATACTGCTTTCTGTTTGTTTGCTTGCTTTGCTATTGTTATTTGTTCATTTGTTTATTTTGAAATTCTTAATTGTACATTTCCAGAATGTTCTATTCTAAATTTAAAATCAGGTAAGATTCCAATATAGTTAAAAGGAAAAACAAAAGAGTGTATTTTTACAATTTCACAAATCACCGAAATATCCTCATCTGTCCCTCTTACTGACTCTGAGTGCCTATTTTCTCTCTATTCATTATATCAGCTTGAAGCCCGAGTAGCAGTTTGTCAAAATTTATGATAAAAATGCAAGAACAGCAATAGGGATTCTGAGAGCCTAAGTTAGATAATGGATGTGTGTGTAGGGGGTGGTGATGGATAAATATGTCCTCATCAAAAGAGAGGAAGCAAAGAGCACAATATCAGTGAGGGCATAGTTAAGGAAATAGGGATGTATTTCAAAATGGTGGGGGTGGGGGCTTTGTATAGGAACTTGGTAACAACGTTCTGGAAGGGCTAGAGAGATGAAAGGGAGGAAAGGGAGGAAAACTGGAGGAAGAAGGGGTAATAGTCTGAGATGAAGTCACAAATAATACCCGTAGACTGAGGTATTGGGCTGTCCTGCTGCATTGCTGGAAATGCTGGAGCCCCAGGAGATGCTGCAGTCGCCGGGGCTTCAGGAGTCCATAGTCACCTGGTGCCACTGCTGCTACAGCAACCTCTAACAAATGCCATTGTTGTCAGTGTCAGAGGCTGGCAGCTTCTGTCTTCCTCTGGCCTTATCTTCTGCCTCTGCCTCCCATTAGCAGGACATAAACAGGAAACCGGACGGAAATGGAGTCTAGGAAATGTAATTTCAGCCTTTCATCTCCAGCTGTTCAGAGCAGAGTATAAAAGGATAGGCGAGTGGCTGTACTTATACTTGAAATAAACTGCAGAATCACCACCAACTTGAATGCAAATTCTTCAGCACGCTAAGGGTTCTGAGAGAAACTAGCATAGAAATTCTAAATTTGGTTTACATGTTTGGCTGAGGGCATTACAATCTATAGTCTATTGCAGGGCTTGGCAAACATTTGGTTAAAGCTCGAGATAGTACATATTTCAAGCTTATGGGCCATACAGTCTTAATAGAAACTACTATCTCTGTTATTATAGCATGAAAGTAGCCATAGACAATAGAAAATAAATGAGCATACTTGTGTTCCAATAAAACTTTACTTACAAAGATAGGTGGCTGGTCTGCAGATCATAGTTAGTGGGTGCCCGACTGATTGAATAACAGAGACCTAGTGCCTAAAGAAACTGTATAATGATTTGAAAAATATGAACCGATGGTGGCCAGAATTTAAATGCTGTATTAATTTTGACTTAGTTTGTAAATCTTTCTATGAAGAACGCATGTATTATAAATATGAAAAGTAAAATCTTTTTAAGTCCTGTTAATGTTGTTGATTATTTCAAAATACTTGAAAATATAATTCTTTTATTTTACTGGAAAATAGACAACTGAGTGAAAGAATTCAGAGTATCTGGGACTAGAAACAGTTTTGTCTCAGAATCCCTTTATAAAGTCAGCAAAGAACCTGTTATAGAGAAAGGAGACCAATGAACGAAATTCGGAATATGTCTTTTTGATGACCAAAGACACAGCTTTGCATTGTGCCAGGCCAGTGAGGACATTAATGACTGTGTGAGAAGCCCACAAGTATTAAGAAGTTAATTATCATTTGAATTATAAATTAAGATTATAGAAATCTGGTCCAAACCTGTCTGAAACCATGAAAAAGATGTAGGGCATGCTGAGAACACTCTTGGTGATCTCACGGAGCTATCTGCAGTCTCATGTTCCTTGCAACATTATTCACAGTAGTCAAGATATGGAAACAAATGTTCATTGATGGTTGAATAGATAAGAAAATGTGGTTTATACATATAGTGAAATATTATTCGATCTTAAAAAAGAAGGAAATCCTGACATATACAACATAGATGAACCTTGAAGACATCATGCTAAGTAAAGTAAGCCAGTCACAGGACAAATACCTTATGATTCTACTTATACGAGGTATCAAAAATAGTCAAATTCGTAGAAGCAGAGAGTGGAATGGTAGTTGCCAAAGGCAGAGGGAGGAGAAAATGAGGAATTGCTATTCAGGGGATATAAAGTTTCCTCTATGGAAGACGAATTAGTTTTAGGGAGCTACTGTGCAACACTATGCCTAAAGTCAACAATCCTGTATTGTGTCTGCTCTCCTCAGAGAAGCTGTCCCATGCAGCTCTCACCATTCATTTCAACGAAGATACCATTTTAGAACACACTATCTGTCTACAGCCATGCTACCCTGAACAAGCCCGATCCCATCTGATCTCGGAAGGTAAGCAGCACTGGGCCTGGTTAGTACTTGGATGGGAGACCACCTAGGAAGATTAGGTGCTGTAGGTGTAAAAATAAAAAAATAAGGGATTGTAAATTGACAAGGTCTTTGCAATCTGTGAGGTCAACCAAGGATTGCCTCGCCTAAAACAAAAACAAAAACTATCAGTGGTATGTTCATTTCCAAGTTCTGAGTCTTTGTGACCTAACCACCATGCTATCACCAGTCTAGCCATATCTTTTTTCATGGGTTTCACAGTTTTCCTCCCAAAGATGAAAGAGTGTATATCTGCATGTCTTTTATGCTATTCCCTACATCTCGACTCATCTCATTTAAACAAATATTCAAAAAAAGAACACAGTTACACAAGGGCAGGCATTCTGAATTTATACAAAGCCTAGGAATATATCTGACTTCATCTTTCCAACTTCCACAGCCTTTCTTCTACCCAAATAACAAAGTTAGCTAAAATATCTAAAGGTAAAGAATTTTGGTACAACTATCTGCAATAATTTATATTAGCAAACAAAACACTTTGGATGATAAAAACTTCACATTCAAGTTAGTGGTGATTTTGCAAATTAATGAAAGTACAAGAGAAGAGTTCCTTCTTCGAGCTTGTGTAGTTGAAGGGTCCACATCTAAGATGTTATCCAGGACAAGGGACCAAGACCATCTACAAGGACTATTAAAACCTTACAATTTTGGATGTAGAAAACTGCCTACAATATTTAAATGACAGTTTATAGTTTAAATGTCAAGCTATTTAAAATCTCAGGCCAAAATCTCTAATAGATCACTTTAATGCACATATATATCTTGAAACACAGACTCTTCCTATTTTAATTATTCTTTCCGAAAGTAAAACATTGTTGAAAGTTGTAAAATTGATTAGCCAAGTTCATGCTTCCAATTACCGTTAAATTCGATTATGCTTTTTTTGGAAGAACTATGTTGGACCAAGTTTTGAAAGCCAAGGTATAACGCCTATGAATACTATTGATACAAACCAGAGAGGGGAATAACTTTATGACCTACTGGAGTTGATTTAGTTTCTCTACGTTAATTTTTCAAAAGCATTTCATTTGTACACGTTTTCATACATTAAAAAGAGCACTCCTTTTGCAAAATCCACATGAAGTGATTAGAAAATACTAAGCACGCAATTTCATCTTAGAGAATCTATGCCAGGAGATTATAATACTAAAATACTAAATATAACACTAAACAAAAAACTCTCTTCCTCATGTACAGAAAATTGATTAGCCAAGGCTAGACAATGTTTGTAGCTTGAGTTCTTACAAGTTGACACCTATCAACCGTATAGGCACACACATATGTATATATGCATAAAATATATAAATATATGTATACATATACATACATTTATTTTTAATATGTGAATTTTCTTGTGCAAAGTAAATATAACATTATCTCTTTTTAGGCTGATAGATTCAAGTGATCTCAAACTAGGGAAGGAAACTAAGTAGAATATATTGTCGTAACATTGAGTATTTATCACTTCCTATTCCTCAAAAATTGTTAATTGAAGGAGACACTTTAAAAGGGAAAACTGCTTGAGGCTATAGCCCAGTAACAGAGAAAAGACTGAGTGAATGTTTTGTAATGATTTGAATTTTACTGTAAGATTCAATGAGCCCAGAATAGTAGTTCATGTTTAATCCACATGGTAAAAGGTGATCACAGGTAGATGAAAAACTTTCTACTCTTTACGCATAAGCTTACCTAGATAAAAATAATACTTTTTATATAATAATACAATATAATTTAGTAATAATATAGTAACAATGGTTCTACTTAGTTCTAATTTATTGAATAGAGAGATTTCTTTAAAACTAGGTATTATTGGAAGAAAGAAAAATCAGATTTTCAAAAGGGAGGGGAAAATATGCTTCTTGGATGGTTGGCAGAGCAATGATGCAGAGAAGATCTGTGGTCTGGTCAGTCTGGCCTTTCTCCAATGTAAACCACATGTTGCTGTGGGAAAATTGAGAGTAATTCTATGTTTATTATGGTCAGTGTCACACTGAGGTAGCCAAGGCAGTGACCTTGCCTTTGCCTTGTGAACATTAAGCAATTAAACCTGAGAGTGCTGAAAATATTTTACTTGAGTTATTGAGAGATCTGATCCGTGCCCACATTAAGGAGTTGAATTTAGCATAAAGCCTGTTAAAATCCTATTGATTTTGTATTGCTGAATTCTGGTCCCCAAATCAAAAGGTTATAAAAAGTTATAAAAGGTTATCAAGATATTCATTTCTATTACTTGTTGCTTCTGAGCAATGTGAACGTGAACTGTTTACATCAGATATTATTCAAAGGAACTCTTTGTAATGTCCTGGGAAGGGTGAAGGTTTTTGTAATTATTTCCATGACAACTTATTGTGTGTGGATCTTCCTTAACCATTTTCTATATTGGCTCTACTCTTTAAACTTATTACAAAGTTAACTTTGAAGCATTTTTTTCTAATTGCCAGCTTTGTCAGTAATATCAATAAAAATAAGGGAGTATGAAAATTTTGACATTGATTGCATAGAGGAATATTTATGACACAATCACTGGCAATTGATTAACTTAAATATCTCTGAACCTTAGTCAACCCAGAAAATATAGCTAATAACACCTGCCTTGTACAAATATCATGAAGAAACAAAATAATGAACGAAGGTTCATTATTTGCCCATTATAAATTTTGTACCACTTCAGATATCAAAGATGATTCATCAAATTAATTTGCTTAGTAATGTGTGTGACAGAAAGCTTTAATTTAACTTTCATGCAAGTCCAACTAACTTTTTGTGTCACCTGAGTGTCCAACAGGCCAGTTGTTCATAGACAGTGATAGATATTGCATCTGCTAAAAAAAAAAAAAGAATAAAAAGCTATTTTACTTTACAGAGATGATATTTTAGGTATCTTATTCTTAAAAACATGGACAGAGGTGGGAACAAGTCTATAAAGAATGAGACTTAAAGTCTTGGTGGAAAACGTGCCCTTGTTTTTGTTAATTCCATTATCTGTATTTCAGGTCCCATCTTCTGCCTATCAGGGAATATGCTCAAATTACTCTTAACCTCTCCTATATTTTCTTTCTTCCCCCTATTACTGTTTCTTTCTCGTTAGCTTGAATTTTTTTTTATCTTAAAAAAAGACAACAAATAAGCCTTGATATCTGCTCATATCTCTTCTATCTTAAAATCAAACTAAATAATATACCTTGACATCAAATATACCTTGACATTGGGAGTCTCTTTAATACACACACACACACACACACACACACACACACACACACACACACACACACACACACGCAGCTAAACTGAGGTGATTCCCTAGATGCGATGTACTAGGCTGAAGTTCTCAAAATTTAGCAGGTATTGGAATCTCCATGAGGGCTTTAATGTTGAGCCCCAACCCAGAGTTTCTGATTTGTAAGGTCTCAGGTTACGGTGATGCTACTATTCAAGGCTTCACTGTGCATAACGCATGCTAAGACATCATCGAAAATGAGAAAAATGATATTCATCAGACCTCCTTTCAGGGAGAGCACTGTATGTATGTTGGATAGGACTTCTCTTACATTTCTTTTTCTCTAATATAAATTATAATTGGCAACGTGCTGGCAATTTGGCTGGACAAAAATAAATTTACCTGATTTGAAGCATTTGCTGATTTTCACTGTGCCAATGCTCCCACCATTGCTTATTTCAAACTACAAATGTGACATCAGTGAACTAGAACTTAGGTAGAGATGCAAACATTCGTGTCTCTTAAAGGCAGCTTGGAGCCAGATCTAGCATACTGCCAATTAATGTAAATGTAGACATCTCTTATTGACAGAGAAGCTGTGAATGCAGGGAAACTCAGGTAGTTTCACTTTGTCTGTGGAATTTCCCATCCTTATCTATCATCTGTCTTTATTCTCCATCTCCATGCATTAATCTTTGTTCTGGGAAACCCTGATGTGACTTCCTGTCCAATGCAGAAATTATGTCTAGATTGTTACTTGGCAAGGGAAGGGGGGTTTAACATACCGTGATTTATGAAGATTTCCCAGCCCAGGGTCTAAAAAAAGAATAGTTTAGTAGAAAAGGCTGGAGATGGGAATGGAGGCGGACACCACTACACTGTGAGTCTTTCAGAACCTTTTATTTCAATTGCATATCTGTTTGAGTAAATTCAGAAATCATATAGCTAATGACACTCATTAGTAATACTTTCAATTCGTAAACTTTCTAGATGTATTTGTGTATTTCTTTGCACCGAAAAGTTCTCTCCAAGTCCCCAAAGAGACAAGAGAATAAGGAAAACTATAGTCAATGAGAGTTGGCAGTGGTGATCACTTTCTTTCTCGCCTGTGTCCAGGGTTTAGGCTGGTCTCCTCGGTTAAGTTGATCAGAGAAACAGAAGGCAGATCTGTGTGGAAGGGTGGTGGAGAGCTTGACAAATGCTTTCAGGCCTGCTTGCTGTCCCATCATTCAAATAGCAGGAGAGCTTTTTGATTATTTTGTAAGATCGTAACACTAAGCCCAAAGAGCACTCCCAAATTCCCGGTGCTCAGTACTAGTCAGTGTCCTCATTTTTTTTCAGGTGAAAAACAGACCAAATAAACTTACATTTTTAAAAAATGTAGTTTATCAGAGCAGGGGGTAGGGAAGGCATGAGAACAATTTTATATAGAAAATGTGCAATCATTTTAATTCAAAGAATGTAGAATTTTATTTCTCATTTATTTTATAAAAAATAGAAGATGGCGGTAAGTGACTGTACATGAATTTCTGTTTGGAAAAGCAGAGGCCTGATTCTGGTTTGGAATTTCCCCTTGATTTTACACTTGACAATGGGTTATCTTTATGGAAAGAGTTGAAAGTTGATACGAAATTGAGAAACAGTTGCTTGGGGCTTAACCAAGATCAGATGAAGACTGACTCAATCTTTAAAACACAAAGTGTCCCAGCCCCAGCCATGTTCTGATGAAGATAAATAAGGCTAGCTATGACTAATATAGCTCTTATGCTCTGTAACCCCCTCAAGGTATATTGTGTGAGTCCATCTGTTCTCCAGTAGTTATTTGAGGCAAAAATCTTAGCAAATGTAAACAAGATTTATGGTTTGATCATAAAACATAAAGAACTGGAGGAAAGTTATGCTTTAGTACCTCATTCCTCAAGAAAATGGAGTCCCAGGGGGAAAAGTTTTGTTGTGGAAAAGAAGAGGAATAGGCAAGCACATTCCAGAAGACTCCAGAAAAAAAATAGCAAGTGGGAATTGACTTTAAAGAAATGATAACGAGATCATGTGTCCTAGTCATAGTCCTCTGGATCTTCCCATCTTGCAGCCATAACTCCTCCCTTTCTCCATGTATACCTTCTCTGAACAATTCAACGTTCACTAAGCCAAAGTTTCTTGTGTAGCTGTTCTTTGAGGATCTTTTTCTCTCTGTGAAATGAATGACTGATAGAAAGGTAATGTATAAGCCACTTTCAGGAAAATCCCCACTTCCAAAGGAAATATTTTTTAGAGATTCTGTGAAAATAAATGATTACATCTATAATCAGGGAATTCCAGATGGGTGGCAGGCAGTTAGGGGATTTTGTTTTGAGCAAGATTTTTATAAAGCTCTTCAATTTGTGCCACAAATTTCTAAGGCCGGCCTTGATTTGGACTTACAGGTATCAATATAAGTGCTCTAATTAAATTCAGTTCCATGACAAGAAAAGAAAGCCTCGAAGAAATCCAACTGAAAATTCACCTTTATATTCTTTTGTAAATTTTAATTTAGTATTTAACCTTTTGAGTAATTTTTTTACTACGTGGACTTAAACTCCTTTAAACAATGTAAGTATACTTTAAATGCATCTCAGATCTCAAATAAACTTCTTTTTTTCTCCTTACAAAGTGCAAATGATTATATGATTATGTCATTTTAACTTCTTTCCCAGGCACCACCCTATGGGTCTTTTTCTCTTTTTTAGTCTCTCTTTACCTATCCTTGTCTCTTACCATGAAATTTCATTGCTAGCAGCATTTTCCTGTTTTCTAGAAGCAGAAATAACTACAGCTAAGCATCTCTATTTTAAAAAAAAAAACTATTTATAGTGTTGGCACCAAGTTATAGAGAATAACTGAGTCACAGAGCCATTGGGAGAACTTTTCTTGAGACATTTCACCAACTTTGCTCTGTTGGTTTTCCCTACTGGCCACCCTGATTGTGCTCTTGCTTCCAGATGACAATTTATATGAATTTAGTTCTCCTTATACACATTTTCAGGTGTCTTGGCCTTTTCCTTCCACTGATTTTCAGGTGTCTTTGCCTTTTCCTTTACTCTGTTTCTGTCTTTTAAAGTTAAATTCTTGGACTTTATCTTAATAAGGTATCTACTTATTAAGACAAGTTCTTCAGGAAAAACACCTAATAACAACTCTATCAGTAGGACCAGAAAGCCCGATAGCAAATTCTCAGTGATCTTTTGTTTCTATTTTTTTTAATCCGAATAATTCTCAATGATCTTTTCTTTCTATTTTTTTAACCTGAATAAAAGACATGCTCATAAATTATGTATATACTTGTACTATATGCCTCTCTAGGTATTTTCAACTACAAAATAATTTCAGCTTTTAAGAGGCCTATACTATGGTAAGCTACCCCAGATCATTATTTCGATCCGACCTAGTGTTTTTCCAGTTACAAGATATTATAAAATCTGACATCATTTTTAACCTTGCCATGCTCCCCACCCCAGTCAAATCCTCTTCCTTCACTTATGTCACATAACTGAATCACCCTTATCTCAGTTAAACCATGATACAGTCTTAAGGAATGTTTGCTTCCTTTATCTCTTGCTCATCCCATCCAATCTATTGCTAAGTCCAGCTAAGTATCTCTCCACATGGGTACTATTTTCGTGTATCTGTGCTGTCATTTACAGTCTTACTGTCATTGTCATCATTTAGACTCACCTTTTCTTGCCAGAAATATTGTAAACTCATCCCTCTGCTTCCTCCCATCTCTCTTTCCTTCACAATATCTTTTATCATACTGCTGTCACAGTAACTGTCCAAAAATGTCACTACGAGCATATAGTTCCCCCATTATGTGCACTGCATTAAAAATAATAATAACAATTTCTTAGTCTGACAATTAAAGCACAGTTTAGCCAGAGGTTAATTTTCTGATCTTTTTTTCTTAACAGACCCACAAAAGTGGAATGAACTACTAGCTTTTCCTACAACATACCTTGGTGATGTTGCTCATGCAATTAGCCTTTCCCATGACCTCTTGACACTCCTCAAGGCCTATACCAAATCACATTTCATTTATAATGTCTCTGTGGTTACCACCTCCATCATCTGCACCCCCGTCACTCTCTAAGATATCTTTTGGAGAGACTATACAGTATCGGTTCAAACAGACCTAAATTCAAGCCCTAACTTTGCCTATTATTAATTTCATAACTTTGAACAGATTACATATCTTCCTTGAGCCTTTTTAAAAAATATGTAAAGTGGAGATAATATTTTCTTTTAATGTGAAGATTAAATGAAATTATCTGTATGTAATACATATATGGACCTGGCATTCTTATTTTTATTATTTTCAATTACAGTTGACATTCACTACTATTTTATATTAGTTTCAGGTATATAGCATAGTGGTTAGATATTTATATGATTTAGGAAGTAATTCCCCCCAATTAGTCTAGTACCCACCTGCCACCATACATAGTTATTAAAATATTATTGACTGTATTTCCTCTGCTGTACTTTACATCCTCTTGACTGTTCTGTAACTACCAGTTTGTATTTATTTTTTAAAAAGATTTTATTTTATTAGTTTCAAGTATACAATACATTGATTAGACATTTATATAGTTTATAAAATGATTCCCCTAATTGCTCTTTCTCTTCTCTGGCTCTCTACCTAGCCATTAAATTAATGCTGACTGCATTTCCTATGCCGTGCTCTCCATCCCCATGACAATCTATCAACTACTAATTTGTTCTTCTTTAACCCTTCACCCCTTTCTCCCAGCCCCCAACCCCTCTCCCCTCTGGCCGTCACCAGATTGTCCTCTATATTTGTGAGTGTGTTTTTGATTAGTTTGCTCCTTTTGTTCCTTAGATTCCACATATAAGTGAAATTATATAGTATTTATCTTTCTCTGATTTATTTCACTCAGCATAATAACCTCTAGGTCTATCCATGTCAAATGGTAGGATTTTATTTTTTTAATGGCTGAGTAATATTACATTGTATGTATGAACTATAACTTCTTTATCTAATCATCTGTTGATGGGCATTTAAGTTGCTTCTATATTTTGGCTATTGTAAATTGTGCTGCCATGAACATAGGTGCGCATCGATCTTTACGGATTATTGTTTTGGTTTTCTTTGGATAAATACCCCAAAATGCAGTTGCTGGGTCAAAAAATATATCCATTTAAAATTTTTTTGTGAAACCTCAAGACTGTTTTCCATAGTGGCTGTACCAGTTTGTAATCCCACCAGCAATATATGAGGGTTCCCTTTTTTCCACATCCTCACCAACACTTGTTGTTCTTTAATTTATTGATGATAGCCATCCTGACAGGTATGAGGTGATATCTCATTGTGGTTTTAATTTGAATTTTTCTGATGATTAGTGACCTTGAGCATCTTTTTTATATGTCTATTGGCCATCTGTTTTTCCTCTTTGGAGAAATATCTGTTCAGGTTTTCTGCCCATTTTTTAATTGGGTTGTTTTTGTTGTTGTTGTTGTTGTTATTGTATGAGTTCTTTATATATTTTGGATATTAACCTCTTATCAATTGTATCATAAGCGAATATCTTCCTCCATTCAGTCAGTTGTCTTTTTGTTTTGTTAATGGTTTCCTTTGCTGTACAAAAACTTTTTAGTTTGATGTAGTCCCATTTGTTTATTTTTTCTTTTGTTTTGTTTTTTTTGTCCAAGGAGATATATCCAAAAAGAAATTACTGTTAACAATATCAGAGAGTTTACTGCCTATATTTTCTTCTATAATTTTTATGGTTTCGGATCTTACATTTAAGTCTTTCATCCATTTTGAATCTATTCTTGTATATGGTATAAGAAAGTGGTCCAGTTTCTTTTTTTGCATGTATCTGTCCAATTTTCCCAGCACCATTTATTGAAGAGACTTCCTTTACTCCATTGTATATTTTTGCCTCTTTTGTCATGCATTAAATGAGCGTATAAGCGTGGATTTATTTCTGGGCTTTTTATTTTGTTCCATTGATCAATATTTTTGTTTTTATGCTAGTCCATGCTGTTTTGATTACTGTAGCCTTGTAGTATAGTTTGATATCAGGTAGTTTGATACCTTCAACTTTGTTCTTCTTTCTCAACATTGCCATGGCTATTTGGAGTCTTTTATGGTTCCATGTAAACTTTAGGATTATTCGTTCTAGCTCTCTGAGAAATGGCATTGGTATTTTGATAGGGATTGCATTGAATCTATACATTGCTTTGGTTAGTGTGGCCATTCTAATGATGTTGATTCTTCCTACCCATGAACACGGTATATGCTTCCATTTATTTGTATCCTCTTCAATTTCTTTTTTTCAATGATATAATTGAAATTAATGTGATACACCATTTTAACAAATCTAAAGACACCTCTTTGGTTAATTTGATTCCCAGGTATTTTATTGTTTTTGATGCAATTGTAGATGGGCTTGTTTTCTTAATTTCTCTTTCTGAAAGTTCATCATTGAGGTATAAAAATGCCACTGACTTCTAAATATTAATTTTGTATCCTGCTACTTTACTGAATTTATTGATCAATTCTAACAGTTTTTTGGTGGAATCTTTACGGTTCTCTCTGTATAGTATCATGTCATCGGCAAATAACGAGAGTTCTGCTTATTTCTTTCCAATTCAGATACCTTTGATTTCTCTTTCTTGTCTTATTGTTGTGGCTAAGACTTCCAATACAATGTTGAAGAGGAGTGGTGAAAGTGGGCATCCTTGTCTTGTTCCTGATCTTAAGGAAAACGCTTTTAGCCTTTCCCCATTGTGATATCAGCTGTAGGTCTGTCATATATGGAGGTATATTCTCTCTATTCCCACTTTGCTGAGAGTTTTTATCATAATGGATGCTGGATTTTGTCGAACACTTTTTCTGCATCTATTGATATGATCATATGATTTTTATCTTTCGATTTGTTAAAGTGGTGTATCACATTAATTGATTTGCAGATATTATACCAACTTTGCATCCCAAGAATAAATCCCACTTGATCATGGTGTATGATATTTTTAACATATTACTGAATTTGGTTAGCTAATATTTTGTTGAAGATTTTTGCCTCAATGTTCATAAGAGATATCAGCCTATAGTTTTTTTTTGGTGTGGGCTTCTACCAAAGTCAGTTATCACTGTGTGACCTGCTATTGTCTGTGATGGGCCCACAAAACCCCTGATCTTTGCCCCAGAGCTACTGTATCTCATGCTGGCATGGTCCCACAGACCCCTATGACTCCCTCGAGATATTGCAGCTCATACAGGCAACAGTGGTCTGCCCACAACTGTTTTCCCTAAAATGTACTCATTGCTCTAGCCAAGGTCTGTTGCCTGCACAGAATGTGCAACCCAAGAGAAAAGCAGGATGGGGGAGGCTGCCTGTCAGTGGGCTGCAGGCACTTTGTGGGTTGGGTTGAAGTGGGATCTCAGAGAGACAAGGGCCATCAGGCCAATACAGCTTTAATTTTGCTGCAACTTCTGTGCCTGGGCATTCCCACTGTAGTCACTGATCTCAGTGAGACCAGCTGCCTGGTCAGTCCTACAGACCTTGTGGTCCCCACACCTGATATTGCAATAGAGGTCTGCCTGCAGCTGATTTCCCTGCAGTGCCCACCCTGTGCTAGCCAAAGTTTGTTGCCTGTGTAGATTGGAAGACCCCGAGGGAGGTGCAGGATGGTAGAGATTGACTATCAATGGGCTGCCTGGGGCAATTTGTGGGTTGAGTGAGGCAGGTCACAGGGGCAAGGTGGCTGTCACATCAATACAGCCTCAGTCTTACTGCAACTTTGGTAACCATTCGCATGTTCCCATGAAAATCCCAGATCACAGCAAGACCAGCTGCTGTCTGGGATTGGCCCACAGGTCCCTGGGATCCACCCAAGTTTGTGTTGGCAGCAGTTATCTGCCTGAAACTGTCTCCTAACTGCGTGCTCACAGCGCTGACTGCCAGCTGTGAGTGTTGGCCCTGAATTGGTGCAGGGCATGGAAGCCCCGGGCAATCTGCAGGTTGGGTGAGCAGCTGATCAGGCCAGTGCTTCATAATGGCCCTGTGGGAGGGGTCTGTATAGTTAAGCTGGCGGGTCTGTAGATTGCCCTATAGGGGGTCCCCAGGGGAGATCCCACCATCTAAGGCACAGTAGTGGCTGCCCCTTCAGCCCTCTTTCTGGCACCAGGTAATGCAGACTTTCCCAGTATGAATCTTGTGCGAGCCTCTGACCCACTGCAGATTTCCCGGGTGAGTGTCCGCAGGTCAGAGAGCCTGTGCATGGGCCCTTCAAAGGGGCCTCTAGGGATTCAGTCTCCTTCCGTCTCACCCAGATGGCCAGAATCTCCTTTGGTTTTTACAGTCAGTTATTGGAAACTCCTCTTCCCTGGGCTGGGACCCTGGGCTGGGGAGCCCCCAAATGAGACCAGGTCTCTCTCCCTCTCCTTCAGGAGAGCCTCTGCAGCCTCACTCTCCCTCTTAGTGATCCTCCACCATCCACGGGTGCGGATCCAGCCCCACTGGTGACTTTGCTCCTCCTACCGACTTCAATGTAGCTCATTCTTTATACTATCAGACATATGTGTTATGATCAGCTGGACTTCAGGTGATTCTCCACATTGATTATTTTATAATTTGTAATTTCAATGCAGATCTGGGAGGAGACAGACTCTGCTTTTGCCTAGTCTGTCTTTTTGATTATCCTAATTTGTATTTCTTAATCCCTTCACCTTTTTCACCCAACCCCCTCAGCCTCCTTCCCTTCTGGCAACCATCAGTTTGTTCTCTGCATCTATGAGTCTGTTTCTTTTTTGTTTGTTTATTTGTTTTGTTCTTTAGATTCTACATATATAATCACATGAAATCACATGGTATTTGTCTTTCTTTGACTTATTTCATTTAGCATACTACCTTCCAATGGACCTGGCATTATTAAAGATTGTGTATACATTGCTTTTTTTTTTTTTTTTTAAATTAACTCTGCTTTGGTGTTAACTCTGGCTTGCATTCCAGCCATTTGAGGTCTTGGTCCATCCTCTAATTATACATACATTGAGAGCATTACTAATTATTGGTTCCATGAAAATGACAACAAAATACCTAAATCAGGATAATATGTGGAGTGCTGAAACTGATTCTTTCAGGATGAATTAGATCCTTAAATGGATTTAACATATGTGAACAGATGGCAATACATGGCTTGGCCATTCACTATCTCTTAGGGCCACCAGGTTTCTGTTACTCACTATTAAAAGAGTTACCTGAACTGTTACTCTCTATGAGCTTATTTAGTCAAATACATAAGGAGGGCCAGAGAACACAAAACTGGGGCAAAAGTTAGAGAACTGGAAGAAATGAGAAAAGAGAGTGGAATTGGACCATTGTCCCTGTACGTTACCCTAAGCACATACGTCCAGAATGAGTCCTAATAGGGAAAATAACTAATATACATTATTAAGAATGGAAAGTCAAATAAAATTAGCCACATTTTAAAGTGAAAATTATGTACATAATAGACACAGTTTAAGTGTGTAGTTATCAGAGATTCCTCTGCTATTGAACTTGAGGCAGGGGAGGGAGAGAGGGAGGGAGGGACTGACTACTTTAGGGGACCAGAAATAAGTTAATCTCATAATGCAGATGTGCTCTGGAATGCATTTAGTGGGTGGTGAATATTCTATCCATTCTTCTGAAATTAGAAATTTTTATATCTCATTACATAGAAAATAACTTTATACAGAATTATCTCCAGGCTTTAGAAAGAAAGAACAGAGCCCCTTCCATGAATTTTCTTCACTAGTCAAAATACTGAATATTTGGGGCTATTTTGTTTTCTAAACATTATGTGAAAATTAAATCGCAAAGTAGACTTTTATTATGAGGGGAGTCAAATCACAGACATCTTTACATAAAAGAGGTTCTTCGATGGCCTCATTCCTATCTTTGGCAGTAAGAAGTATCTGAAAACCCCATCCCAATGAATTATACAATGAAATGAACTTTGGCTCTAGGACTAAGAAAGAGAGGTCTGTTTTCATGTTGAAGGAAGATAGGGTACAACAACAATTAGTTTACCGGTTATTTATAGATGGTGCATTCCGAAGCATATCAAAGTATATAAGCAAATAAAGGTTACATTGATATATGATTTATTTAAAAAAAAGAATGTAATATAAAATAAACCCTAAAATGTTACGTATTATTGTCTTTGGGGTTGATACAAGGTTTGCCTTTTTAGGGTTTCCCATGTTCATTTCCATTTGTGGGTGTCAGATATTTTTTTGAGTGTGCCTTTCACTTGAACAACTGAAGACAGATCACCAAATACTGTATCTAGAATAGGTCTTGTGGGAAGGGATCCTTGGTGAAGACAAGTACATGTGCTGAGAAGTGATGGAAGTGCAGTTATGACTTGGTGTCTGGATGATGTAGTTTCTATATCTCTTTCAGTAGTCATGGAATAATCACATTCCTTTGTTTTTAATCTCATCATCGCTAACTCTGTAGTTCTCTTTTTATTATTTCCTGAAAGAAAATATGGCCATGTTTTTCCACTTATGAGTCGAATTCCTTTTTGATTCCTGTGAATTCAAATATGTTTTTAGCCATCATGTGTTTTACTCACCTTTGGACTTGTTCTTATTACTTCTTGTTATATTCTGAGGTCCTATCTGTAAATAACTTCAGATATGGCTCAGTGTAGGATAAGGGAAAGAATTGTGTCCTTGGAGATGCTACCTAGATCACTTGGCTTTAGTCTTATAACTCGTTTCTGTCCATCTCTGTTAAGAATACAATGAAAACCACAGCTGTGAACATGTGTTGAAAAGCTCAAACACAAAAGAAAACATTAAGGCACTTTTCTTTAGATACATGCATTTTAGCGTTCACATTTTGCACATTTTTCTTTCAGTTACAAAATTATTTTTATCACTAAACATTTCCCTCTTTCTCTTCTGATTGGCAGAAGAATGTGCATCTTTGCCCAATCTAAGTCTTCTACATTTATTTTCATATTGAATGTGAAGAAAAAGAAAAGGGTATATTCCCTGCAGAAATATTTTTTAAGAACTTCAACAACTCTATAATAACTCCATTGAGTGGCCTGAGGGCCAGAATGAAATTTTGCTACACACACACACACACACACACACACACACGCACCCCTTCCTCCCAGTTCAACCCTAGTAGTAGGAGAACCAGAGGAATCTGATTCTTTAATCTGGGGCTTTAATGAGAATTACGTTTGCGTACTGGTAACATACAATAAGATATTTCTTCAGCTTCCTTTAACCTTGGCATGATGACCATTTTATGTCAGGTAATTCTTTGTTATTGGGGGTCTATGCTGTGCATTGCTGGATAGATATTTGTCAGCATTCCTGGTCTCTATGCACTATTTACCAGTGGCATTTCCTGTCACCCCCATGGAAACAATCAAAGATGTCTCTGGACATTTCCAGATGTCACCTGAAGGGCAAAATCTCCCAGGTTGAGAACCTCTGCTTTAAGTTAACTTCACTGGAATGAAAAATTACACATACCTTTTGCTTCCCAGCTGTGTTTGTGATTGATAAACAGAATACAAAATAATTCAAGTTGATTACTACTTATTAATCATTAGAGATAATTGATGATATACTTTTGGGAAGATCATGATATTCCACTATAGCATTTTTTACTGATGTCTGCTGTATACAGATGAGCCTTGTGAAGACAAATTTACTTTATGACAGAAATTTGCATTACCAAACTGATTCTTGTTCTGATTTCTCATGAGTGGCTATGAACTCAAACATGAACAAAGGTAAAGGAGTTTGATATTCAGATATTTAGTTAGGATTTTCTCCTTTAATGTTCTAATTAAAATATTGTCCACCTCCTTTTTGAAGCATGTTCTTGAATCTTCTGGGTTTTATTGTACTTTTTCTTACTGTCATTACCATCTGGGCCTTGGGCATCAGTTACATATTGCCTTATATTACTTTCCAACAGTACAATAAATGTTTCAGTTGACCTCCTAGTGAGATTACAAGCTCTGTGAGGAAACATACTTCTCTTTTATTTCTCATGAGATCAAATACAGTGTCACATTCATTAAAACAGAGCATAGTCTTTGGAGAAAAACATGTGGACTCTCCTCGGGGTTCTATCACCAAAGGGCTAAGAAAACTCTCACAACTACTCCATCTATGTAGAGTAACCACTACCTGCCACATGTCTGGATTATACAACTAACATTTGTGCATTCAAAGCAACCCTCTGATTAGAATTTAGCTTCTTATCTAATTTTCTGTTTTACCTAGAGAAAACAAATACACTGGTTCATCTAACCTGTTTGGATCCACGATTGTTATAATACTTACTTAAGTGAATTAATACTTAAACACCCTAATTTTGTACATTCATCTCTTGTGAGCCTGGTTCATCTAAGACAGTGTTTAAGAGATGAACCTCTCTTAATATACTGACAAAAATCAAATTTCTGAACCATAAAACTTAAAGCCTTTGGAATGTGGGAAATGACAGAGCAAATATCACATTCTGAGGCTACTTAGAGGCCATTTCAGGAAACCACTAACCTCCCTTTAGAGCCAATTCACGTTTCACATTTGTTGGTGGACTTTATTTTGAAAGATTACAAAAGTGAATCGAATAAGGGATCTGCCCTGTAGGAATCTACCTTCAAATAGATTTTAGGTTATGTCACTGATAGATTTAGTCTTCTTTTTAATACTCAAAAGCGATTTAACGAGGTGCAGTATGTGCTTGTAGATTTAAACAACTTGACTTAAATAACTTAAAAGAATTAAAGTAGCATCGTGTATACAGAATGATTTCCTATAGCTTGATTTCAAAGTTTTAAACTTTAGTGAGCAAGTCAAAAACTTTCCCTGTGTAACACTCTTAGCTTTATAGTCTACTTTATCTAGAGAGCGTATTTGGGAGGATTTGTGAACTATAGTTATGAAAATCTATTGCTTTGTATTTCAAAAAACATTTAATAAAATTTGAAAGTAACCTGAATCTATGTATTAATAAAGATATTTATAAGAATGGACATTAGCAGAATTACATATTGACAAAGGAAGAAATTCTTTTTTGACTTTTGACCTTCTTTGCTGTTTTAATAAAAGTATTACGTTAGTCTGGAGCCACAATTTAGCCAAATTTTGAATTCGGTCTGTAACTTTTTCTGTCCTCTTCAATGCCATGTAGAGTAAAGGCTGTTGTGATATTTCCAGCAGTAGTACAGCATATTTTTATAATATGTAAAAACAATTTCTTGAGCACTTACTGTTTGTCAGATCCTATTCTAAACTCTCATAAATCATCTCATCAAAATTTCAAAACAACTGTTTAAGGTATTGTCTAATTGTGCAAATGAAGAAACTAAAGCAAAAAAAATGTCAAGAAACTTGCACAATGACATGTAGTAAGTGGTAGCACCCTAAAAGAGAATTTTGCTATCTAAGTTCATCTAGCCATCTTTCTCCAACAGTAGCTCCTTAGACTTCTAGGTCACAAGAAAATGTACCAATATAGAACTGCTAGCTACAGCTTGGAAGAGGTAGTGCAGCTTTAACGAAAGAGTTGTTGGGTATTTCTGACCTTTGCCTAAGCTCGCATTTATAATAAATTCCTTATTTTCTTTCCCTATCCAATTAATACTGTTATTACTTTAGAAGAAGACATCTGAAAGAAGTGACCTCCAAGCTGGAGTTTTCAAGAACCCCATGTTCTCTCCATGTTCTCCGGGAGTTCCATGAAGTGGCTCGGTGGCGAGTTGGATGACGGGAGGTGGGTGGTGGGGGGGAAGTCAGGGCATCAGGTCACTGCTGCCCACAGTTCCTTTAAACAGCTTCACTTCTCTTTATTTTCAATAGTGGAGTACCTTCTATATATTTCATTTCAGGGGGGAAAAAGCAGTTACTTATTTTTTAATAATAAGTTTTAAAATTACTTATTTGGTTGACTTCTGTTTTTAACAAAGGAAACTCAGGTCTGGGGAGTTTGAGCAATTGGCCCCAAGCCTCACATCTTGTCAGAGGAAAAACCCAGGTATCCTAACTGCCAGTCCAACCTACTTTCCATCACCCCATATTGCTGGCGTGCAGGAATATGTGCAGCTGTGTTATATTTAGACCACCAGATCTGGCCTGCCACTCTGCATGCCTATGCTCGAGCTGCTGCTAATTCACCTGACCTCTGTCTCTACTGGAACTGCAGAGGCTTCTGGAATTTGTTCTTAGATACATCCTCTACTTGCAAAACCTGATATATGATCCAACCTACATTCTTTGAAAGCCTCCTTGAATTTCAAGACTGTACCTACATGTTGTTTAAGATCAAGACTAGATCAAATATTTTATGATAACACTTGAACTCGGAACTACAACTTGGGAACCTGTTTCATTCAATAGATATTTTTCAGTGCCGACTGTGTGCCAAAGTTGTTCTGAGTGCTGAGAATATAGAAGTAAACAAAACAGATAAAGATCCTTGTTGTCACCGAACTTATAGACAATAAGAGTCAAAGGGATAAATCAAGCAGAGAAGAGGAAATGGGAAATATAAGGAAGGTGTACTGCTAGTTTACATAGAGTAATTAGGAGATTAAGAAAACAATATTTAAGTCAAGACCTGACGAAGAAGGAACAGCAAATATAGCAGCGTTGAAGTAGTAGAGTGTTTCTGAGGAACAACCAAGGTATTTGAGGAACAACCAAGAAGCCAGTGTGCATGGAGTGAAATGAGCAGAATGAATGAGAACAATAGGAGATGAGAGGTGAAGAGGTAAGTATGGTGTCAGATCCCAACTTTGTAAAGACTCATGGTGTCAGATCCCAACTTTGTAAAGACTGATTTTTATCAGCTTATTTATTAAGCAAAATATTTATGTTTACTCATAATAGATTTATTTGTGTCTGATGGGAATGATGGAATAGTGTAGCTTATCTTTTATTTTGAGACATCTATAGGTGAATTACTGATATGATAAAAGTCTAGGAGATGCTATAATTTCTTAATTTCTATACACATTTGGCTAATTGTGCTTTTTAAAGTCTAAAGATGTTGTAAGGTGTGAAATTAATAATAATAAAAAAAACCTATCAGGTAGTTTTATCAAACAATTCTTATTATGTTACTTATAGTAATGCAAACATAATTAAAATCTTCATATTTCATATTATAAAATGCCTGGTCTTGTTATGATTCTTGTTTGTCTCTAAAACACTGGGCTCTTTTTCAGACTTCTGTGTCCCTGTTCGCTTTCCTTCTGGGCCTTCTTCATTGATCTTTGTGATTTCCAACAAATTACAAAAAAATTACACCCAGGGAACTAAATTATCAGTGGCACTGATATTATGTAATCCAGCATCAACACATTTCCTTTTTTACAATTTACTTGATAATCAAGAGAAAATGTATCAGGCAGGGCTCCTGTGGCAAGGTTTCAAATCATCTCTTTCTCAAAATGAGTTGAATGCTCCAATAAAAAAAAAAAGAGCTATGCATCTTTGCTGCAGTTGACTGTGGTCATCTTCATACAGGGTGCATGAACCACAGTGGCCTTCATCCTGGGCACAAGTGAAAAAGAATAGACATAAAAGGTGCTGAGCAAAAGGGGAACTGGGGGGTAGCTGGAAGAAGAGAGGAGGAAGTAGTAAATAACAGCTAGCTAAATCCTTTGCCTTAATAGTAGAACATAGAACATTCTGCTACATCCTCATAAGAGGTGTTTGTCCTTTACAAGACTTTATAGTTTAGAAAGGGACTTGCCTACCATGTGCCTCTGGAGCTCGAACTGTGTATTCTCTAACATCACTGCATTAGCTAACACAAGTGTAGATTTCAGGTTAAAAGAGCCCAGCCTGAGGAAACAGACTACAGCGATAGGGAAGCTGTTCAGGGAGTTTGCCAAAGACGCATTTACGTTACTAGCTGATTGGTAACAACGTGTTCTTCTCTAAGAAGAAAACATATTTTCAAGTTACGAATAATGGTTTTCAAGATTGCTATTATTCAGAGAGAACACTTTTGTGTGTGTATGAGAGAACTTTTTGACTTTTAATCCTTTCTTGATTTCACTATTGTTACAAAAGACTTTATGATTCATGTTTACTGATTAAAAGATCAACTAGTCCCAAAGGATGATTCATTCTATAAACAAGAAATCAGTTTGTATATCTCAAGTAGCCAGTAATGGTCAAAAGCCACTGTCTCGTTTTGAGACGGTCTTGCTGGGTCTCCAAGAGGACAGCAGAACTGGATACTAATTCTATGTCCTATGGCATTTGATTCCTAACCCAGCTTGCATCTTGGGTAATTCTGTGGCCTCAGCTTTTCCAACAGGCTGGTGTTGGACACTAATACATCCAAGGTTCTGTCAGAGCAGATCTAATAGTCTTCCAGTGACTACCGGATTTTACTACTAGACTCTTGAGTGGATGACTAAGTTTCTGTTTATTTAGCTCAGAACAAGAACAAGAACTTAGATTGACTGAGTGTTTACTGAGTACTGGATGCTTTATATGCACAATTCCATTTAATAAAGGAGATTTGATAATCTCATTTTATGGAGAAGAATCTAAAGTTAAGATATCACAACAACTTTTCAAAAGTCACATGACTATCAAATGGATGGGTCAGGATTTGAACCCAGTTCTCCCTGATTTCGAAGCCTAAACTAAAAGTTATGGTACAATATTCAATATACAAGGCATACTCTGTGTGCGTGTGTGTGTGTGTGTGTGTGTGTGTTTGCACGTGCGCGCGCACTAGTTTATTCTAGTATTGGGGTAACAAATTATCACAGTCTAGGTGGCTTGAAACAACAGAGTCTGCTCTCTCATAGTTCTGGGGTATGGAAGTCTGAAATCAAGGCATTGTCAGGGCCATAGTCCCTCTAGAGTCTCTGGGGGAAGAACCTGTTCCTGCCTCTTTTAGCTTCTGGTGGATGCTCAGCACTTCTTCACTGGTGTTCGTATCACTCCCATCTTGCTTCCATCTTCATATTGCCTTCTCCTCTGTGTGCATTTAGGGCCCACCTGGATAATCTAAGATAAATCCTTTATTTAAAAATCTTTAATTACATGTTTTGCCATATAAAGTAATGTTCACTCTTTGTCACATAATATTTATAGGTTCCAGAGATTAGGAAGTGAATATATCTTTGAGAAGCCATTTTTTCGATCTATTATGAATGTGGATCAGATATCCTACTTAGAGAGTTTGAAGGACTATATTTCTTTTCAAATTTCTGTGTAAGTAAAATTAACCGTATTTCATAAAAGATAAAAACTTAGATTGATCTTAGGATGTTAATTACATGGAAAAATAAAATAAGTTGGTTTTCTTTACATTTGCAATGAATTCATTATATTTTGTCACTTATATTTCATATAATTTTGTAAATGTGTCATTCATTCATTTCTAAAACATCTATAGAGCACCACCCCTACTCTATAAATATAATGCACGGTCCTGGGACACAAAAGTAAATTGCGTATGGTTCCTTCTATTAAGCAGCTGGTAAACTAGACAAGAAGATAGTTGTATCATTTATTCAACTTCCAAGTACTGTTATACTTCTGCAGCTAGACCATGGATTTTCTGTTTTAATCCATACTGCCAGTCTTTTCATTTATTTATTCCCATTTTAGAGAGAAGAGAACCAAAAAAAGATATTTATTTAAGATTATACAAATAGAAGGATGTAGAGCTTGGGTTTAAACTCTAGCAGTCTGATTTCAGGGCTCAAGCTATCAAACACTGCATGTACTACATGGATTATTTGATAGAATTATTCTATAATAGATTTTAAAGGTGAGATTCTCCTTTAGTGAGTGCTGTCCAATTATTCTGAGTATACTCAAACTTTTCTATGTGGCTTTGTCTTTGCTGGTGCTTGCCTCTTGGGTATTACGGTTCGTCAAATGTCTGTTATGATTTGGTTTATATGGATTTGCCCTCCTCCAGGAACTAAGATAAATGAAAATTTGGAGGCATTCATTCTATCAGAACTTAGATGTGAAAATTAATAGAAGAGATGGTGAGGTCCTTTTATAGTGGCCTACAGATTCACCAGTGTAAGGAAACTCATGAGTGTCTGGTAATAACACGTGGATTTCCATATGGCTTGTTCTACAGGTTTTGCAGGAACATATAAGAGTACCTTACTCGGCATCTGAGGAACTGACTCGTCAATTTTCATTTCCACAATTTTGATCCATCTGCCTAAATAATAGCTCTTTTTTCTTTAGATAAGTGATACCATAAGAGGTCTTTTCTTCTACAGATGCTTATTATGAACCATAATATTCCTTATATCTCTTTCTATTTACCAAAAGACCTGACACAGTAATAGATATTCAGTCACATTCAATAAATTGATGTCAAATTGTATTGATTGTTCATCTAACAGTTTTAGCAACTATCAAATGATATAAAGACAGATGGTCGGTTTGGTAAAAGGACTTTTCCAATATACCTCCAAATGGACTTGTGATGTCACTAAGAAGTGGATTGTAAGTAACAGCCAAGAAAGTGGTTCAGTTGTGTTAGCAGCAACTTTTAACTGTTCCCTGTGGTTTTACTCAGCCATGGGCCAAGTTTGCATTTTAGGAGGCACACTCTTAGTGGTGGCCCCCCTGTCCCTTACTCATTCCAGCCTCTAGTGACAGCTTGCGCATTGGAAGCATCAGCTTGGATGATGCTATGGTAGTAACTTTTTGTTTCCTCAGCTGGTTCTGCCCAAAGTTGTCATATCCAGAGTAACAATATTTTACAGATCTCCTAATAAAAATGTCAAAGAACTACCAGCTGTGCAATGTTTCTAGTCATCAGGGAACATAGGCTGTTGCTTTTACCTCACTAAATACTTTATTTTAATTGCACTTAGAAATAGTAAATAATTCAGTTACTATTCCCTTCTTCAAATTATATTTTCAGACTTTTAGTCTCTGCTTCTCTACAATTTTCAACACCCTATTTGATCGGGTCTGAAAGGGAGGGCTGCAATTCTAATTTCCTGTGTTTATGAAAACAATTCTCTTTGGATCTAGATACAAAAATGAAAGTGTGATCTGGTGACATTAATATATAGTACTGTAATGTAAATAACTCTTCCACAAGTGATACTACTTAATTCTCTCTGAATATTTTTCTAGAACAACGTCTTCTCTCTTTTAAGAATAAAGTAGTTCTGAATATTGGAATTTTTACTTTGGAAAATCCTGTTCCCTGTGTTTATAAGGAAACTTTCTCTCCAATCCCATGAGGACTTATACTGGGTAAAATTTTTGTCTTCCTCTCCATCCTCATCACTCATTCAGGAATAGAAAACTTTCTTCTCTTTTTATCATCTCCAGCTTCCTTTCTATTTTTACTATTGTTTCTTCCTCTTGTACCTTATCCTCTCTCTCTCTCTCATTCTCTCTCTCCCTCCCTCCCTTTCTCTCAAGCAAAGCACACTGGGAGAGGGCCTAACCTGTCTGAATTCTTCTGTTTGGAAGGTCTGTGGCATCTCAGACATCTATGATTGCCACTGGAGAGTAAGTTGTATTTGGTGTGGGAGGTAGAGCTCCTCTGTATTTTCCACTCCAGCTTTACAAGTAAACATGATTGATGTTACAGCTTGGTTCCTCATTTAGACCCTTGGGTATGCCCTTGAGTAGTTGGAACCCACAGGGGATGGGGGTTAAAACTTAGGCTTCCCATGAGAGGCAGAGAAGAGAAAGAGCAATTAGGGGGATCATTTTATAAACTGTATAAATGTCTAACCAATGTACTGTATACTTGAAACTAATAAAATTAAAAAAAAAAAAATTGGGCTTCCCGAACCTCCAGTCTGTAGACAGCAATACACGTGGGAGAGGCTGCCTGTAGAATGATTTGAGAGGCTGTGTATTAATCTGCTTTCAAGGTAAAGGGTTTAGATATGGTTTATAAGTGAAAAAAATCAATTAATCAAAGGGATTGGAGAAGCACTTTTTTTTTCTCAATGTAAACCTTCACAGACTTGAAGAGAAACTTCCCCTTGGTTATTTTAATGTAAAAATGTATAGTATCCTGTGGCAACTCAGGATTAAAAACCAAGTTGTTAATATACTTCTAAAACCCCTTTGCTTCCCTTATTTTTCAATCTTGCTTTCTTTGGACTTCTCTGTGCTTGCCTTTGAAAAGTAAATAGAAAAAGTTTCTTTCCCCGCCAGAGTGGATTAACTTTAAACTGTAGGTTATTTAATTATCTTTTACTGACCAGATATTTCTTCATTCATTTAGATATGGCTATCGATTGTCAATGATTTCAGCAATGTCACCTAGTTTACTCTGACATCATCTCCATATCTTCTCAAGAGGGAAAAAGTGGCTCGAAGCTATAAATCCAAATATATGAATAGATTGTTGGTTTGGTTTATTTGATACAGAACCTCTCATTTCATGGTTAAATTCTATTGCACACAATCAAATATCTTCTGAACAAATGTGGTCAGGAAACCAGTGACGATTTATGGGTAGAAACTATGGCTTGTGGTCATCCAATGGTTGGGATTGAAAATATGCGGTGGTCATGTTTTGGTAGCATTTGTTTGACAAGCGGAAATGGACATGATTATCCTGTGTTACTTATATCTACAAGGTCTTTTATTTATGTTGTTTCTCCATAATGTGGCTTTAAATTATCTACTAAGAATTGATTGGGACATTCAATACTCTTTTTCTATTTCAGAATCTCTTTTATGTCTATGGCAACATTTAACCTTGTCCCTTTTTACAATAACAATAGTGATCATAGCAGTACGCATTGTTATGGGCAGCTCTGATAGAAGTGTTGACTAAATACTTGCTTTTCTTCCCTGGAAGGTTTATATTTTATATTTTCTGCAGGAGGATTTTGCTTTTCTGTCCTCTTGAATTCATGCTGCCTGTGGACAGTGAATTGTGAGTGGAACTGACATGAAATATTTCTCACCAGAAGTTTTCTAAATCAGCTCATACTTGTCAATCTCTTTTCCCCTGCAGGATCCCAGAGAGAGGCTATCTTCAGCCTGTGTGAGCAAGAGATAAACTGTTTTAAGCCACCGGCTTACTTTGAGTTGTTTATTACTACAGAAAAATGTAAATTAAACTGACTAATAAAACCCTTTTAACTTAGCAATTACACTTTTGGGAATTTATTCTCAGCAATGACTTCATAAATGAATAAATATGCAGCATTAGACATGTTCATGACATTGTTTTAAAGTATTGAAAAGTTAAAACCAAAACTTATGAACTTATCAACAGTGATTTTATTAAAGGGAGACATACCATACAGTGACAAATTATGCAACCATTAAAATTTGTGATGACATATATTTACATATACACACTTTTATGTAATTATATACATTTATATACATTATATGTATACATTTATATACATTTTATGTAATTATATACATTATATACATTATATACATGTCTATATCTATATCTATATAGTATTATTATGGAAGAATATCCAGAATACCTTGTTAAGTAGAAATGAGGTTACAAAATGATATAGCGAAAATGACCCTATTTTAGCAAAATAACATATTTTCATCAAAAGAATATATATTGAGTACTAAAATATATTTACAAGGGTAGAATCATTATAATAAACATCAAAAATGGGCCAAAAAAAGAAGAGAACTCATAAAATTTTGCCTGAAAGTCTAATGGGCATATGTAGTATAGGAGATATGCAGTATTGTTAGTTGTCAATGCACTTTCTGCCTCTCCTACTCACTGCTTTTGTGAATATAAACCATGCATGCGGTTTTGATGCAGTCCATCTTTGAATATGAGCTTAAAGCTCAATAAATTGAATATTGAGGCTACAATCAGCTCCAGGAGAATTTATGTTTTAAATCAGAGGATAACATGATAAATATCCCCCAAAGGCTTCGCTATCCACGAAGCAGCAAGCTTCTCTGTTTTGTCTACTCTTTATTATTTACTGTTTACTTATTTGCTATTTGTTCTTTACTTATTTGTTATGTTTCCAAGTTCTAAAAGTAGAATCACAAAAGTTACGCAATAAAACACAAGTTGGATGAACTACTGATCTTTTTCTAAGGCTTATATTTCTTGCTTTATACTTGACAAAATCTTCCAAACATGTACTTCTGAATCTGATGACTTGACTTTTGATCACACATACCATGATGTGGGACAATATGGTTGGTTAAATGTAATGCTTGCTACCGTGGTTTGTACCCGTGCTGGAAGTATTTGCCCTCAGATCCTTCCTTCCTTGGCTCTTTCCTGTATCACGGGCAAGCAGACCCCTACAGGCTGCAATTCCCAGGCTCCCATGGGAATGGGACAGCTAACTTCTTACTAAGATTGGCCAAGGGAGGTACCACAGAATATTTGAGGGCAAAGGAAAAAGTCAGAGTACTCCTTTCTCTCCTGTTTTGTGTATACGGTACTTTGTGGTGTAGCTTTGTGACTCTAGTTTCTTTTGATCAGGTCCATTAGATTCCAGATTCCACTGAATGACTCTGGCTCTAGGATTTAAATAACATCATCTCCTCATGTTGAACCTCCAGCTTAGGGATGTGTGTGGCTTCCTTTTATTGTTAATCTAGATAGCTTGTCTTTTGTTACCTGTGTAACCAGTTCCCTGCATTAAATATCCTCCATCATGAGTAATTAAAGCAGTTTCTATTTTCCTGTTTAAAATCTGACATAAAAAGTTAGTTATCAAATCATTGAGTTTGAAATATTACTTGCTGTCATGAGGGAGATATGATATTTGATTTATTGTATTTTTTAAATTTCAAAGACATTGTCTACAATAAAAAACAAACTTTAAGGGAATGTTTTCTCAAGGATTCAAAAATAACATTTCTTTTTCCCTGTGTGGTCACAGTGAGGATGGGGAAAGATTATGCTTATATGAAACTAAATAAGTAGAACCGCTCTATGTAAACAAAACTGTGGTCTCACTTACTCTAAAGGTGCCGTTGCAGCTATGGATATGATTTATTATATTTGAAATAAAAAATGACCACTTTCTAGTGGTATAAAGGATAACACTGTCTAAGGAAAAGCAGAGGCCAAGTTAGGCAAGACCTTCAGTTCTCTTTGTGTGTGATTCTTGCAAATCGATGAAGGGTCTTGCTCTGCTGAGCCTCGGGCTTTATTGATCACCGTCCAGACTCTTGGTTCTCTCTTTCCCCTGCTGGGAAAATGGGAACTCCAGTTCCAGATAGAATACTGTCAGTCACATCTCTGTTCTTAGCCACATCCATGAGAGGTTTTATTTCAACATTTTGTTCCTGCAGTCCTTGAACTTTGGATTAAAATTAATATCTTCTCTGAAAAAGAGGTGAACATTAGCAGGCTTGAGATATGCCCTATCTCTATACACAGTTGACACGTACTTTTTGTGATTATCTTTCCTTCAAAGTTGTAATAATGTGTGTTAGGTCAAGAGTAATGAAATATAACATTACTTACTTATACTTGTAAATATGCTTGTTAAGTGTACTTACTTAAACTTGCGTAATGGTTAAGACGTTGGGCATGTGGACTTGGATCCTTATTTCACCATTTAACTGTCTTCATTTTATCATCTATAAGATAGAGGTGGGAATATTTACAGTACTTAACAGGTATCTTTGAGGATTAAATAATGTTATATAAAGAGCTTAGCATAGTACCTGGAACATGGGAACATAGTAAACATTCAAGACATGTAAGCTGTTATGGTGATGATGACAGTGATAGTGATGCCTGTATTACAGAGTCTAATGAGAAGGCCTAATTAAAAAGAGCTAGGTATAGCCTGGTATATTTTAAGTTCTCTGCAGAAATGGCATATATTTATAAGCATATTTCTATGTATGATATTTTATATCTCTATCTTGTTTATAGAATGAAGTCCACAGAATACTTAGAACCCTTCCAGGAAAAGGCTAGAGCCAAATAAGGTCCTGTTTTCCCTTGTTTTTCTTAAGTCAAACAGGAAACTCTTGAAGGATCTGGAAAACTAAAAGAGCCAGTTCAGTGCTTTTTAAAAGGTTCAGACTAACCTGAGATGCAGCACAGACATTTCCCTGTCTAGTGGCCACATTCTTCTGGATGTAATACAGTGCAGGAGAATTAAGTTTGGTCATGAAGAGCATCTTCTCTAAGCTGCCTATAGTAAAATAGAAGAAAATGGGCAATTCCTTTCCAACTGAGGATATATTTCATTTTTCCTTAATGTCCCTCAAATTCTATCTGATTTGAAGAATAACACAACCATCAAAGATCTTATATTTTCTGAGTTCAGTCTGACTTAAATTGACATATTCTGATATCCAAGTCTACTAACCTCTCTTTTCTCATTTTCTTTTGCATTTTCATCCTCTTTTTCCTGACTTCCTTAACCTTAAACAGTGCAGAGTCCTGAGGTTCTACCTAGGTCCTCACTCACTGCTCCGTGTTTTCTTTTCCTAGGCAATCTAGGGTAGCCACACCCATAGTCTGCTCTCCACTAGCCATTCAAGCTTATGTATTTTAACCCTGACTTCTGAATGCTGGTGCATACATTCAACTAATAACATTTACACTGGTATACTTTCTAGGTATTTCAAAATGAACATATCCAAAACAGTAGTTGTTATATTCACCTATTGTAAATGAGTTTTCTTTCATTATTTCCTATCTCGACAAATAGCAAAATCCACAAGCTTAACAGGTCAGAATCCTCAGTGTTTCCTTTTCCTTTATCACCCCATATCCAAATAATATTATATCTTATTGATATTATAATAATACTTCCTTAATAGTTAATCAATTCATCTGCTGCTATCATCCTGTCAAAGTTACTGTCATCCTGTCCCAGTTACTTACTACTTGTCTCCTCCATCTCTTCTTGCCCTTTTTGGTCCAACTTTCACATAGAAGCCAGACATTTTTTTTTTAACTTTTTAACTTGAAGTAATCTTAGAGTCATAGGACCTTGTAAATAGATGTACAGGGAAGTCCTGTGCATCCCTTCCGTCAGCCTCTCTCAGTGCTAACACCTTATACAACGATAGTACCATGTCGAAAACAAGTTCGCATTGATATAATTCACAGAGTTCATTCAGATATTACCAGTTATTGATGCATTTGTGTGTGTGTGAGTGTGTGTGTATGTGTGTGTAGTTCCGTGCAATTTTATCACGTGTAGCCTTGTGTAACCACCATCACAATCAAAATACTAGACTATACTATCACGATACTCCCACATATTACTCCTTTTTAACTGTACTAATCCCTTCTCCCTGTATCTAGTCCCAAGGAAACACTAATGTGTCTTCCACAGGACCTTGCCAGCACCTTGATCTTGGATTTTCAGCCTCGAGCACTGTGAGAAACAAATGTCTTGTTTAAGCCATCCAGCCTGTGGTATTTGGTCATAGCAACCCAAGCAAACCAATACAGATTTCTGCACAATCCTTTCTGGTGCCATCTATAAATATGGAAGGCACTTCCCTGGGCTACGTGGTTTCACTGGGCCATCTCTGTAATAGGACAGGGGAGTGGAAGCCACTACGCCTGGTCCTTCTGTGATCCTGAGTGGAGGGCAGGGAGAAACATGCTTCTGTTAATGCTGCCCTGCCAGGGACAGGACTGCTGCTGGCAGCTGGGTCGTGCGGTGCTGACTGGAATGGTTAGAGCTTCCTGCTGTTGCTGCTGTTAGTGGATTGAACTACTGCCAGGTCCACATGTGGAGCAAGGTCTGAGGCTCCCTTTTTCCCAGTTCTTGGCTAGAAAAGACATGTGTTTTCTTTTTGTTTGTTTGTTTTTGTTTTCCTTATGCCTGTTAATGGTTCTTTGTCCCTTCTGAGAGCATATGAAATATAAAAAGAACACCGGGGGCATTTCACCGTGCAGTCATTCCTCACATCCTGAGGTTCCTAGCAGCATTCCTCCTGTCTTTCTTCCTAGCCAGTGCTGTTGTCACTCTTCCAGCTTACTTTCAGAGTTCTTTTATCATTGTCCAATGGACAGTTTCCTGAGTATTTCCATGTATGTATAGAGGCACACAGAAGTTATTCTATACCATCTTGCTTCATAACAAGAACCAGAATAATCTTTTAAGAAAGTAAATCTGGTCAGGTTGCTGTGCCCCCTTATTAGCATCACTTATAGGTCATTGATAAGATTTCCAAAGTCCAGTCACAGGATCTTCTTTCAGATTCTCGAATACACCATATTCCATTTCTACTCAGACTCTTCATTACTGCCTTTCTCTCTGCCCAGAACCTCTCTCTTCTCCCTTCATAATCCCTGCTCTTCCTTTCTCAAGAATCCCTCCCCCACCCATCCATTAATTCCTGTTCATCTTTTAGAACTCAGCTCAATGTCATTTCATCAAGGAAGTCTCTGATGCTCGACATCAGATCAGATCCACTTGTTATACACTGTCATAGGCACTCTATGTTCATCTTCACAATCATAATTTAGTAAATTATTGTGTAATTGTTGAATATCTCTATTCATTGCTAGAATGCAAGCTTTTAGGGTTTAGCTCTATCTTGTTCATCACTGTTTCCCCAGTGCTCACTAAGTATCTAAATACATACATATTTTTCATTATTTAAACTTTAAAAATTCAGTATGTATCTGGAACTTTCTATTTTCCAAAGATTTTGCAGTCATTAATTAGATGATTATCAAAACAGTCCTGAAAGTTTAAAGAGAGAAAAATTACACAGTTATTAAGATGCAGTTTTTCATTGTTTTCAAAGCTCAGTCTCAGGAGATTTCTCCTGTCTGTAAGGGAGAATTCATAGTAAATTCAACAATTTAGTCCTAAAGAGTAGCATTTACTAATTTATTCCACAATTATTCACTCCAGTTGGTCAAGTATGGAGCAAAATGCTGAAGAGGCAGTGATGAACAAGATGGACCATGGTCCTTCTTTGATGAAACTTATGTGTGATCTGCATAAAGAAACCATGAAGACCAACAGCTGTGTGTTTACTTAAGAATTGTTTTGTTTCCAATAATTCTAATTTTTGCACAGCTAAAAGAAACAAATTATTTCTTGAACAATGAACAGCACAGTTAAGAGAATAAGCAGCATGTTAGAAGAATAATGCTGAGATGTCCATAGGCCAGTACTTCTCCCTAAATCTGTACAGGATTTAGTGCATTGCGTTTGGAGTAGTTAGAAATACAGGAAGGTAATCTCAAGTAACAGTGTGTTGCATAATGTTATTCAGGAAATCCCATGTAATGCCGCTGCCAATGTAAAGTTGCTTTTATTTTCTTAGCAGAGTTTATAAACTGAATTTTTTCCCAGTAAATACACTGCAACAATAGTTGTAAGTAGAGAGGAACTGATAGTTCCCTGGCATTTCCTAACGTTAAATAAAACTCCAGACCCTCAAAGACTGTTGTCATCTTTCCTTCAGTAATAAATAAATTGACCTTAGTTCACTTGTTTGCTAGCATTCCAGTAAGAAGAGTAAATGGTAACATTTCACTTTTTTGGTCTTGACAGTCGAAAACATAGGTTAAAAGGCTGATGCTCAGTATGTTCTCTTAGGTTGATATTTCTGATTGTAGCCTTGTATCTTTGTCAGAATTATTGTTAACTATAGTGGGTATTTCATATTGGTTGTTTTAAAGAGAAAATAATCCCATTTAAGGTCATTATAACAAACCCCCGAATCTCCTATAATCTTAAGTAATCAGTCAATCAAATGAATGCATGAATAACTTGATTTATTTTCTACCATTGAGTTGATAGATTTGTGAATTTACAGATTAAGTGAAATCAGTTAGTAGTTTAAAAAACTTGTATTTGAAACAGTCTTATTGGACTTAAGGATGATATTCAGTTATGTTACTAAGTTTGGAACCAGAGTTGGACAAATGGAGGTCAAAGGAGCAACTAAGCTATGTGGCTTAAATGTATGACCAGGAGCAAAATTCCTCTTGCCTTGCTCTCAATCTAAACCTTAAGACGATCTGCTCAAGTGTTGTTTTAAAATGGATACACAATTCTTTGATACTTCTCCCTTCAAAAAGTGGAATCCAATTCCCCTCCTCTTGAATGTGGTTAGATTCGGATTCTTGCTTCTAATAAGAAAACTATGGCAATGGTGATGATGTATGACTTTTCACACTCAGTCATGAGACGTTGCGACTCCCTCATTGTTCTTTTGTTTAGGTCGCTCACTTTTGGGGAAGGCAGCTGTCATGTGATGAGGACACTCAGCCCACCTATGGACAGGTCCACACAGTAAGGAACTGAGGCTTCCTGCCAGCAACTGTGTGAGGGAGCCAGAAGAAGAAACCCTGAGAAGCCTGGCTCCTGGTTAAAAGCCTAGGTGTGACTTTTAAGGTCTGACCATAGGCAGTTACAAAGGCTTTACTGGCAGGCCTCATGGGATAAAGCAGCCCTCCCCACATCAGACCTGGTATGCAGCCAGTACACAACAGCCTCTAAAGGAAGGCGCAGTTAAGGACTCAGGCTCTTTGGCTGGTCTTTCTCTTCACATGTTTGCATTCCTATCCCTGGGGCACCTTCTTTTTAAGGTTTCTTCATCTGAGGCCTTGGCAGAGGTCTTCCTCAGGTATCTCTGCTGAGGCCTTCTTATTGGGAGGAGGAGGAGGAAACGTTGAAGATACTTTGTTCTGAGTTAGTACTCAATACTTTCTTACTCCTAACCCTTTCCCTTCACTCTCCCTCTAATCTCAGGGTTCATACAACTGCCAGAGCCTTTTGATTGGGGCTCCCTCAACAGTGAGACAGTCCCCACTCAATGATGTGTTGATCCACCTGGTCCTTGACTGGTACACCATTCCATGGGGGGAAAATGGAACAAGGGGAGTCAGTGCTTTCTCTGATTTTAGCCTTTTGATTATACCATCTAAGTAAGTGACTAAGGGCTTAACTCTTTCATTTTTGGCTTCTTGCATTATTAATTGGCTATTCCCAACATTTGATAGCTTAGCAATCTCTTTCTCGCTCAGCTGAGCTCAGGACAACCTCCAGCCCACATCAAGACTGTAGAAGACTGCAGGCCTGGCCAACGTCTTGATTATAACCTCATGGGAGATTTTGAGCCAGAACCACCCAGTTAGGCCAGTCTCAGATTCTTGACTGTAAAAAGTTATGTGAAATAGTAAATGTTTGTTGTTTTAAGCCGCTAAGTTTTGGAGTAATTGTTATGTATCAATATATAACTCATACCTTGAGACAGAGGTCTGGCTAGAAATTGAATTAAGAGGGTATTAGGAAGGCTTCTCTAAGGAAGGAGTAAATGAACTCGGATCTACAAGATACTAATAGCTAACTGGATGAATTAGGAAAGGTGTAGATAGTTAGGAGGTATCCCAGCCTAAGAAAAAGCATGTGGTTACCCAGAATTCCTGCCTTACAACTATGAATGTTCTATAAGTTAAGTAGAGAGTAGAAGCAAGATGAGCCAAAAACATCTCTGGAATGTTGACCTAGGTGCTGAATCTGATGTGTTTATTTTTTGGAAGCTGGAAGTACACAATGCATCCTGCTTCTTTGCAGAAAGAGTCCAAAAGGAGAGAGAAAAAGACTGAATTGTATATGCTCTGGTTCTTCTCTTAGTCTCTCTCAGGAGAGTCATACTTCTTTCTCAGAGGTGGAGATAAGGTAAACTACTCCAAAAATGGACCAAAATAGGGTCTTGGTGAAGTTGTGTTTTTCCACATGTTATAATGATTAACATCCTGGGGGAAATTTACAGGTCATAAAATAAGCAGGAGTTACTATGATATTTTGGGCACCAGTGATTATGATTCTTAGCAGAACAAAACATAAAACTTTTAGTGAGTAAGATTATAGACATGGTCCTTTGTCAGGAATAAGATGATGAATTTATTGCTGTGAGTCGATTTGTCTTCTATAATGCCAATTTTTCTATGGTCAATTTACTATTTTCTCCATTGAAACACTAATATACTAGTAATTAACTGGAAGAAAAAGAGAAAAGTCTGAGTTCCATAAAAGTACCTTCATCAAGTGTTTACATTCTCCGGTCTCCATTTGTCATAATACCACAGAGAACTATTTATTCATTATATCCATTTAACAAATGTATATTCAGGGACTGCTATGTGTGGGTTATGTGCTAGACATGTGAACATAATGCTGAGCAAAACAAAAAAGACATTACTTATGAGATAAAAAATCTTATATTCTAGTAAGGAATGTAGACATCAACCATATAATTACAAAAATTAACTGTAAAATTACATTTGTAATAATTACTAAGTCTAGATGCCTGGTACTGTTATAGCCATTAAGAAGGGGAATTGAATTAGGTGAGAGATAAGGAAGACTTCTCTAAGGAAGTAATATTTGAATTGAAATCTAAAAGACAAGTAGAAATAGCAGTAAGCAGTATGGTTAAACATAAGGGGTAGATGAGACCTAATTGTGTCTATACTTAATTAAGAACTTGAGGGTTGATCTGGCTTTTCCAAACATTGTATGTTTTTGTACAAAATAAACACTGGAAACTAGTGACCGAAATGTATTTGCCTAGAGTATTCAGTTAGGGTATTGCTAGCCACTGAAGAAATGAGACTTAAAATTTTAATGGCTTAACACTATAGAATTTTCTTTGTCAGTCATGGAACAGTCCACTGAAGGTGTTACTGCTTTCGGTGGGCTCCCATGGTGTTTCAGAGGCTCAGGATACTTCTTTCTTGTGACTCCACCATCTATGAGGGTCCAACAGATGGAGGGAGACAGCATGAAGAAGGCACAATTACTTCTTTAAAAAAAGTCCAAGCTCAGAAGTCACACACATCAGTTTGCTCTTATTTTATTGGTGTAACTAGTCACGTGGCTATGCCTTCATGCAGATGGGTGCTGGGGGTGTACTCACTGCCTGGGAAGGTGGCCCTGAGCGACACCTACCATATTCTAGAAGGGAGAGCATGCGTTTTTTTGTGGACAGCTAACATCTTTGCCATACTTAATGAATGCAAATTGCTGATTAGTTATTTAAATATACTCCCAACCTTGAATTTCATCACTCTCCAGGCAGTTATGTAAACTTTTCAAAAACAACATATTGATTTTTAATTAGAAAGACATGTGCTATTTGGCATTTTGAAATGAGATATACAGATCTTCATGATCACAGATATTTTCATGATATTTTTATAAGAAGAAAAAATTTTCCCTGGCAGAAGGAGAGAAATTAGTTTGAATGGCTTATCTTGCTTGGGGACATGGTCTTTTATAATTTTTCTTGAGCATCTAGTTGTATGGATAGATCCTCCATCCAGTGAGTACGGAGAACATTCTTAAATGAACCTCTACAGTTTCCTTTCTGACCGTAAACCAATTCAATTGTAACAGGAAATTAAATGGAATTTGAATTTATGAAAGGTTCAGTTGGAGGTATTTTATTTCTATCATGCTTAAAACCCATTGGTTCATGTGAAGTTTTTTATGGTAAAATTTATAATATGAGTTGTTTATGGTCAAAATTATAATGGGAAATACTAAGAAGTGTGCGTATGTATTTGGTTTGCCCAACGGGAGCTTTAGAGATCAGATAAGAAGGTAGGAGGACTACAAAAGCAGTGAGTGGCAAACGTGGCTTTAGCCCCAGAAACATTGAGAGCAGAAATAATATCTGACTCACTTATTAAAGTGAGGAAAAGTAACTGGAATTCTTGCTTTAGCTTAAGAGCAATAAGCCTCGAAGTGCTGAGATCCTGGTCTTATGTACATAAATTTAAAAGTAGCTGTAAGATATTATATCTGTATAGTGCTTTGGGAGTTCCAAAGCACTGTCTGGGGTTGATATTTATCATCACTGCAACATAGCAATAAAGATAGACAGTTAAAAGTTTAGCATTTCAGAGAAGTTAGGTATGTACAAATTCTTTGGTTAAATTGCCCTTCATTGGTTAAGAATGTTCCTAGAACTTACAGACTTTCACTTGACTTTGAGTGTATCTCACTTCTTGTTCTCCCGTTGATTGATTGCACTTTAAGTACAACCCTAATATACTAATACTCATGACTAATGTTTTTGACTGGGTGAGCTAGGCTATTATATTACCAGATTACTTTTCACTGCTAGAGGTTGAAGTAATCCAGGATCCTTGTGTAGTTTTGGGTTCTAGTACTTAGGAGTTTTGCAACCTTGACCAAATTTCTTATCTCTTTGAGTCTGTTTCTTTATCTGTAAAATGGTGATAAAGATACTTGTCCTTATCAGTGTCATAAACCGCACATGGGGTAATTTATTAAGATTGAGACCAATTTTTATAAATCTTAACTATTCTACAAGGTAATGTTATTATTTGGCTTTCTCATCCTTGTTGGTCTCTATAATCCAACCCAATCCTGAGATAAATAGATCAAAACTTATGCTGGTTGAGTCTAACAGAAATTGGTTTTTCAGATAATAAACTTGTTTTATGATTTCCTAATTTTGACTTAAGTTGGCCATCTATCCTTGTTTATTTAAGACTTTCTGGGTTTTAGCACTGAAAGTCCTGTATCCTGGTAAACCCCTCAGTTCTGGGAAATCCAGGATGGTTGATGACCCTACCTTGACTTTCTGACTGTAAGAATCCTACACAGAAACAGCTTTTAATCATCTCTTATTGTTAATATGAGATCTTCCTTTGGCAAGAATATCTTTGCCATATGAGTCCATTTATTTTTCGGAACATGACTTAGAACAGACTTTCAACCAAAACAGATGGCTAAACAGTATATAATACTATTCATTTACCTACATAGTGACATAGGACCTGCACGCAGAACTATATGTTCAATTGCTTGCTCTGCTAATTAGTAGATATGATAACCTCCATTCAGCACTCATTACATTTGATTGAAATTATTTAACCATCTGTCTCATCAGATCTCAGCAGGAATCCAGTTATGTTCATCTTTGATTCTGTAGCATCTAGCATGCTGAGTGGAACACTGAGGACACCTGTGGCATGTCTAAACTGAAATATGGAGCTTAAACTTACATGGCTCAACCCTTATGAAAGTCAGGTTTTTGAGGATCTATAAAATGTATATAATAAAAGTTTCATTTAAGGCTCTTAGCATTTAATGAGACCTAAATTAAATAATATTAAAAATGTAAACTTTTATAAACTATAAAGTATAAAATTTAAGTTTGAGAAAGGATTGATATTAATATTTAATTGCTCTAATGTTGAAATTTATTTTTTAATCTGCCATGGCTGCTGGATTGTTGATTTGGTCTTTAGATATTAAATTTGTGCCTCGATCCAAGAGTTTATGTCATTTATCTTATACGTAAATGACCAAAAGAGAAAGTGAAAGAGTCTCCTTTTCGTGGATACAGCTATTTACAAATTAATATCATCATATCTAAATATTATAAGAAATGTGGATGCATTTAAGTTTCATCCAGTTTATTTCCTGAAAGACTTTGCTCAAGAGTCATGTATGTCACTATCGCGCAATAGTTGGTAAGTCAGTGAAACTGCAATAAATTATATATTTATTGCCAAAGGAATTAGATCTGCATTGCTACATGATTCATAGTTCTCTTCAACTGTATTCCTGTTTATAAAGCCTTCTTTAAATTCTATCATGTCCAGGGCTTGATTTTGCTGGCAAATAGCAGGTACTGTGTTCCAATGTCAATTCCCATTTAGTTTCTTCTTGGTTCTGAAAATACATTGAGAACTCAGAGCAGTTTCATCAGTGTGGAAGATAGTCCTTGGCTCTGTATACAGATTAATTTATCTAAGTGATAATTTCTTGGATTATCTTGATGATGGAACATGTGGCTCTTCAGTTTCTTCTCCTTGCAGGATGCAATATGTGAGTTCGCTAATAACTGAGTCTTCTTCTTTTGCAGTGACCTAAAATGGGGCCCTAGAAAGAGGAGAGTATTCCAGAGCCAAACCTACCATTTTCCTCTGGATCTCATGTTACTATATTCTTTCTGAAATACCTGGAATGAGAATGTGATATTTGGAGTCCTTATAATTGGAACTGAATTGAACTATTCTTTTGTATTATGGGCTCCCTAAAAACCAGAATGTCACAAGAGACCTGGAGTAGACTGGGAGGAGTCCCAAGATAAACCTGAACTGGCAGTTATAAAAGCTCTAGTGGAGGGTAGTAGGAACAGTGAAGCAAAGAACAACACTGATATGACCAGTAGATGACAAGATGTGCTGGCTTCCGAGGCCGTGTTTTCAGGAAGGAGGAAATAGAATATTCATTCTTTCATATATTCATTTCTTTATTCAATATATATATATATATATATATTTATTTATTTATTAATTACCTGCTATGTATCATATCAGATGAGCACTGGGCTTATATCAGTGACTATGATAGGTCTCTGCTTTGATATAGTTTGCATTTTTTGGTTGGGACACACTGATAGATGGATAATAAATAAATTTAAAAAATAGCCAAGCAACAGAAATATCAGGTAGTGTTGTGTGTATTGCAAATATTTAAAATAGGCAATGTGACAATGAAGTTTGGCACTTTTATGTTGTCGGCAGGCTGAGGGAATCTTGGTGTAGAGGTGATGGTTACCTGAAATCTAACTAACAAGCAGGAGACAGCCAGGCAAAAACTGGGGATGTGGCAGTGCCATAAATGTGTAGGTAGAGCAAAGACCCTTAGGGAGAAACAAACTTGGAAAAAGAAACTCAAAATATTCTTTTTCTACCTCTTCAACATGGACTTAACCATCACTTTTGTTTTGGAAGTTGACCAATCCTTCAACGTATTTGGTATTTTTATACTGGCATATACTGCAATGTAGAAAATAATCCAAATATCAAAAATGTTCCAATGTATACCTATATCAATTTGCCCATAAAAATAAGCATTGGCTTCCTGAGGTAAAAATAAAATCAGTTGGTACTTATTGAAATTTAAGTATGGGCTTAATGAGAGTCAGGTCTAAAATGAGTTACTTCCATCCTGTCTTTTTAATGCCTATTTCAAGGAAATTTGGTTTATTGAAATTAGCTCAGATTCATCATCTGGAGAATGAAGGGTATGGATCCGTTAGGTTCCCATTTGTTAGGTTCTCGAACTCTCCAACACTCACCACTTCAGTTGTGAGACACACTTTCCCAGAGTTTCCATGATTTCTCATGTACACATCTGTTATCACACTCCTCCCTGTGTTCCTCCTGGCAACAGAAACTTTGTCTTCTCCATGTTGGTAACCCCAGCATGGTGCTGAGATGTAGAGAGGCTCAACAATACTGCCTCCTCCTGATTTCTTTGCAGTTACTTTCATCTCTGGAATACTTCTGGTTCCCTTAGGCCTGCTTCTAGACAGTGTTCTGTAGATACCCTACTGAGATGTGTGGCCTTGTGGTTCCACACATAGAAGTTCTTAGAAGCCAGGACATGGTCTGTCTGTCTTTATTTCACCATCAGCTATTCTAATGCTTGGTTCACAGTAAGAACCAGTGTTTGCTGAACTGAAAGTCTCTACAGTACATAAAATGTTCTATAACATTTTACATTTAAAAAATATAGTTAATAATGTTATATAATGGTTGCAGAACTGATTTGAACTCAGTAGACTAGGTTGGAAGATATTTCAAGATTAAATATTTTGAACACGACAAACTTTATTTTGTATCTCCCAGATTGCAGTTTTCTTTAAAAAGCACAAGAAAACTTCAATTTTCTGATTACCCTTTTACATGTTGATTTATACTTTCCCTTTACAAATGAAAACAAAGAGCTAACCTATACCATATTCCTTAGGAGTAAATGCCTCTTGAGTACCTATAAATTCTTAAATATTATTTAGGATACGTGAAAAGAAATGCAAATTTGTGAATATTTTTTAAAACTATATTTTTTCAAAATTATTTTTCACATTCAAATAGCTACATTTGAAATTATAAAACAGCAATAAAAAGTAATACGGTGTTATTTAAAAACAGAGTCAAAATGTCTAAACAATATACCTTTCTCCATGTTATAAAAACCAGAGCCACTGGAGAAAAGCTTTTGAAAGAATTTGTAGACCCATGGAAGCCAATGAACTTCTGGTTCCTTTAAGTTCCAGTTTGAAAACTATTTAAAAAACATAACTAATTAATCTGTCATAAAGCATTTGAAAGTTAATACCAATGGAAAGCAATAAATAGAGGGAGAGAATTTCTGCTGAGAAAAAAATGGATCATCGATTACCGAAATCTGGGACCATCCAAGTGGGAACTAATGAATATTATTGGCCATCCTGTCATTCAATTCACTGTTAATTATTTTAATAGTGTTGTCTAGTGTGGAATTTGACAATATATTTTGGAAAAAATAAATTTATTTTAAAATATTTAAATAATCTTACAATATCTAGTGTTTACTTTTGAAAGAAGATAATGCAATTGTTAGCTTTAGTGCTAGTCATCTCTGATTAGACGAAAGCAAATAATCAATTAAGAACATATTTCAAGTACAATTTTCCAAAATGAAAACATTCAGGTGAATTTAAGTGTAAGTAGTGTTAGCTTAGAGTTATATACTATGGAGGAGTAATTGGGAATTATATTTAAATCTTTTTTCCTCAATACAATATTTTGACAGGGTATCTTCAGCAGACGAGGTTTACAGTTTAGTGGAAATTTTTCATTTCTTTTGAGAATAAAGCATCTAATTTAGATACAAAGTCATCTTTTTTTTTGTATTGATTAGCCAAAAAATATTTTAAAGTAGGAATTATCATCAGGATATGAAATTCAGTTTCCCAAAATTAAGGGCAAATGCTCTTTTAATATTTATGTGAATTATTGAAGACTTGGATATAAAATTCATTTTGTAAGGATGTTGTCAACCAGAATGCATCTGCACTGTTTCAATGTTTAACGGCCTCCTCCTGCAGAGCTGATTATGTATCAATATGTTCTCGAGTTTTCCCCAGAATTTCTAAATTTGAAGTTGCTTATAATATTTATCATTGCCAATTCTATAAGGCTAACAAAGCTACCTCTTTTCCTTGGTCCTGTGCTGTAACATCTTCAGAAATGATGGTGATAGTGAGTAAAGCGTCTTGGCTCTGATGTGATGATTAGTTACAGAAACATAACAGCCAGAATGGCAGTGTGGTACCAACAGCTTGTGTGGTAAAGTTGTAATGGTCCTGACAGCTGGAAAAAATAATTCAAGGGCACATTTGCCTACATTTTGTGGCATGTCATGGCAATTACATGGCATTATATATGCTGACAGCTCAAGATGATTACTACATTTTTATTATAAAAAGGAAAAGAATCTTTGGCATTAGGGACGGAGAAAGATGAATTATCCCTCTCCCACTGAGCTTTAGCCTGGGAAATTTTATGTCTACTAAAGCAAGCACTGGAAATATTTTAATGCTTTGCAACTTAGATGTGTTTACTTGGGATATTTAAAAATAAAGCTGAGGCCTTAGTATAGATTTTGCATTACTTTTAGAGGTTATTGTGTTCCCTTAGTGATCTTATACCTGAAGAAATTAATAAGGCAAATAGAAAGCTGTTCTGTAAGATCATTCTTGGAATGTTCCTTTTTTGAATTCAGAAGTTGTTTAAACGCTGGCGGCTCCTGGGAATTGTCTTTTGTTTACCTCAAGACAAGCCCCTTTATGAAAATGCTTTATAGCATCTATGTTCAACCGCAACTGAACATGCCCTTCATGTTCTTGGAATGATGTGAACATAATTTAAGTCCTTTTGGATCCCAAGTTGCTCGATTTGGATATAATGTATCTGTGACTCATACTAAATTTCTAGGGGCAGGTACTAACTAAGTCTATTCTCCCTACAGAATGCCCATAAAAATCTCTCAAATACTAGGTACTAATAACTTTTAAATGACAATAATTTATTTTTTTCAGTCTTACGTATTCTTTAAAATTATGAGATATCCGTATCACACTTTGAGTAGAATCTCGTAAGTGTGTCAGAAAAGTACATAATTAAGCTCTCTTTCTAATGGCCATCTTAGACATAATGGAATTTAAATTCAACTAGGCCTAACTCAACTGAGGGTTTTTTAAGCTAATAAATACATGTATGAATTAAATTTCATAAATGTAAATATTTTCCTTTTTATTTCGCTTCGTTCTAAAATTATTTAAGGCAGTTACCAAGAAGCATACAAATAAAATTAAAAAAGGAAGAGGGAGGGATTAAAAAAGTAGATTAACAAATCTGGGAGAATGAAGGTGAGAAAAATAAGATGAAACTAAGAGTGAGATTAGTAAACAGAGCATGTGCTGCAAGGATGTTGTATATTTTCTAGTAACAGGATACAGATAAATCTTAAGCTTTCTGGCAGACTATGAAAACACAGATTCATGGTTGGTTAACTGTCTCAAAGTATCCATACAATGAAAACAAAGCAGTTACTCAGAAGAGTAAAATAATTCTCCATACTGAGTCTACAGAATTTTTTTTGCAGTATGTTCTCCAAAAGAAATTGTGGTGTAACGTGCTAAACAGCGTTTTCTACAACATTATTTTAATCAATACAGAAATATGTTTCAGGAAGCTGTTTTTTTGTTTGTTTGTTTGTTTTTAAATAATGTCCTTCAAAGTGGATTAGAGGCATCATATCATAGACTAAATGGGAGGAAAAAATAAAAAAAAATAAAAGGATTGCACATGATGTCAAAACAATGTGTAGTTTTCTTAGTCTGGTTTGATTTTGGAAAGAATAGTGCAGTTAGAGGGAGAAATTTATAGTCATCACCTGATTTCAAAGTGTCTTACAGCATGTCATACAATGCTGTGCATATAGTAAAAATCTAATATCAAAGTAAAGAAGTAGTGATTAGTTTTTAATTATCTGTTTACTCTGAAGTATGCTCATTTTGAAAAATTAAAAACAATACAGGACTGTATAAAATAAAAAGTTGATACCTCTCCACTTCTCATTCTCATTTCTCAATGTTAACTCTCCTAACTATTTTAACTCGGTCTTTTCAGAGCATTTTCTAAAGAAATACTCTTTTTATCTGTTTAATTTTTAATAAAATGGAATAATAAAAAATATTTTTGTTTTATAATTTATTTTTTTAAGCAACACATTACATTCTGGCCTTCTGTGCCTTCCTGGATTTTCTATACCTGTCCTAAAGCTGTACGAGTTACTAGCTGCGTGACTTGGGCAAGTTACATAATATGTATAAGACATTTATAGCAATGACTGGCACTATCGACCACTCTAAAATGTTGTTATTATTATTATTGTTAGATAGTCTATACTTCTAACTGCATTGTGGGGATATACTAAAATCATATTTTATATAATCAGTTTTCTATTGTTGAATATTGAAATAGTGGAGGCTAGTATTTTGTTAATTGTGGTAAGAATGCTTAACATGAGTTATGCTCTCATGACAAATTTGTAAGGACACGATACAGTATTGTCAGCTATAGGCACTGTGCTCCACGGCGGCTCTCCACAGCTTACTTGTTTCGCATAACTGAAACTTTATGCCCATTGAAGAGCTGCTCTCCGTTTCCTCCTCCTCTCAACCATGGCAACTACCATTCTCCTGTTTCTGAGTTTGACTCTTAGATGCCTCATACAAGTGGAATGATGCAGTATTTGTCTTTGTCTGGCTATTCACTTAGCATAATGTCCTCCAAGTTCATCAGGCTGTCCCATATGGCAAGATTTCCTTCTTTTTTAAGACTGAATAATATTCATCGTCCCCGAAATAGTGGAAGCTAGATTTTGAACTGAAATGTACAATAAGAAGATTTTGAAAGTTCGAAGAGATAATGACTGATTTGAAAGAACTGGGAAACAAATTAGGAATTGACTTGGAAGAAAAAGTGGCAGCGAGTCCAAGGGGAGACACGGAGAGCCTTGCCAAAGGGATTCTCCTGTGAGTGCAGTTTCCTGCTTCTCAGTGTAATCACAGTTAGCTTCCTGGGGGAAAAAAGTAGTATTTTTTCCTTAACATTTCTATGTCTAAGAAATGCTAAAATTTTAATTGGAGCACTCAAAAATATTTAATGAAAAGAATAGAGAGGCACCCGCTGTGAGTTCCACAAAAATTGAGCAGAGAAAAGTATACAATTAAAACAAACAGAAAACCCGCAACTGTTTTTGAAGCACTTAAGGACCCTCCTAGTGAACCATGGACAATCCATTATTAGTGCATAACACAGTTTGGCATAAAGTTTAATTCAAGGCATTAGAAGGCTTTGCTAATTCCCTGCTTATATTTCAAAGGTACTAATGTGGCTTCAAGAAACTAGAGCAAACTGATCTCTGGGTTGAATTTACTTGCCTTGAGCACTCAGCGTAAATTGTACTCATAGTGTGGGTGGGTGTGTGCTGCTTACTAGAGCAAGGCCTTTGTGGCTTGGAATTTTGGCACTGGTAGAAGACCGCATCTTCTGGGAGCGGTGATGCTAAGGTGAGGTAGAAGACTCAGAAATCTGGAGAATCATTCTGTGAGACAGGTGCCGGAAATAGCAGTTCTGAAGGAGAATTGTTAGCAGTGGGTCTCATCGGAGTTTCCACAAGGGTGGGGGTTGGTGTCAGAGTGTAAATTAAAGTAAGAAATCAGGATCTTTTTAGAAAGGGAATGCCTCAGAGAGGATGGAAGGAAGTATCTTGACTCTTTTTATTCCATGAAACCTTACCAAGCTAACTCCCACTCAGAATAAAACACTTTAAATAGTTTTCCGCAGCTCTTCAAAATCTATCTGGACTGCGTTAGCAGTGTGATGTAGTTACAGAATCAAACATGAGTTTAGCCACTTGCCAGCCATATAAAGCTTGAACTTATTACTTCTTCTTTTTGAACTTCAGTTTCTTCATCTGTAAAATGAGATAATACCTACCTTGCAGGGTGGGCGAGGAGCTTGTGTTTCCAGGGTGGCATATGAAAAGCTTTAAGTAAATTATAGTTCTCTTACCTTGATTTCATATCATCCCAAACTAGATACGTTGCTATTCCAACAAAAATGTGAGTTCTGAATATCAAAGGTGAGGGTGACCCCCCCACCCCGCCACTTTTTGGTACGCTCCTTAGATAAGTGTCTTAGAAACATTTCTCAAATGAATAACAGTTTTATAAAGAAGAGTAACTCTGTATTTACAGTTAGTCCATTTATTCACTTGAACCTGGGCAAGATTACCTCAAAAGCTCAGCTGTAGTTAGGACCAACAGCTGTGATTTGGACTTGAATCTCTCACACAGTGGCAGTGGAGAAGACAGTGTGAGGGAAGGCACTGTCCTATTCCTGCCTTTCCAGCTCAGACACTCAGTTGCTTTAGAATTTTGTACTGTTTCAGGAATGAAATATTTATGGATAAATGCCAGGTGGGAGGTTGCTGGGAAGTTGACTCATGTATTGCCAACTCTCTGGGCTTGTAACTCACCTTATTAGAAGTGCTGGGGCTTTGGAGTTCCACGTATTATTAGAAAGCGACAAGGAAGGGCGCCTCCATGAGCACGTGTGATAGCACACAATGATGCACACACATTTGTATGTATTTATATGTATATGGGTAGTTATAACTACTCATCTATTAAAAGGATCTGCTATTCATATTTATATTTTATTTTATATTTAAAGTATGTATTTTATTTGATCAATTCGTTCAACAATAAGTGTTTATTAAGTACTCATGCGTCCATCTCCGTGGCAAATGCAAATGTGAAAGCATAATGCTCTAAATCCACCTTACTTTTCCAATCCATATAATAAGACAATATACTCCTTGGTTGCATTTTGGACTAAAGATGTTTGTTATTTTGTTATATGGAATAATAAAATATCCCAGATGAAGTTTTAGAAGATGACTCTAATCGCTCCTGATTGCCCCGGGGTTGGTAAAACTATGTGTTCTTTTTATGTCTTTGTAGTTTATTACCATCTTACCCAAACTTCCTCCCTTAACTTCTAATTCTCTGAAATCTTTTGAAACTTGGCCTTCCTTCTTTGATTTGCTGCTGTCTTTGAGAAAATGAGTACAATGTTTGCTTCTGACCTTCTTTGGAACTTTGCTCCATCAATTTTCCCGATTTTTTAAAAAGCGTCTTCTGTTATTCCCTGTCTGTGTGTTTCTTTTCTGTCTACAGAATGGTTCAAGCCTTTGCTATTACAAAGGAGAAAAACTTCATCTGGATTCAGTTCTTTTTCAAATTATGCCCTCTTTTTCCTCTTTTCATTCAATATCAAAGTTCTTTGAAAACTTGTACATACTCTTGACTCCACCTGGTTGCCTTGCACTCACTGCTTTATCTCTTGCAACCTGGCTTTCCTTCCCGGCACATTCCTGAAAATGTTCCCACGAAGGTCAGGTCTAAGCTCTGGACATCACCAAACTAATCTTCAACCTTGAATTAGTGGGGAAATTTGATCCAGCTCATATATTCTTTGTGAAATCTTCTCTTGGCTTCTGTTTGGTCTGTAGTCTCCCAACTTTCCTTAATCATTATCGAGATTTATCTCTTAACTTACTTTATTTCTTTATGAACTCTTCCCCTTTGTGATGTCTATTCAATTATAATCAGTCTGATTTAATTAAATCTCTGCATCTTTATTATTTAATTAAAAATATGCATCTTTAGACTTGACTTTTAAGCTCCAGACAGTCCTTTGCTACTTGATCCATTTGTGCTACTAACATCTCAAGTTTATGAGGTCTCGAATCAAACTTATAGCTTTCTTCCCCAAATAGAACCTTTCTGACCTCTGTTTTGTTTAGGAAACTGACATTTTTCAGTCAGGCAAGCTAAATCTTAGATTATTTTTTGACATGAGAAATGCCGATGCTTTGAACTTAATCAGTTCCTGAGTGTTATTAATCATACTTCTCATAGGAGGTGGCCTTTTCACATAGCATGGGGAAGTTTGTAGTGGACGAGAAGCAAAAAGCCAGAGCAACACATTTTTGAATTATAGATCAAGGTTAATAATGACCTATTTACTATGTTAGAATAAAATAGGGGTTCAGTTTGAATGCTTTGCCTTGGCAGTATTCATCGAGATCACTTGGGTCCCTGTGTCCTGTACTGGGAAGGATGTTATAAGACTATGAGGACAAATATTTCCTGGAGAGTTCATCTGGTAGGAGTCATGGTCTGGATTCAGGCCCCCAGTTTTCCAGGATGGTGTATAGGACCAAGCTGCAGTCTCGTCTGGAAACAGGTGGGCATCAGGGACCCAGAAGGAAAAGTAACTAGGCATGTTGGCTGTAGAATTAGACAATTGGGTTGGATGTAGCTATATATTCATGTTCAAAGTACTAAATCTACCCCAGAAATAGAGACTATTTCCAGCCCTCGTTCTGTTATGAGGGTGGATGTACAACTCGTGGCTGGCCATACTATTATTGGCTTAGGTCCTTCTGGTTGTCGAGCCAGTAAAAGAGGCAAAACTTTAATTTCTATGGGACAAAGGAAGCAGGAAGAACTACTTCTGCATGTCTGTTAAATCCGTCATGACTTCTCTCCAACCCCATGTTCACAGCTATTAACTTAATTCTGACCTCAATTATTACTTATGCCTTTAAACTGGATTTCTTCTCCCAGGCTATCTTCACTTCAGTAGAGTCAGCTTGATACAATCAAATTATTATTCCCAAAACACAGTTAATTTATGTCAATTTCTTATTTAGAATTGTTCAGTGACTAACTATTCACCTCCCTTTCCCAAATCTTATCACTCTAACTTTTCTTCATATCCTTATCACCAGTTATTTCTTACTTTTTACCTGGATCGAAATGTTAATTTATTCACTTTTCATTTAATAACCATTTTTTGTATACTAGGAATTATGCTAAATTCTAGAGGTATAAAGATAAAAAAAATGTAGTCTCTGTTTTTGAACAATACCTAGTCTCATAGGGACAAAGATACATAAAAACCTCACCATATATTTTGATGAATGCCAGGTAATGGTAGGTACAGGACACCACGGAAGAAATGAATGCCTTGATCCCTCTAAATGCATGTTCTTTAAAAGAGATTTTCTTCCTCTGCTCCTTTGTTGATGTCGTATCCTACTGGACTACAATCTCTACCTCCAATCTGTTTTTTTCAAATCCTATTTCTCTATAAATAATTTTTTAAATTAAATACCAGCTTCTCCATGAAGCCTTCCTGAATGCTTATAACCTGATGATGACTTTGCCATAGCATTTTGGACATTTTATATGATTATTCTTCATCTGATAGTTGTTTTTCATGTTCTTGACTTATCTCCATCCTAAACCTTAAGATCTTCAGGATAGGCTTTCAATCTATTTGGTCATCTCTAACCATGTACTCAAAAGTATTTATCTTTCAAATTCCTTGAAATAAATTATTAGTGTGGTTTCTCAAGATAAAAATGAGATTTCATTACTTTATCATCAGATAAGATGAATAAAAGTATTAGAGAAATTGAGTACAACTATTGGAGAACATTCATGCCTAAGTTTCTGAAACAAAGAAAAACAAAATCTATTTGTAGCAGAATACCTTAGTAGTGAGATCACAATGAATTAATCTACCAGGAAAATGAAAAAAAACAACCCTCATTGTTTGATACTTGAAATATTAAAACTCTTTTAATATGACCCATTAGATTAATTCTGAGAAATAATGTGTTAGAATTTGTTAGGTACGAGTTTCATTATAGCATTTCTTTTGGGATATTTGATATGACTTCAGAATGCTTCAAACATTTCAGAAATTTTTCTATGTTGAGACTAGATTTTTAAAGAAGAAAATATACACTATAATACAAGTGAGTAAAACATTTAAATATTTTCTAATTATGTACATGTTCATGTATGTTTCTTATTATATAGTTCAGATATTAGATGCCAGTAGTGGGTATTCTTACTTCTGGATTCCTGGGAGAAATATCACAAGAAGGGAAGAATTATTATTGGGAGACAAAAAATAAAAAGTGACCGGAAAGAATTATTATAGGGAGACAAAAAATAAAAAATGAAATTCACACACAAAATCCTTGGTTCCCATATTACTCAAGGCTTACATTTCAGCTCTTAAAACTGTCTTCTGTATTCCTCTTCAACTAGGGGTAGTAAGGATTTTAATTTCACATCTAATTACCAAGATCATCTCTATTTACAACCTTAACCCAAATTCTAATGATGAAATTATAGCTCTGAATGTAGTTTGTTAAGTTTGCTCTGATAATCTCACTCTCATGCTACTTTTAATGTGTTCACCTATTTAATCCTTTGAATTCCTAATTCCTATCGAAGTGGACCTTGCTAAAAAATTAAATAAGATTATAATAGTTCTAACTTTAGTATTAATTAACAAGGTTCATTAGTACCACATGAAATATGTTACATTCTAGAAGAAGGTTTAGTTTGAATATGGAATAAATTCAGCGTAGTCTTTTAATCTGCAATTTCATTTTTTAGACCTACCACAAAATGCTTTATAAACAGCAGCTTGCAGAAAATACGGGCACAGGTTCTAATATGGCTTCCTGGGAACAGAACATGAGTTGTGGTTTGACTCATATCAGGGGCCAAAGAAAATATGAGCCCACAAAATAATTCCAATCTGACTTTGAATTGTTGATAGTCATTTTAAAATAACTCATTGTTCACCAAGCAAGACGTAAACTGTTCAGATCGACTGGATGTGTTACTTATTGGAACTAGGAAAAGAGCTTAAAATTCAAGCTATTTCCTTGTGCAAAGGATTGACCGTACTTTCATTTTTCGAGATAAACATCCTTACAATTGTTGGCTATTTATGAAATGTGAAAATTGTACTTTTGGACTTTGGGGTACATAGCTGTGGTTTTGAATTCTCTTTCTGTTTTTAGGTGTATATCATTGGACAGGTTTTTAAATCCCTCCAAATCCCAATTTCCTTATCTTTCAAATTCCTAATGTCTGTCTTATTGGGACTGTTGCGAAGATTAATTGAAATGACGTAAATGAAGCCTCCAGTAGACTACATGAGAAGGAGACCCAAAAGGAAGAGCCAGAGAAAAATGATGGAAGCCAGGAAGTTGTAACATCTCTCTTATGTGCTCTCACTAAACCCTATATGTAAACCAGTTCTGATACCTACTGTACAGTGCCTTTTGGCTTATCTCTCTATGTCAGCAAATAATGAGCTCCTTAAAGTCACCATCCATTTTTTAAAAAATTATTTCAGAATTTGGTCTGATGGCTGATTCATAGTTAGTCTTGATTAACTGTTGTTAGTTAAAGAATCATAGAGTGGCTTCAGAGATGCTGTAACCTGAGAGAGATTTTGTAACTAGAATTGGCTAAGTCTTAGGACAACTGATCCATGGATAAGGCACAAGTTACTGGTCTCGAATGCTCTTTTAGCAATCCTAGATTAATGTGAGAATTCTTTTTTTTAAATTACAGATTTCAAGAACTGGGAATCTATGAATCTGTAGTTTTAACAAGCTCCCCAGGTTATTCTGATATACAGTCAGATTTTTCTTTGGCAATTCTAAAGTCCTTGGCGGTCTTACTCTTGATTCAACAAAAGTTTAGTATTAGAGTGCCCAAGGTGAACAAACCAGGTCTCAACAAGTGGGTAGAGAATAGTGCAGGCCATCAGGGAAGAGGATTCTGAGAAATCTAGGCAGGCATGTTGTAGGATCATCATCTTAGATGGTGCTTGCAAAACATCTGATTATTTGAATCAGGACAGAAAATCAGAATAGAAATCTGAAAACAGTTTGGTAGAGTTGTAATCCTACCTCCACTTAGCAAGTAACTTAATCTTTCTTACCTCAGTTTCTTAGTCTGTAAAATAAAGATAATCATATTTCTACCTTAAAAGGTTCTATGAAGACTAAATGAAATAACTTATGCAAAACACAGTTCTTGGCATAAATATGTTCTCAGTTTATGCTAATATCACTACCACCACCATCACCACCACCACCACCACCACCATCATCATCATCATCATCAGTATCAAACAGTAAGGCTCATTCTGACTCTTCTTTTCCAGTTCATATATACCTCTCTTTGAAATGTCTTAACATATAAATCATGAAACAATTATAGAACTTTGTTCTATACTCTCTTGTATAATATTTTTAGTAATTATTTTCTTGTCTTAGCTTTGGTCTTCTGAAGCAAAATATATGCTTGCTGATAATCTGTAGCATGTTCATCTATGTTGGGCTGAATATACATTAGGTTTCAAAAGCACATGTTAGATGGACAATTCTGTTCCACAAAGCAATGCCAATTAGAGCCAGTTTCTACTGGAACATTATGGAACATCATCATCAACAACAAAAATGGAGCTGATTCTTTTCACTTTGTAGCATGTGCTTCCAAAATGAATTCCAGCCACTGAAACATATCAATAGAGAATGCTTTGGTTTCAAAAATAGGTCATACACATGTTTTTGAGGTCAGAATTCAAAACACTGGTTAAATTCTTACATTCTCAAGAAAACTCTGTGTGGGACCTTGAATTGTGCAAGTATGAGACAAAGTAGAAATGAATCCACTTGGCCCCATTTAACTCCAAACTTGCTGACCCCCAAACACAGATGAAAAACATTTATTATTTTCTTTCTATTTTATATCAAAAATGAGTCAAAAATAGAGAAGCTTAATATTAGTCCTTGGTTTTGAAAAAAGTTGGTTTCCCTAATTTATGTATACAGAACATGCCCCATGCACATACATAGATATTTTAACAAAAAGTGATTTAAATCCCATGAGCTAATTCTGCTTGCTTTACTTTGTTTAGTATAGAATGAAGAAATTAGGAGATTACTCAATTGTATTTTTTAATTTGTTTTGTGTTAGATTAGAAAATTTGGAAAATAGATAAAATGGTTAAATATCCTCATTATAAAAGTATGTGTGGTGTTTTTAAAAAAAGGAGAAGAATGAAGGGAAAAAGAGGAAAATTTTCATTCATAGTCACAGTTTAAAAATGTCATTCTATGCCATGGTAGATTAAGGGCAATAACACATATTGCTAAAATTCTTTACAATATTTAAATGTACATTCCAGAATTAAATTAGATTTTAAAAGGCTTGCAGGTTGTGAGTTCTCTTATTTCATATTTATATTTAAACTATACTTAATTATAGTTTATCTGGATTTTCTTCATAGACGATTTTTAGATGAAATTATTTTTAGGCTCAAAGGTTTTGGCTTAATAAAAATTTTAATTTTAAAACTTATCCATGAAGGTTAGCAAAATTAATTGGTCATATATCATGCCTCTGATTCCTTACATTTTTCATAGTTCTTTCTGTAAGTATGATAATATGATAAGTATTTATTAACCATCACACTAAAATAGTTAAGTGTGGGGTAAAACCCAAATAACTTTAGTTTCCAGAACTCATCTGCCTATGAACATTTTAAATATCCCTACCACTCTTAGAAGAAATTATCTGTATTACTAGTCTCTAGAATTAATATATATATATTCATATTTTGACCTCTCTGCCTTTGTCTGACCAATGCATGTTGTTAATAATTAAAAAAGAACTCATTAATACGTACCTATGCTGCCCCAAAATGAGAGTATGGCTATACTGATGGCTAAAATTGAAATGCTTCTTCCCAGCTGGTAAAGAGCAGCTCTGACCAGACCTCCTCTACAGTCCTCCCTGAGAGGCTTGGCATCTGGCAGAGTAAAGGCGTCGAGGATCTGCTCTGGTTTTATGGCTGGCACCTAGTGCTGTGCCGAATGGTTTCTTCCATATTTGTGATTCCTCTCTCTTTGAATATGCTAAGAACTGAGAAGCTTGATATTCACATGAGGTTGGTCCTATCCTAAGAATTTCTGTATGTGGTTTGGCAAACTATTAGCGATTCTGCTGATTTAAAATTATATATAATATGGTTTATAAATATACCTATAGTCATAAGCTCATAGGACTCATTATATATTTATTAGTGGCTTAGTTGTGTATATTAAACTAATTAAATATAAAGTTACAGCAATCCTATTATGTTGAAGGGTGAGACTAGCAGAGGACAAGGTCAGAAAGATCTCAGGAGTAGCCAAGACTTGTGTTGGAAAAGAATGAGGAAGACATCTGGTTCTTAGAAGTCGGAATGCTAGATAGATAATATTTGAAGAATATATAATTGGGTCCCGAACTTAGCAATGAATTTCTGTAGCCAGCTTTTGGGAAAACAGAAAAAGAACCTGGGCAACAGAAGAGAAGGATAGAACAGAAGTGAGCTGGCAACAAGAGTCACTAGTTGTGCATTAGGATTTGTAAACTTCTAATATTTTTAGAAGCCTGGAAGAGATCCAGCCAAGCTGGATGCCATCGTCAAAGAAGATTTCCGAGTACGGCCAGAGCAAGCCCAGAGGTGCCCAGTGTTCTGGCGGTGCTCTGGGCACAGACCCGAAGGGCAGTGGGAGGCCTGCTGCCTTCCAGCAGAGGGATTAACCAAGTGCCGTCCCCTTTCCCTGCAGTTCAGATAAGACATTACTGCAAGCATTCACTGAAGTTCATATTTCTTATTTTTTAGTTTGAAATCCAGCTATATTCAATAGAAATTAAATTCAAATATTTGGCAGTCTGAGTTCTAAATCTGGAAGATTCCTCATGGTCAATTTTATATATCTCTGTCTTCTGTGAAGGCTTCGTTTATTTAAATTTCCTCACAGGAGGATAGTTTTGCCTCTTTAATTTACCGAGATGAAGATTTTACAAATACTTCAGTCTTTTTGAGACTAATTTAATTCTCCAGCAGTTCTTTACCTAAATATTTTGTTTTAATTGTACCCTTATCTTTGGTTCTCTTTATCTTGAGAAATTTGAACATTTGATTACTTATTGAACACAGTTATAAACTTTTTCCTGTGCTTTCTTTTCTCTAGATTTAATATAAACCAGACTCCTTTTAAGATTGTCCTTAAATTCATTACCCTTTCTTGATCATTTCCACTGTTCTTCTTTGAATGCTCCTGTCTTCTCATGTTTTTTTTTTCTTTTTCAAAAGAGAGAAACAAAGACTGACAATAACTTTCTAATGAAGCTCTGGTTTGCTCTATATGCCAGATATCTTCATAGCTTTTACGTTATTTTTTTTCTTTTGACTTACTCCTTTTTAGCAATGGCACCACATTGCCTAAGATAAACACGTCCATGGTGATTTTGAAGCCAAAAGCTTGTTGAGTTCATTTCCTTATCAACAGACCTCAACCTAAAGAATGAAATGAAAAGAAGTGCTTTTATAAGAGCCTCTCTCTAAACCTCTCTGACTTGAGTGACTCATCCCAGAAGACAATTCTTTTTCTTTCCTGCTGTGGCGGCAATCTTCCGCTAGATTGTCCTTTGAATTTATTTAACAGCTGCTAAATGCCAATGATGTTGACAAGAAACAAGAAGGAGGATTAGCTTCTGTTGGAAGGGTATCACATCTAAATAGCTTTTTAATGCTGAGGTGGGGGATGTGCTTGTAATATTTGGAGGGCATATTAACTAACAAATAATTGGCTTTCATTTGGCAAATTTTATCAAAATGATACACTTTTTGACTTGTTTTATAAGTCGTCTGTGTACTTTGAAGAACATGAACATATTCTGTAGACCATTACCTTCCATCATGAAATGCCACACTTTAATTTCATTCAGCAAGAAATACAAATAGATGATATTCATAGGCAAATCAAGCTCCCTGGATTTTTGTTGAAACATTACTGCTACTAAAATATATGCATTTATTTGTTGTTTGTCAAGGATGACAGTAACTAAATAAATTATAGTAAGTAAATAAATAGGTAAATAACTAAATAATCTATAATAAATAAATAAGCAATTAGAATTCTGCAAATGCAGGTAGCATAATCTCCTTTTAAAATTACCCCTTTTCTAAAGAATTTAATGTGAATTACTTTGATAGATCTAAACTATGGCAGTTTGAATATAAAATGTTTGATTTGAGGTTACCTCTCTGACAATTTCTCTTACTGACAATTTCAATTACTTTTTCTCTTAACATTTAAGAGCTTAAAATATTGAGTTATATATAAAATAATCAACTTTTCATAGCTGCTTATGTTATAACCTCTTTTACAATTGTAATATCAATATGAATTCATAAGCACTGAAAGACCATTAATTTATTAAATGTGGGAATCGTTGAGTAGGTATGTGTGTGATTTTAATGAATGGAAAGCTCCAAGTAGAGTAGCTAGTGCAGAGTAGGCTCTCTATAAGTTGTTTTTAATGAGAGGAAAACATACTGTTGAAATTCCTTTAAGATAAAATTTTAAAAAAATAAGGGAAAACTAGTTTGGGAGCAATAAAGTATGTTAATTGGTGGCATCCATTTTTGTTGGTAGGACATGTAAAATGAGTTTTGAAGCACTCTACATTCACAAAAACACGCATGAGAACTTTTTACCTTGTATTCCATTTGGAAATGATTAAAAATGTTTCCGATCAGTCTTATGCTAGTCAAAAGAATATTTTTATTGATTTCTAGTATTTGTCTTTAATTCAAATAAGTATCAGATCAGCCTCTTTATCTCTTATCCAGAATCCCATCTGTCCAACATTTTTATTAATGTCAAAGTCTTTACTCTTTTTTCTATTCTTCAGGGTTATGATAGCTATTTTCAGAAAATATTCAGTTCTACTCACCTGACTTACATTGCATTAAGTGTATGAATCAGCTATGATTTCTTTAAAATATCTACAATAGCATAGAAGTCTGTGGCTGGTGATTTTTAATCAGAATAATGACCAAATAAAGTATGCTAGATCAAATCTAGAATTCAGACTCACCAAATGGGGGAAAATGTGTCTGAAAAGACAAGCTTTTCAGTGAATATTTGTAACAAGGATAACTTTCTGACATTAGTACGTGTGTTTCCTTATACACAAAAATAAATAAATAATTGATTCCTGGAGAAATAATATGTCTTGAAGTTAGCCATGCAAATAAAGCCAAAACAAATACCAGTGACTAAAAGGAGGTGGGCTATGTGTGACTGGAAATTATTATAATGCTGCAAAATAGCTCAGTGTTCATCAAGCAAGACGTGAGTGATTTGAATTGACTGAGGATGTTATTTACTTGACCTAGACACAGAGCTCAAGTTAAACATCACGTAGTCACTGATTTGTTTATCCTGAGGCCTTGGTATGGTGTTAATGCCTTGTGTGGTGCCCCTCACACAGTAAGTGCTGGGTAATGGCTTTCTGAGTAGTTCATGCAATGAATGCCTTTTGGGGACACATTGTAAAGTACCGTGAAATCATTTAATCTCTTCACATTTTAAAGAGCACTTTCAAAGAGACCTGATTTGAACTTCAGTTCTGCCATTGCTTAATTGTCATTGGCTGATTTATTTAACTGAACTCTTTATCTGTAAAATAGAATCAATGATACCTACTTCATAAGAATATCGTTAAGATTAAGTGAGTGTATATATAAGAAAAAACAAAATAAGATTTCAGGGCAACACAACTCAGGCCAAAGTGTTTGAGTCTTAAAATGAGACAAATTTAAACTTGGCCAGTGAGAAATTGGGTTATTATTGGTTTGCTATGTGAATTGGCAGTGTTTCCTGCTATGGCTGGAATAAATTTCCTCACCCTTGATTTTGGGTTTGGCAATAGGAAATGCTTTGACCAATATAGTGATAGTGGTAGTGTCAAGTCCATGAGACATAGCATGTGTTTCCAGTCTCTCTTGTGATTTTATATTTGCATAAAGAGAGAATGTCCAAGTTAGTCTGCTGTTTCAAAGAGAATGAAGAGGCATTTAGAGTAAACTTGAACCCAACCTGCAAATTGGGGCCAAGTAGATGATACTAGCTGATCCACAGCTTACCTTTAGACCAATAAGTGATAAATAAATGCTACTTATTTTTGGCTGGGGAGGACATTAGACTTGTTTGTCATCTAGCACTATCTTAGCACTAGCTGACTACTCCATGGTTCCCCTCAATTATCTTGAATGCAGAATTTGTTTTCTGCAAAACTGTTCAGATGGTTTTATATTTAATTTCTAAATATATCTGAAAAGTAGTGGCTATAATATTCTCTATCTACATTTCTAGAAATCATGGACTAAGAAGAAAAATATATCTTAACATTATATCAGGTGCCTTAACATAATTTTGTATATTTTCTCTATAGCTTTGTATATTTTATTTATTCATAAATATGGAGTGCTAATCGACTCATTTTATATCTAGCTTATCTCTGTGACTTTATAAAACTTACTTAGAATAGGCATAATCTCCCTCTTAAGTCACACCTGCTGACATAAAGCAAGAAAAGATTTTGCAAAAGTTCTGAGCACTCAATGTCCTTGAAGTCTCTCTCCATTGGAAGAGTTTCAGTGTATTGGTTTAGTTGTGTGGCTGAAATATAGGGATAGGGATGATGGGGAGGGCTCTCCATCTTTTTCAGTGCTTATATGTGTAGCCCCAACTTGACAGTGTCAGCTTTCTCTCCATATAAAGGGTCGAGATAAGCTGAAGTATATAAAAAGACCCCAAAATAGAAGATCCAAGAATATAGATCCTTATTCATTCTCATGTAATGGGTTTTGAAGTGAGCGATCCTGGAAGGGAGAATAATTGATTTTCATATTCACTGATGCAATTATGTTCCTTCTAATATAAGACGGTCATCAAATAGGACACTGTTATCATATATATGATTAAAACTAAATGACTGATATGCTTAGGTTTCAGCTGGTGGATGAGAAAGCAGAGATATTCCTACAATTTTAAAGATCCAGCCAGAAAGTGACACATATTACTTTTGTTCACATATTATTGAGAACTTAGTCACTTGGTCATATCTAACTGTAAGGAGTCCTGGGAAATGTAGTCTCCAGCTAGGCAGCCAAGTCCTTAGCTTTAACTCTACCATAAAACTCTACAGCTTATGCAATATGTTGGAAGAAAAGAGACTTCTCTCAACCTCTTCTCTTCCTAAGGAGAAACCCCTTTCACATTTATGTTGTTGCAACTTCAGTATTGTTACTAATCTCTAATGTAAAATTTTAAGATCATGTTTATAGAGTTTCTACTTCCATTCTCTACTTTCTAGTAGTGTGACATAGGACAAGTTACTCTGGAGTCTCGGTTGCTTTATCTTTAAAATGAGAATTAAATTACTCATCTTGTAGAGTTATAAAATATAGTAAAATGTTTGTAAAAGTACTTGGAACAGTGACTGGCATATACTAAACATCTACTAAGTGTATCCTATCATAATCGTACAGATGTTTTGTAATCTTAATGGCAAAGGGCTCTCATTATGGGTAGGTACTTCTAATGCTGCTGTTGACGGGAACCTGAGATCTAGACTCCCTCATGAAGGAGAAATTTCTCACTTTCCTGTATCTCTACCTGCTTGCTCCTCACATCATTCCCCAGAACTCCAGGCACGTATGCTGTGTAGCATCTTGGATGGGGAGCATAAGTCTCCTTGGATGCTCACCCATCCTTGGAGTCTGAATCCTGCAGTGTTGCTCCTCCCTGCTCCCTGACAACTCCTCTCCAATGGTACAAAAGGTGCCAGTGTGAGCCATGTAATTCTCTGCAAGTATTAGTTGGAACTGCTTGTGACAGTAATGAATCTCTTCTTGCAGAGTCCCACCAGGTTGGCTTGGTCAGACCCTGACCACCCCATAGAGTTCTGTGTTTGGAGGCATCCCAAAACAGGCCTTTGCAGACACCTTTGCAATGGGCCTGGGAGGCGCTCACAAACACATTTTGTCTCCAGATGTGTGCTCTATCTTGCCTGCTCTGTCTTGCCAACTCTTTAAGGAGATATGGTGGAGTTCATCTCGGTTGCTTAGGCTGGGGGTCCCCAACCCATGGGCCAGTATCGGTACCTAGCTTTTTAGGAACTGGGCTGCACAGCAGGAGGTGAGCAGTGAGTGGGCTAGTGAAGCTTCATTCGTATTTGCAGCCGCTCCCCAGGGCTAGCATCACTGCCTCAGCTCAGATCATCAGGCATTAGATTCTCATAGGAGCACCGGTTCCTGGTGCCAAAAAGGTTGGGGACTGCTGGCTTAAGGAACTGCCACCTTCAGTGAAAGGAAACCCAAACTTAGGTTCACTGAAGAATTCCTGGCCTATGTGATTTCACAATCTCTGGTGGGTGAAAATTGTCCTATGCTTTTGCTTACTGAGTTTAGTAAGCATATTTAAGCTTACCAGTCCCTTTACCCAACAGACTCATTGGAACTGCATCGTCTAGTATAGTATTGGACTATAATGTGGTTCTTGAGCTCTCTAAATTTGCTGAAATTTTAAATATAATTGAGATGTGCTGAAGTTTTAAATATATACTGAGTCTCAAAGATTGCTTAGCATGAAAAAAATTTAAATAACAATAAATAATTTTTATACTGATTATGTTGAAGGAATATTTTGGAAATACTGATTTAAATAAAATATATTAAAAATAATTTTACTTGTTTTTTATTTTTACTTTAAAATTGCAGCTAAATTTAAAATTATAAATGTGGCTCATATTTTAATTGCAACAGATCATGGGATATAAATTTCAACTCCATTTATGTCCCAGTAAAGTTGAAGACAATTTCAAGAGGTAGGCAGGTGTTTTCTTAGAAAAGGACATAGTAGAAATGTATTTTGCCAATACAAGATGAATTGTGTAGAGACGCTTGGCTACTACTAGCTGACTTTAGGAGCTTTATTGTTGATCAGAATCATAAAGAAGAAATATTTCTGTTTAATAATACCTAGCACTTATTATTAAATTATTATTATGAATTATTAAATTCTATAAATTTCAAATAATATCAATATTTACATGAGTGACTCAAACGAGAAGATGATTTAGGTGACTCAGTAGCCCTTAAAGACTGCAAATTAGAAATGTCGAAATGCAAAATTTCAATATAAACTGTCAGAACTTCTATTTTTGAAATACTCTTGTCACGTACTTAATGTTTAATCAAAAGTAAAGTTAATAGTGACAATGTCTAAGCAAGTCTTAGGAAGATTCTAATTAGTTGAGGATATTTCTTTCCAATTACTCTCTCTTCATACTCTAATGGGTAAAATATGCACTTTGTCAAATTAGGGGTGCAGAAACTCACATGCATGCGATTCTGGTTCTGAACTGAATTCCACTAGATAAAGGGAGGTCTGTGCTAGCAGGCCTATAGTTCTTAAAGGTGAAACAGAAACACTAGGGGTACTATTTCATCGAGTTTTGGAACCCTGATTTTTGGTGTATGTGTCTTTATCAGTCAGGTACAATCAGAAAAGCAGAACCACTAGGAGCTATATTCATTCATTCATTCATCCATTCATTCATTCATCCATGTATGTATTTATTCATTTATGTATTTATATTAAGGGACTTATTACAGTGATTTGACCGTATGCAGTTATGGGAGCTGATTAGAAGGTACTGTGAGGCTGTTGTCTTTGTGCCTGATGCTAAAGCTTGAAATCCACAGGATAGGTAAGATGCATGTAAAGTTGAGGAGAACAGGAAGCAACTGGAACCTACAAACATCAGTTCTTATTGCTTTCACTTTGATGGCATGGGTATCCTGCAGAAGCTGGGCTCTTCATCATGGGCCACACACACACACGTGCATGCACACATGCATGCACACACACATGCACGTGTACACACACACGCACATGTGCACACACATGCACATGAGTTGGAAAGCGGAAGGAGAATTCAGTGGAAGGTGGAGAAGTTGTGGTCCAGTCCACTCTCACACCAACAAGGCGAGCCAGAGAATAAGTGACGGTTTGTGCAACGTACAACAATGGCTGCTGCTTTACTTTCACCCTCCAAATCTGAGTCTCTCTGGCTCACCATCAGTGGAGAGAGATACTGGGGAGGAAAATCTGGAAAATGTAGTTCAACCTAGCCTAGCGGACACATTAAAAAGACACTACCGTGTCTCTTCAAGTGTGTCTTTTTCCGTTCTGTGCTTTATAATTTGTCCTCTGTACGTAGTGTCTCTGGATATGTATGTATACCCTTTCTTGTTTTTATCTTCTTCCCTTTTGTACGTTTTCAACACATTTATCTACTTGATGGTATCTCTCTTAGTTACTGTTATTTTTAGGCCCATTTTTTTTCTCTGACTCTCCTTTTCCTGTATCTTTGCCTCTTGGCCTCTTGCCTGCCTGCCTCAATCTTTTCCTCTTTTATGACCAAGAGATTAAATTGCTTTAAAAGATTTTTTTAGTCCATTTAGTGAATATATTTTTATGATCTGTAGTCTTAATGTTCAGATAGACTACAGGGAAACTTAGATTTCTTTTAAAAAAAAATAAACTTAAAAAGTTGAATGATCTCAGATTAATATGTGTGTGTGTGTGTGTGTGTGTGTGAGTAAATAGCACTGGTAGAAATAATCTAATCAATATTTAAAGTAACCGATGCCAAACTTTAATGGATGCCTTAGAGCACCTCTGACAGCTGTCATGTGTCACCTCTTGCCACAGCAGCATTTGACCAGTATTCCATCTGGTTTTAAAAAAAGTATTTATTACCTCATTTTACTGTTTTGCATTTTTCAGGTTAGAGATTGCCATATGCATGGCAGAGCAGACAGCTACCTCTAAAACGAAGGCGTCTCCAGAAAGTATTATTTTCCCAAATATTTACTAGAGACCATTTAAAACCATTATCCATTTATATCAATTACCAAATTATTAAACATAAAATTGCCCACATGGATGCTATTATTGTTTTGTTACATTCTCCGTGTGGGCCATATTTATGGGACATTTTCCTTCTATATCCTAAGTGCATGGGAGTTTGAGTTTGGGGGAAAGGTAATCTGAAAGCATCCGATATTGCTTAGTGTGGTGCTGGGGCTTTCACCAATAGGGAAGATCTGGACTTGGCGGAGAATAGCAGAGAGCAGTGAGACTCTTTTGGGTGGAGAAAAATAAATGTCAGAGTAGGCAATATAAAAGAGTATAAACAAATTTTCTCGGCTTCTTAGCTTAATTACGACAGACGCTCTACTGCTGTGTATCTTCAAAATATCTCACATCTGAAACATGTAATTAGTTAGAAGTGTCTGGGTTTTTGCCTCTGTAGATTTTGACGCTGGCATTTCTCTCATTGCATATAAACTCACTCACACTGTACATATGTACGTACTCAAAACCAGATTGGAGAAGATTGAGTTATAATTATAATATTGGTATCAGACATTGGTCTAGAATTTTAGCTTATACATTACCTCAGAATGAAGAGAATAAAAATAAAAGTCAGTCACCACAATTAGGAGGAAATGTGGAGAGAATGAGTAGGAAAAAACAAGAGAATAGGTAGGGAAGACAGTGGCCGTGGGTGGGGACTAGCTAAAGGGATGAAACAGAGAATGGCCGTTAACTGGAGGAACTTGGTGCCTTATCTCTCACCTAATCAAACCAAGACTGACGTTTTCTGTAAATATCCCGAGGTGTCTTGAAAACAGATGCAACAGATTGGAGAGTATCGAGATTTCACAGTCTGGACTCCAAAATTCGTTAAGATCATTTGGAAAAAATTAGTTCAAAGATGTCAGAGGACATCTGCTTTTACTAAGTTCGTGTGAACTTTGGCCTAAAAGCAAACTTCAAACCTTGCAGGTTTTGGAACATTGATGAAGGTCCACATATGTTTCATACAGTTCTTTGGCCATGGGGAAGCAGAGGTGGACAGTTAGTGGGCTGTCACCTCATTCAGCATTCAGGATCTTGGTAGGGTGGGGATGGCGGGCCAGCTAGACAATGTAAGCAGTCCGCCAAGAGATCTGATGCCTGGCTGTGCAAAAAACAAAACAGTCCAAACTGACCTCACTAACATAGCAGGCATATGACTCTAGCCAGACTGGCTTGTGAAGTCTGAGCAAACACCCTGTGGGTCTCCCCACCCCAGAAAGGTGACAAAAACAACCACTTGTCCTCTCAAAGAGTTGACATCACCTAGTTCCTCAAGAGTAGCTCTTATGTAAATTAAATGCCTTTTCTTCCCCTAGTTTGTGATGGTTATATTAAAGCTAGGATGATTTTTGATCTTAGCAATGAAGTAGTTCTCTCTTTTTTAGGGATTACATATCCATTGCTGTCCTCTTCAGATTCTCCAGGCATCCTTGACAAGTAGAATTGGTATATTCAAAACAATGGGCTTTATGCAACTCTTTTCAAATTTGCTACGACCTTCTCTACAGCGTGGGCCTCCCTGATTCCAGAGAGAAAATAAAACCCACATGCTTTCAGCTCTGACTCTGCCCCTTAATATATAGGCATCATAGCTGGTCTTGTGTGTCTTCATCTTCAGCAGGAGGTGATCACGCTAGGTTATCTCCAAGTCTACTTGAATTTTGGTAATGTGGGCCAGAAACAATGTTAATGCCTTCTGTCAGACTTTCTTTTTGTAGTAAGTTAGGCTTCTTTCTTCTAAAATTACTAGCAGATGGGTTCAATGTTTTAAAGGCCTCCAAAACATGAAGATGAAGCTTCATTCAAATATGAAAAATTTTAAAGAGCTTTGGGCATGTCTTTTAGAACAAGTCAGTAATTCCATTAGAGGAAAAAGTACCAGTGCACAGTTTGTCAATAAGAATAAATGGATGGATTTTGGGAGGGCACAGAAAAGGTAGGGTGTGTAGAAGCTGTGATGTAGAGACGAGCTGGCAAAATGATGGCTTCTCTGTCATCATTGGAAAGTGTCTGGGTCCATGGTGTGTGGTATCATATCAGGATGACTATCTCTGCAGGAAGGTGTAAAAGTCGTGTCATGTGAAGCCTGAGCATCAAAAGACCCAGTCCAGGAGACAAATTGCCTTTTGTGATGGTAGGCCAGGGCCAGAAGGCTGGCTGATAGGGCCAACAGGGGCTCTTAGTGGAAGCCACTGTTATACTAAATTGCTTAATACAGATGCCTAGATTAATAGTGAGTTTCACTATTTAAGGTGCCGTGAGTTCTTTTGGTATCAGGTATTATGTAGTGTCTTTGTATATGCTTGATTAGGTCATATCTACTGGCGAGCTCTTTTAATTGAAACTTACAAAGGAGAGCAAAAACACAGCATTATTTTTCCTTCATTTCTCAAGAATAGTATATAATTAATTTTAATCTGGTCTGACTGAGGACTAACTATTATTTCAAGGATAGGCCTTATTTGGATTTGGTTTACGTATTCAGTCTTGTGTAGTTAAGGGAGGAGACATAAACGTAAACTGAGTAGGCATATTCTTGAATTATTTTGCCATCTTATCCACAATAATATTTCTGTTGTTTTTCTTATAACCATGCTCATTATAGAGATTTTGAGAATTACCGAATATACTTTAAAAATTATATTACCAATACATTCACCACCAGAACCCACTGCTATTAACAGTGGGGGACATTTGCTTGTAGTTATCTTTGACTCTGTAAATCACAGAGCATATTATTAATAATTTTTTTAAATTTTAAAATGGTCATGATTCTTATTTCCTCGTATTAAAGAGGGCTGTAATAAGTCAGTGTCGATTCTCAGCAATTTTTTAAGCAGACCAAATTTGTCTTAGCTACTCCAAGTGCCTAACATGGTGGAACTTCTGTCCACCCTTCCCATTTCATCACATCAGCTGCTGTGCCTCTATATGGCCTGTGGTTCTTTTGAAAATATTTCCCCATGACCTGTTGCACACTCCATTCCCAACCTTCGATTTTACACACACACACACATCATACAAATATATACCTACGCACATATATATATTCAAGTAGGGATTCTTCAAATATCCAGAACCCATTGACATCATATGATCACACATAATCCACTGATGACTGAGGTGGATTGAGAGGTCCTCAAATCCAGCATGTTGTATTTTGAGTCCTTGGCTGAACCTCCCTAAGGGATGATTAGAAAATGTTCACCACACTGATTCTTCAGGGAGGGGCTGCCTCCCTCTTTCCCATTTAGAGTTATTTAAGCCTTCAATTTATAACTTGATTCTAACTTGAATAGGAAGATAACCTGTTTCTATCTGGGAATCTATCTTTTTCTCTTGTTTCTCCTCTATAAACGTCATCATATTTTCTAGCTGGGTCTTTATATGTCCCAGCCCAGTGAAGGAGTTTACCTGGTATCAGGTATTAGGTGAGACTGTTCCACAGGAACAAGGTTTAACCAACAAATCCAAGTGTCACCCCTGATTCTTCTCTTTCCCTCATCTGCCACTTTATGTTCATTCATGTGTGCGTGAGTGCATGTGCACACTAGTGCACACACACACATCCTTCTAATCCATCAGCAAGTCTAATTATTTAAGACTTCAAAACATATCTGTAATTTATTATAGTTTTCAGACTATCATGTCCTTGTCCAAGCTCCTATGAGGAAATGAGCGAGACTTTGAAATGAGGAAAAAATGATTACCAGATGTCTTTCTTGTCTAGTACAATCTTTCTGGTTATCTGTGCCTTTCATAGTCTTTGAGCTACTTTACAACTCTTTTAAATTGTAGATAACCGATAGTAATGCAAATGATTCTTATTCATACAAATGCAATTGACAATTGCCCTGTGGATATTGGCCAGTTTTGTATGTACTGTATTCGAAATTCATTTCAACATTTCTGTTTGCTAACATATGGGTGTGCTTTTACTTCACCTTTGAATTAATTGTAACATCTTACTGGTTCCCTCACTAATTATTGAATTAAGTACCATCTTTGACAAATGTTCATTTTATGTTTAAGAGTCATGGTTATCTTTAACACCACTTTCAATGATTCCCTTGACTATATCATCTTCTTAAATAGCTTTGTTTTTTTCTTCTGCCTTCTTCTAAACCTTTTTCCATAGATCAATTGAGGTGAAAATCAGACCATCTTGCCTCTCAATCAAAAAATGTCCAAAGCCTTCCAGTTGTTTCAATAATAAAATCTGAGCCTCCAAATCATGGTTTATAAAACCTTATAGGATCTGGTACCTATAATCTCTCCAACCTGTCTTGTGCCCTTTCCCTAATTTTTCACCATACTTCAGCTATACTGGCCTTATCTCTGTTCCTGAAATTTATCAACACTTTTGCTACCTCAGGACCTTTCCACCTCCTTATCTCTGCCTAGAATAGTTTTTAGAAAATCTTAGACATTTGCCTCCCTGATTCTATGGTGTTCTTTAGGTCTCAGCTTCTTTCTGAGGTCCCCTGAGATCTTAGGTCTTATTTTTCTCCTCAGTTAAATTTTCCCTGACTAATCTTTGTAAAATTGGCTCCTGTGTTAATAATCTATTCCTATTTATTGTAATCAATATTGAGTTTACTTATTCTTTTATCTCATCTCTATTTGACACTTCTACTAGAAAGAAAACTCAGTGAAGAGATGCAATGTGTTATTATATTATCTGCTTTATCACCATATATGTTTCATGTAATGAAGAGTATTTACTGAATAAATGAAAGATATATGTCAGAAAATATCAAAGGAGGGCATAAGTCTTTGAATTTCAGAGGGAGAGATCTAGGGACAGATGACTGAGAAAATAGAGGCTCTACCAAGTAGCAGATTCTAAACAAATGTTAATAAGAAAGATGGTATGTTCCGTGATGACCCAAGAGCCAACTATAGATGTGGATATATCCAGGAATAGGAACAAGTAAGAGTACACTGCCCAGATGTGGGTATGACACTATTTGGAAGAGTAGATAATTCATCTGACCTTTGTTGTCTTGGGACTTAGGTAAATATTCAATAATTATTCATTCCCAATCTCATCAATGTAGTAATTTTATTATTCTGGTTTCTAGAATGTTGGTAACCAATTAATGCTGGATGAGTATAGCATAAATGAATAAATACCTTGAATGTGAATATGGTTACTAGAAAGACAGAGGCATAGATAAAGGAGAAGCTTTGATATATTGATGATAGTTGAACTGACATGGGGAAATAAAATGTTGCTATAATAGTCGTTTGGATAGGGAGAGCTCATTGTCCACCATTCTTTCTCTTATTCCGAATCTTTGGTCTTGCTCTCCTCCTCTTCAGTCTCCTTTCATCTTTTAATCACTTAATTCTTCCCTATGGTCTCCTATTTTTCCAGGCTTTTTACTATTTATTGACATTTCTCTACTGTTTTTACCTTTTCCAGAGAATGAGTATGGAAGGATTTCAAAGCACCAAATACATCTCACTAGCACTAGTGAGACTTTTGAGAAGACCATATACACGAAAGACCATAAGTTGATGATGTTGGTGATAGTGATGTTTTTAATGATGATGGTGATGAGATAATTCAAATTTTAAGGACTCCAGGTTGTGAAAATTGAGTATTGATCATGAAATTAAGATTATGGGTCATAGAAGAAAGGTGATGTATCCACTAGGATTCTCTGGAAAGTAGAGCTCAACCCAAAGCTTAAGTGCTAATGCTTTATTGGGAAGTGAGGTTCAAGGAGGTGGAGAGAGGTCCAGGTAAGCAGGGAAGGAGGGAGAGCAGAACAAAGACACATTATGAAGTCGAGGTTGACCACTGCGATAGACAAATAGTTGCTCGAGCTCCCAGATCTGTGTAAAGAGGCATATGAAATACACCTCGAGATTACCATTGTAGGGGATTTAAAAGGGAAGGCAAATCCATCAGCTTACATTTCCTATTAATTATAGGTTCATCCCATAGGCTGATAATTTTTCAGCATTTTCAAGTTACACATTTGTGATTGCTAAGAGAATTCACATGGGTCCACTATTACAATATCATTAAAAAAAAAAAAAAAAAAAAAACACTCTTGAAAAATGAGTGACCAATGTGGTCCAGATCTGAGGTGAGGCACCATTGTGAAGCCAGTTGGTCAGAATAAGAGACAAGTGAGGCCAAGAGTACCTGAAGTGCTATAAATAAATATTCAAATTACAGGGGAAGCAGCCTCATTAAAAAAATGGGGTGGTGGTGTCAGAGTCAGAAAACAGGGAACAAGACAGAAAACAATTAACCAGTGCGACCATAAACAATACAGTTCACCTCTTGCAACCTCAGACTCTTCTAGTGTGAAATAAAGAAATTAATGTTGCTTGAACATTGGAATTATCTGGGGATCTTTAAAAACACAAATGGCTAGGTCTCACCCTCAGGTATTCTAATTAAAATGATCTCTGGTGCAACTTAAGCATTGGAATTTTAAAAAATGCCTACATGATTCTAATAGGTAAGCAAAATTGAGAATCTCCATCTAGAACTCTAAGGGCTCATTCAGTTCTAAAATGTTATGATGCTAGCTGCTATTTTAAAAACTTCAGTCATCTTCTTTAGCCAATGTGTTTTGTAAGAACTTTCAAACTAAGTGAATTTATGCTTATGTTCCTCCATTTGGGAACCATATCTCAAACAGATGATAGTGGATTCCTCAGTATTAGACAAATTATAAATTAAATTAATTATTTCAATTGAGCTTTGATTAATATGTTTTTGTTTCTCCAGAATAACTCTGTTGCAGTTTCTATTGGCTGCATAGTATAACTCTTAAGAACCTCTGTCTAGTGATCCTTTTGCCAAATTCTTTTGCAGAAATTGTTAACTGGAAACTCTTATTCCTATTTCGCAATATTTGGACTGATTTTCAGTTTCTCTTCTCTAAAAATATGAAATATTAAGCAGATATAAAACTTAAAAATTATAAAATTTTTGTACAATAGGTATCAAGAAGGAATATACAAAAAACCTGCTCATGCACCCACTACCCATTTTAGAAAAAAGAATGTTATTAAAATCCCTGTGGGTATGTCCTTGCCTCCTAACTTATTCCATTATACCAGTCACAAGTAGCCAGCACCATGAATGTTGTATCTGTGATTTTCTTGCTTCTGTTAACTTTATATGTTTAGTAACACTAAACAATGCATAGATTAGTTTTCTATATTTTTGGACTTTATGTAAATGAAGTCATATTATGTGAGTTCTTCAACTTTTTATGCTTAGATTCATCTGAGATTTATTTATATTGCTATAGTTGAAATCATTTGTTTTTATTGCTGTATGGTATTCTATAGTAGGACTAAATTACAATTCATCTATTTGTTGAAGTTAGATTGATTAACTTCAGTAGCAAATAACTCTAAAACATTGCGTGACTTATTTCTTGCCTACATAATGTCCGATGCAGACATATTTTGTTGGGTAGCTCTCCTTCTTGTGTGTCCTCCAAGCAGAAAACTCCAGGATCTGGGCTTCTTTCATTGTGTACATCTACCATCTTGCATTTGTGGATTGCAACATGGAGGTGAAGGTGAGGGAGGGGGTACTGTTTCTGTGTATCTGAGTGAGCAGAGTGAGAGAGACAGGGAGATAGAGATGGAGAAGGACACAGAGACACAAAGAAAGCACACAGAGATGAGAAGTGAGAAAGAGGTTATTCATGAGGCATTTATGACCATCTCTAAAACTGATGCATACACTTTTTGCCACATTTTAGATAGAACTCATTTACATGATTCTATCTAGATGGCAGGAAGATGGAATATGTTGTCTTTCTGTTTGCCTAATATGAAAATAAAATGGTTTGGAAAACACATGACATAGTCTCTGCTATACTGTAATAATACCTTGATGAACATTTAAACTGTTTTCCTTTATTGTAATTGAGCTGCTATAGACATTCTTTTATAAGTCTCTCAGTGTCTACGTGCAAGAACTTCTCGTAAGTAGCTTTTGAGCATTTTTTTTTACTGCAACTCGGTGTCAGAAATACATTTTACATCATCTCCCAGTATAACCATATACTCACATAAATACTTAAAAGTGGAAAAGAATTTTCACCAGGAAATACTTACCCATTATTCTTTAAATAAATTCATAATTTAGAATCTCAATTTCTGTTTCCAACCTACGTAAACTTTAATACCAATTCTCCTCAAGTAGAAACAACTAAAAGCTAATACTGAGATGTTGCATTTTTTACTTTTTAGATTCACCATTTTTCAATGATAACTGTCCCATGAAAAATTACTCGCTTCTGAAAATTGATTTTTTTCTACATTTTTAAAAAACCAAGATCATCTGAATCCAGGTGGGGCCATGGATGAACCAATCCAAATGGAGGTTTACTCAAGTCTGATGGGAGAACATTGAGTTCATAATCACAGTCTGTTTTATTATTAGGATTTTTTTCTTTCAATTTTGTCAGTGATTGGGGAAATATACCATATTGCTTTAATCTGCTTTTCTTATAGCATTTATAAGATAAATTTTTTATTTTCCAGATATTTGTTGACCACGTGTATATATAGATGTATTTGTTTGTATGTGTTTTTGTTTAATTATAAATTTTCTACAAAGTTCTTTGCATCTCTTCCATTTTGTTAAATGCTTATGCGTTTTTATATTTTACAAGCTCTTTATTTATATTTAACTTTTAATATTTAAATTAAAAAATAAACAGGTATATTTTACTTTATAGATAATTTCGCTAAATATATGTTTATAAATATATATATACATAATTACAATATGTAATGTATTTTATAATAATATTTACTATATTAATATATAATAACTACAATATATTATAAATATATAAATTTGTAGTGTATATTTCTTCATTTTATAATAACCATGGCAAGAACTATAATTAAGAATATTAATCAGACTTTAAGAACATTGATAATTTAGAATATTAATATTAACAAAGTAGTTTTGAAGATCAGTTGGAAGGAAAACTGAAATTGGGTGCTGAGACAATTTAGCAAGTTTTTGCATTAATCCATAAGAAAAGGTCATAAAATGTGAAATGTAGATGAGAAGAGAGGAGATGTTACAAGCTTCAACTGAGTATTTTCCAAAAATGTAGAAGATTTGGCTGTTCATTTATGTCTCTAAGAGGAGTTGTTACCAATGCTGATTATAAGTTAGTGTGTCTGTTGCCTGGGAGGAAGATGCTGTCAAAAAGAAAAATGAGAGTTAGTAAAAGGAGCAGTTTCATGGAGGAAATTATTGACTTGGGAGATTTAAAAAGGATAAAGAAGCAGAAAAAATTCCCATAATCCTAGAGGGCAACTGTTACTAAGGTTTTAATATATATATATCCTTTTAGGCTACTCAGAAGTATATGTTACAGAACTGAGATATTATTTTAATTACAATTTAAAAATCATTTTTTATACTTAATATGAGTATGTCTTCATGTTAATATTTTTTTATAAATAGCTATTTAAATATGCACAGGATAGTCTTACATGAATGTATTATTTCCTCACTTTTGGACATTTTGGTTAGGTTTAATTTGCCATTTTAAAAAAAATCAGCATAATCTAAAATATTTTTGCATATAACATTTAATTAAATTTCTGATTATTACCTAGAATAGAATCTCAGAAATTGTTAATATTACAACAGTTATGTTTGTTTTAAGCCATTTGTTATGTGGCTTCTGCTTCTCAGAGGAATTATGCCAATGTATACGTTCTCAGGCGGTGTACTAGAGTACCTATTTACCATAACTATATTAAATACATTAAAACAGACAAAAGCAAGCAAAGAATACATTGCTAATTTAACAAGGTGAAAAACAAAATACCAGCATATTTATTTATTTATTTATTTAGTTAGTTAGTTAGTTATATTTATTCACATACTTTGGGTTTCTAATATTGTGTGTGTGTGTGTGTGCGTGCACGTGTGTACACATGTAAAAATTGTTTTATTTGACTATTGAGACTCAGGATTTTAAATCAATTTATATGTGTTTTATATATACCAAGGATTTTTACTCTCACTTTAATATTTTTTTCCAAATACATCTGTTTCAATATGTTGATTTTATAGAATTTCTTATTATGGTTAAAATATTCATTAAAGAAGTAAAATAGTTAGGAGACTCAGGGGATCCTTGTATCATCAAGGGAACATTAGGCATTTGAAGTCCTATTATGGAAGATGGGAACATTTAAAAAGAAAATGAAAGGGTGCCAAGGGTCAATGTTGCCTGTGGATTGCCTAGCATGGTTGTCACTTAATAAATTTTTGTAGACTAATTGCTTCTAAATCCTGCCCAGATTTGTTTTACATCTTATCTCTTCTGCAGTCAAGATACACAATAAATTTCTGTGTTTCAGTGTAGGAAAACAATTTTTGTAAGTTGAGTAAAAGTTGGAAATTTTTCTGACTTCATGCTTTGAGCCCAAATGGTTGCTAGACCTAGATAAACTTTGGTGGATTGTGTCCTTAGCCACAACAGAAACCAATAATTTTGTCTCTTTCCTTTGTAGTGTTAGACCTTCCTGGCATAGTCTTGCATCTTCATGTTATATAGCAGCAGGAAGGGAAGCCCCTGGCTTTTGAGGCTTAATAGTAGTACCTCCTGAGCAGGCAAAGTGGGCTGTAACTAAGACTTTTGGTGAAGCCGGTAGCTTTGTAGTCTCTCCTATATTATACTATATTTGAAAGAGATAAAAAAATTATCTCAGATGATTATATCTCCTTGTATATAGGCTGCTCTGCTGAACTTGATGGAAAGTTTTGGTTAGCATGATAAATCTCGTCTTTCTGCTGAGTATTTGGATTCATTCTTAGAAATGAATTGTTTTTTAACCCTGGAACTCTGAAAGTCCTTCATTCGTCTCTGAGTTTCTGGCTCCCCAAAACAGGTCACTTGACATCTTCTTGATCTCCTGCATTACTCGTATAGGCCTTAGGGAAATAAAAGTGTCTCCACATAATTAACCATCTGATCATTTTCCCGTTCTTATGCTGTACCATGGTGCTATACCATGTTATACAAGGCACCAAGCCATATAGGGACTACTCCTTCACGATGTGGGCCTAATATTTTCAGATACCCCATCCCTATTGGAAACTTTCCACAACATGCCCTCAACCCCCTATACATTTCGAAATGGGGAAGGTGAGGATGTTAGTATTTGTCCTCCTTGCCCTAGCATTTCATAATCTTCCTGAATCTCTCACTGCCATTCTTGCTTCCCCTCCAGCCTCACCTTTTTCATTTCTTCCCTAGGCTTCCTCTGTATATCTTTCCTATACTGTAGTCTGAGATTTTTCTACCTGTATTTTCAAGTCGATCAGACCTGTATCCTGATAGTTAATTTTAGTTGATGAAATCTAGGAAACCTGCTTATTTTTCAGTAATACCAAGAATTTTAGCCTCTTCTTTTGCTTTGAATTTAACATTTCTCTTTTGGAAGTCAAATCTGAATATTTGCTCTTTGTCTTTGAATTCCTGCTATATAACAACACTTATCCTTAAAACAAATGAATCCCTATGCCTAACTAAAAAAGTTTGGTACAAAAAATGAAAAGAAAAGAGCATATTATTATTGTTTAGTAATTATCTCCATTACCCTTTCTTGTTATTTAACTTGAACCTCTATAATTATTTACTAAGATAATAAATTTCAAATTTTAAAACTTAAATTTAAATGAAAATGATAAAGTTCTATTTGACATTAATCCATGCACACTGGCGTTTTGACCAACATACTGTTTTCATATTTTATTCTAAATATATCTGTGCATTCAAACATAGTTATTCTTTTTGGGGGCGAATAACCTTCCCAAAGCTTTGAAAATTATTAATAAATTAGCTTTACTAACATATAACTTATAGAATCTAAAATTCAGCAATTTTCAATGTATAATTCATTGAGTTTGACTAAATATGTAGAGTTGTGTAACTATCACTACAAACATGATATAAAATATTTCCATTACCCAAAACATTCCCTCATGCCCCTTTACACTCAATGCTTACATTTTATCCCTAGTCTCTAGCAACCATTGATCTTTCTTTCACTATAGAATGGCCTTTTTCAGAATTTCATATAAATGAAACTACACATTCTGTAGTCTTTTGCATCTCACTTATTATACAAAATGTTACATTTGAGAACTAGTCATGCTGCTGCATATATCAATTGTTTATTTTTTATGTTAAGCAGTATTCCATTTCATAAATATATCAGTTTGATGAGGATTTGGGTTTCTAGTTTGTGGTCACTATAAATCAAGCTGCTATAAATATTCAAGTATAAATCTCTCTGTGGAGAGATGTTTTCCTTGGTGTAACTAACTACCTAGGACTAAAATTACTGCGTTTTATGGCAAATGGGTGTATAACTTTTTAAGAAGTGTCCAAACTGTTTTCCAAGGGACTCTTCTATATTAAATTCTCACAAGTGATATGTGAGAGTTCCAGTTGTTCCATAATCATACAACACTTGATATTTTTAGCCATTTTAATTTAAGTCATTGTAAAGGGTATGTAGTATTATCTCATTGTGACTAATGACTAATGATATTAAAGCATCTCTTCATGTGCTTATTTGCTTTTTGTAATATATTCTTTATATAAGGTCTGTTCACATCTTTTGTCTATCTTTTGTTGGGTTGTTTGACTTCTTTGAGTTATATTGCAAGTGTTTTATACATATTCTGGGTACAAGTAATTTATCAGATAAGTGTCTTGCAAAATGACTTCTCCCAGGCTGTGTCTTTCTTTTTTATTTTCTTGACATGTCTTTCAAAAGACAAAGCTTTTTTTTTTTTTTTTTTACTTTTGATGAAATCTACGTTGTAAATTTTATTTTCATTATATATTTTTTGTGTGTCCTAAGAAATCTTTGCCAAATCCACAGTCATAGGATATTGTTCAACTTTTCTTCTAGTAGTTATATAGGTTCAACTTTTATAGTTAGATCTATAATCTACTTTGAGTTAGATTTTCTACATATAAAGTTAGGGTTAAGTTTTTGTTTACTTGCTTGTTTTACTCTTATGTGCTTTTTTTTTTTTTCCCAAATGAACGTCTAAATGTCACTGTACTATTTGTTCAGAAGACTATCCTTTCACCACAAAATTACCTTGGCATCTTTACTGAAAATCAAATGTCTATATATCTATTTATTTTTTCTGGACTCCTTTTTCTGACCCATTTATCTATATATGGTTATATATTATATGTATGTGTATATGTATACAAATATTATACTTGTTTTGACTACTGTTTATTTATATTTTGAATCATGTAATTATTTAGTATGAGTCTTCCAGCTTTCTTCTTTTCAAAATCGTTTTGGCAGTTCTAGGTATTTTGTATGTCTGTATAAGTTTAGAATAAGCTTATACATTTCTACACAAAGATCTGTGGATATGTTGATTGGGATTGTGTTGAATCTTTAGATCAATTTAGGCAAAATTGACATCTTAGCACTATCGAATCACTCTATCTATAAACATAGCTATATTAGTCAGCTTGGGCTGCCATAACAGAGTACAACTAGGGGGTGGGCTTAAACAACAGAAATTTATTTTCTCCCAGTTCTGGAGGCTCAAAGACCAATATCAAGATGCTGACAGGTTTGGTTTTCAGTAATACCTTTCTTCTTGTCTTGTAGCTGGTCACTTTCTTGCTGTATTCTTACATGGTCTTTCTTTTATTCACATGTTTAGCCTAGGAGCGAGAGAAAGACAGACAGGCAGGCAGGCAGGCGTGCGGGCAGGTGGGCGGGCAGGCAGACAGTACGAGCGAGCAAACAAGAGAGCGCTCTGTTGTCTCTCTTCTTCTAAGACACTGGTCCCATTGGATTAGGGCCCCACCATGCCGGCCTGTCGTTACTCAAACAAGCCAGTCACATCTTTCCATGGGAACTAGAGTTCACCCTCTTCTTACTACAAAGTTTGCCTCCTTCACAGCCCTTCTTGTTCTCTCGGTTCCCATTTGCAATCCCCATGTAGTCCTGCATGACTTGCTGTGTCCTCCTCCCCTGTGCTGTGAGTATATGTGACTAATAAACTGCTGTCTATCTCACCTCTACAGTGTCAGATGTTGCATGTTTGGTCCTCCCATAACCCTAGGGTACAAATTTCTCCCTCACTAATGGCGTAAAGAGGAGGTGATCAAAATGAATAGTAGATAGTTGATTTTATTGTTTCTTCTTTGCTTGTGTGGAAAAATTATATATAAGTTTATACATTCATATTTGTCCTGTCTCCATTTTTCCTCTCTCTCCTCTGGTTTTTATTTCCTAGCCTTGGGAATTCTTCATGGCAGAGAACAAATGCTATTGGAAGCCAAACTACTTACCAATGTTTTGCGAAAGCCTGAGCCATATAGGTGAAGAGAGTGAGCTAGGCCGCAGGAGGATGGAAGTATTTAGAGTACAGCAGGGGTTGAAAGAGAGATGCTGCTTTCAGAGCCTATGGCTTTAAAGTTCACCAAGGGACTCTGAATCTTAGTCTAATTGCCAGCCTTGGAAAATAGTCTATTCCATCTCTCTTAGTGTGGCAGAGAAGCAGCAGTCATTAGTTTAGATGGACTCTGAGGGCTTAGATCAGTATAGAGAGGTTCTTTTTCTATAATTGAGACTTTTACTGATCTTATATAATAACTGAAAGTGAGATTTAAATTGATTTAAGGAAAGTGAAGAGATGTGATTTCTTTAACATATTAGTTTATAGTTTATATCTTCTACAATTGCCGGGACTGTTTCACATGCTGTGACTGACTGGTGAATAAGTGGCCAGTGGTGATTTTGAGTGACCATCTTACAGTTTTACAGAAATGATGAAACAATCGAAGAAACCTTTGGCGTTATCAGAATAAGGGATTATATATCCATTTGTTCCTTTTTAATGAGTACAAACCTGAGAATTAATGTGTTACCACCAACAACTGCAATAATGAATAGACTGGGGTGTTGCAAGGTGAGACTATCTGCCCAGATCCCTACAAACTGGGATCCAGTTTTGGTGATGCATAGCACAGCCCTGTTATCAGAGCAGTGTTTCTTTACAAGTATGAAAACTTCTCTGTTTCAAGTAATAGGTGGTTGAAAATATTGCTTTTATTTTTGGCAAAGAATAGAAGGCCTGGGCAGGAGTGCATGAATGTTTCAGATTCTCAGTCCAGAACCTAATCTCCTCAGAAGCCAGGCTTGCTAATCAACGGAGACAGTCACTGTTTGTCATTACTTCGAGATGCTTCTTTTTTGGTTTTGAAAAATCTTATCAAAAAGTTAAAAAAGCTAACTAAATAATCATAGAAAGCCCCAAGAGTAGTCTAAGACTTCTATCTCTTATGGCTTCCTACATCTTAGTAGAATTAGAATTGTGAGTTAGCAATTAATTGCTCAATTATAAAAAGAGAAAATTATACTGATATTTTAGGTTTCAAAGCCAATATGAAATTTATCATAGAATGAGGTCCAAGTAGTAACATCCATTTGATGAATTCTCTATCTTTCATTGTAGATATTGTCTGTACTGTTTGCAAGTAAGAAAAAATTTGCATTCGCTCTTCATCATTCCCTATCCCTCCATCACCTCATATTAGGTAATATTTTTCATACTTCCTAAAGTCTTTCCATATTGAGGATCATTAAATTATAATCTTTCATCAAAGATTACATCTTCATGAAAGTGTGAATAAAATGCAACAATTAGGAGGATTATCTGAAAATCTGCTATTTGATAAGTTTTTCATCAATTTTTAAGTTTAAAAAGAGTATTTCTACAATTTTTTAAATGACAAAACTACAAGTTATTATGTTTTATGGCTCCAAGATAATTTTAGAGTTCATAGTTCTAGTGAAATGAGTGCTAGGCGAGGAGTCAGAAGACCTGAATTTGTATCCTGATTCACCAATTCCTGTCAATGTGATCTTAAGTGTATTTCCTATGAGCTTCATTTAACGCATCTGTCCAGTGGAAATCCAATCCTTGCCTTTCTAACCTCACCCATTACTGTGAGGATCCAAGAAGGTAATGAATGTGAAGATGCTCTGTGATTAGTCAGGCTGCTTATAGATTTGGGTTGTTATTATCTGCTCCAAAGCTGTCCTTTAAAAGATGAAGAAACCAAAGTGCTGAATTCTTACTCATCCAAGATCAAATAAAACTCTCAGAAGTAGAGAGTTTTAGTGTATTTTAGAAGCACCATAATAAGCCCTCTGAGTATTCTCCACTCTAGATTGTATATTCTTGCTCCTACACCAAGCTCCTCTGTTTATGTAAACATAAGTAAAATATCTATCATTTTTACAGTGATTAAGTAAGTCTTTCATACCGTGATTGCTTCTAGTTGTCCACTTGCTGCAGCTGTAAGAGAAAGGAATTTTAAGAGACATTTATGATTTTTAGTTATAGGCACAAACATACTAATTCCCTAGGCCCCCTGAATATAGCAAAGTCATGTCGTCTCAATAAAGTACGGGAGATGCCATTGCTATAATTTTATGTCATCTTTAAGAGGGTATTTTAAAATTTACTTTAATAGAGGACCGTCTCTCTCAATTCTCTTGACTGTTAAATCTACAGTACTTAGAACACTACTTAGCATATAATAGGGCTCAGTGGATATTTGTTGAATAAATTAACTCTGGCTTTTATACTGAGAACCTAAACAAGTTAACATTACTAAAAGTCATTAATGTGTTTTTGGAAAGGATGTGGTTGGTAAATTCAAATATATCATGCATCCACAATTTTATAAATAATGCCAGGAGATTTGCAGAAAAACTTTTTTTTCTAGAGCTTTCCTTTGTTGGTGTCTAGGCTGGTGGAAGATGAAATGGGAAGAGGAACAAGAACAAGGAACAATGAGAATTCAAATTTTATAAAGACAAAGAGTGAACTTTACTCGGTAGGCCTCGGGCAGCAAAGGATTCCTGAATGAGGCAGAACATATGGGGACGTGTCGATATTAAAATTGGCAGTAAAAAAAATTATAGGAGATTGTTTCTGAGGCAAAGTGTTTAAACAGACAAACAAAAAAGATAAGGACTAAAGTTGTGAAGAAGACCTAGTAAGGAACACATGCAGAATCCTAAAAAAGAGAGTTTCCTAAGTGGTTGTTTTAATACCAAAATCATTCTATTCTCTACATGAACTGTCCATCAATGCAAAAAGAAAAAAATATTACTTTCTTGGTTTCATATTTTTCAAGAAATGCCTCAACTTATAAAGGGTATAGACTTTGAAATCAAATTCCAACTCAGCTGGTTATATAACCTCTTGGAAACTTGGTTTCCTCGTCTCTAAAATGAGATAATAATAATGAAATAGTTAAATAAGGAAGTACCCAGCCTACTGGCTTGACATTTAATTTTTCTCTTTCTCCCTCCTTCCTTCCTTTCTAATTGCCTTCGTTCCTTTTCTTCCTCCCTCTTCTTTTCTTCCCTTTCTTCCTTCTTGAGGGAAAAGAAAGACTTATGTACTTAAAGAAGTCATATAAACTCTGTGAGCACTAAGGGAAATTTTGATTTAACTCTAACTTTTCAAGTGTCAAGATCTCTAATATGCCCTTGGGTCTCCAACGATGTGGGAGCAAAAGCAACATGTGACGTGGATCTTAAACAGTATTTTGGGTGAGTCAGGATTCATGCCCATGAAACAGAGAGCCATAGGTAGATTGAATGCTAAACTGAATGTAGGCAAACATCCTATAATACAAAGAATAACTTCTATGGCCAGGTGAAGATCGAGTCTACTTACCTGTTGCAGTTCAGAGAACTGGGACTGCCAGGCAGAGGCTATCTTTCCGGGGAATTTGCTGCTTCTACAGAAGAATGAAGGATGCAGTTTTCACCCAGCTCATGTACACAGTTTCTTTGTTAGCCTAAGGTCTCATCTGTGTACTTCACTTATAAATAAAATAAGATAAATTGTTATGTTAAGTAGATACTAGATACTAAAAAAGGACATATTCATTCCCAAAGAGCTTGCTTTTTTTTTTTTTAATTAGTCCTTGAGAATGTAAATTTAAGCTTAAATTCTCGAATCTTACCCAGTTTGGGAATGGGGTATTTATAAGGTATCACGAAATTAAGATATCCCAGTAGAGAAGAGAACAAATATAATCCTAGAGATAGTTTCCTTAATTTTAACCTTCATTTTCTTATCCTTCCTCCAAATTCCATGCTATTGATCACAGCATGACAGCTTAGAATTAAAGAGAACCTTGAGAAACTCCTGCTATGTTAAAAATGTAATTAAAAATGAAAAATATGACTTCTGTGTTTTGTTAGTGTCCCGTCTCTGCTGTAACATTACTTGACTCTTTCCTCAGACACCACCCCAAGGATGTATCATGCTTCTTAGGGAAACCTACAGCTGCCAGACAGTACATGGTTAGGGGGGATGTTAAGAGATACGAAGGTTCTTACCAGGTTTGAAAACACCTTAGTAAGAGTTAGAGATCTCACAAAATCTGTAGAGATCCCATGTACCGAGATACTGTTACTGGGAAAAACTGAAGTGCGCATACATAGACCTTATCTTCCAGCCTAGGCTAGTGTTTGGAATATCTGTTTTTGTACCCCAAACAATTAATAGCATGGTAAGCAATAGTGTCAGGAAGAAAATATTCATAATTTCCACTCACATAACCTTTATATTCTGCCTTCTGCTTTAATATTCAAGCACATATAAAATTGTTTTGGAGCTCCGATAGTGTGTGCTATGAGTCAGCTTTCCATGGGGCATTGTAACAGGATACTACGTACCTTATAAAAACACAGGTGTGAGGATATAGAGAAAAAAAATTACTCAAAATGTCAAGGGACCCTCATGAACAGATATTTCTGGTTTAGGGGTCATTGTTCAACTTGCTGGTATCACAATCTTAGATTTACATTGTAAAATGTAAATGATGGAAATTTAAGCACTATGTTGATATTCTGGTCGTATATGAGTTGGCAGCATGCGGCATCTGGTTAACTTGGAGAGAAGCTAGCAGCTATACTTCTCATTAAGTGGGTGAAACTTGCCTTGCCACGGGGCTGGCAGGCATTTTTAGTTCAGTTACTTTCATAACAAATGCCATATGCCAGCTGGATTTATAAACATGAGCCAGGTTTCAAATAAATCTGGTTAAACTTGAAAATATTAATGTGCCACATTGGAAACTCTGTGTTCTACCCATTTAGCTTTCCAAAGTTTCAAACATGCAGTTTAAGAAACGAATTCCTGGAGCTCTGGTGTGGGGAGAGGGGAGTGAGAGCTGGTGGGCAGGGGAGAGAGGGCTGTCATTCGGCAGGAATAGACCTGGCTCCTGCAAGTCGAAATGGTTGGAGTGCAAAGAGGGAGTTTTCTGTTTCATTAAAAAAAAAAAAAGCAACCTTTGGCTTTGTCATCCTCAGGGATCATTGCGGTGAAACGAGGAGACTTTATCTGCTATTTTTCTCAATGTCGAGTAATAGTATACTGGAATCTATAAGTTGTAGGAGTTGCAGACCTTACTCTTTAGCAAATGTTATAAATGCCCTACCTTTCCGGCCCTTAGTGTTTGTTTCCACATGCAAAATGAGTATAGTAATTTTTCCTACTCTACGTGTAGTTAAAAACCTGTAAGGATTAAACTGAGAAAAAAACTGAAGATTTTATAACTCTGGAAAGCTTTAGGGACCCCATTGCGTTCTCTACAAATATCTATTTGCTTCCATTGTTATATATGTTTTGAAATGTGTCATTTATATTGTTATCCTTTAATTTTAAATTGTTTCCCAAATGAGACAATGTATAAGTTCATCATTAAACTTGAATACATGTATCCTCTGCTTGTTTTTCATGTGTGGAAATATTGAATAGACATTCAGTATTCAAAGTGGAACTTTACTGCATAGGAAAGAAATGAGATATTTGTAAAGAAAACCCTTCCTCATAAAATGGTATACTAAATGTTCTGTATATGGTATAGTATTTGAGGGCATCAACTAAACTGTAGCTCTGATTTTGCATTTTGTGGTTGGATGACAAAAAAGTCATTTAAGTACTCTGAGCCTCAGTCTCCATATCTATAAAATGAGGCTATGTTTTGAGGTTAAAATATAATGCGTGTAAATTATTTAGTATAATTCCTGGCTCATAGAAAACTATAAATGTTAGTTATAATACTGGCCATTATTTAGAAGATTGTGTTCCCTTAAACTTTCAAAAATACTCAGATTGGGCCAACTGGATAAAATTGAATAAAATGTATAAGCATGATGGCTTTGGGTATAAGGATAAAGAGAATCGATAAATATTTAAATTGAATGTTTATCAATTCTCTTTAATCTGCTTAACATTATGCTTTACAGTTACAAACATGAATAGAGCATGGTCACTGAATGAAGATATTCAGTGTGCTTGAGGACACGGCATGAAAATCAATGACTTTACAGTGCAACTAGTGTTCGACAGAGTTTTCATGGAATTTCAGAGAAGAGACACTGGAGTCTGAGTCAGCACCAACGTGAGGGAGGAGAAGGAGTTAAATGTCGAGAAGACTTCTTAGGTTAGAGGATGCTTGAGCTGAGTCTTGGTGGTGAGATGGGTTAGGGGGTGATTTCCAGGCAGAGAAACAGTGTAAACCAAGATACAGAGGCCTGAAAATGTCTGGCAAGTTCATTGATATAAGTAGGTATCAGAATGCCTAGTAGGAAGTGTTGCTTTGGAAATGTCATAAGGGAGAGGACTGTGAAGGAAAAGAGACACATAAAAGGCTGTGGGTTTGGTCCTGAAGGCAGACTTTGGCGAGATGATTCTGATAGTGAATGAAGAGAAGCAGGAGAAGGGGCATGGGCAGAGGTAAAATAACAGAACAAAAACCTAATAAGGATGTTGTTGCTGTACTTTACGCAAAAATGATGATGACACAAACTAAGGTAGTTACAGATAAGGTGAAAACAAGTGGAAGAAAAAGAGAGATTAGTCATATGAGGAAGACCACAGGATTAAAGATGACTCACAAATTTCTGCCTCGGGCAACTCAGGGCACAAAATAACACAGCCTGTTCCTCAACATCCTTCTGGAATTATTTACTGATTTCCTCTATCATCTCCATGGTTGACTTAGTGCCTGAAGCTTTAAAGGTATTGTCTTTCTTTTCTAAGAAAACTTGCACCATTATGTATTAGGTCCAGAAATCCGAGTAACACTTTACTTCATCCACTCCCAGATACAATGGTGATCTTACCTCCACATTAAAATTTAATTTGATTGTTCCTTCATTTAAAGGATATCTAAACCAAACGTGATATTTGGGGTGGAAATATATTTTCCAGAATACTAAGCCAGAATTTAAAGATATAGGTAAAAACCTTCAGATTGGCACATGTAATGCCTGATCTTAATCTTAGTTCAATTCTCTAGACCTCAGATTCCTCATTTATAAAATAAGTATATGTTGGTCTAGAATTTTGTTCTGAAACACTGGGGCATAGAAAACCCTTTGAGAATGTGTCTTCGTTTCCAAAAGTTGAACATACCTACACATAAACAAAAACATTCACTTTCAGAGGGGATTCTGGATCCTTCCTAAAGTCTGTTCATGGATCCCAAATAAAAACCTCAGAGCTAGTTAATTTTTGAGGTCCTTCCTAGCAATCTATCTTAGGAAGGATATGATTGTATGTAAAGACAGAAATCTAAGGAGTAGAAGAGACAGAGACAGAAAGAGTGGAGGAAACTGTGACCCTAGTCCTATCATTTCATCATCATTATTATTATTACTACTATTATTATTATTAATGCCATAATAATATGTTGTTATTACGCATTATTAATTACATGTTAATTGTTGCTTATTGCCTTGATTTAGTACACTGAATTCTAATATAAAGTGTACTATCAGGTTAACTTAAGTCTTGGTGGCTCAGTCAATTGCTTAATGGGCCTCTTTCTTTAATTTATGTCTTAAGATAAAATCTACTTATAACATCTAAATTAAAACCTAACCCAACTGAACCAAACAATCCCTTTCTTTCTATGACAAGATTCCTTTCTCCACTGGATATACATGTTGTCTTAATAATATCTCTAACAAAAGCATCTAGAGATTTTATGGCAGGAATGTAGATATATGTTCAGACTGGGCCAGAAGTGTGTTGGATGTATGAAGAAAGATGTTGAAAACATTTTTGCATTTTGTTTCTGACTTGATTAATCTGTCCTTATGCATTACTATTTTAATGACAATAATTGTAACTGTCAGGCTTGAAACATGGCCAGCTCTTAACAAGGTAATGGCAGAGAACTTTGAGTTAGTTTTTCTGAAGACAAGAAGAAAATATTTAAAAATACATCTTACATGTACACTTGTGTTTTCATTATTACTTCACAAAATAACAAAGTGCATTTATTTTTCTCTCCAAAGCATCTAGTTATGAATCATTTTCCAATTTGGGAATTTTCAATATTGAACCACTTTTAAGCCCATATCAAGTTCTTATTTGGTTATTTCTTTGGTAGTCCGAAGTTCTCATCCTCTCTATAAATCTAAAGTTAGTTGCAACTTTGATGTGATATTTGATTCTTGAATAAATGTTATAAACAAATAGAGTGACAGAATTATTTATGAATTTCAAAAGTTATATTTAGTAAAAAGTTTCACTGTTTTAGTAGGTTTAACTTATTGTGGTTTTTAGTTTAGAATGGAAAATGCATTTGGTTTCTCAGGATTCCCAGGATTTAAAATAGTCAGGGAATCAACAAAACATACAAAGCAAGAAAAATCACAACATTTATGAGGAAAACACAATATATCTAAGAATATAAAAATCACCAAGAAAATGAAAACTGTTTCTAAACAGTACTTTCTATTCAATTATTCTAATTTCAGTTATAAAAATAAGCCATGTGATACATTAACAATTCTTTATTCTAAATATATATGCATTTGGCTTTACAGAATAGCAAAGGTAAAATTTTACACACACCTGAATACAATCAGTACTGGAAAGAATAAACTTAGTAGTTAAGAGCTGTGGAATCAGGTAGAGATGGATTCACACTCGGGCTCTATCTCTTGCTATCCAGTGAAATGGGCATGTTACTTAATCGAAGTCTCAATTTTCTCAATTATAAAATGGAGATAATATTGTCCCTTCTTTATGAGATTGTTTTAAAGATTATGTGTAATGATGTGCATCACTCTGTTTTAATGGCGCTATAGGACTTTCAATGCTGTTGGAATGGTCTGCTCCACTCCTTTTGTCCCTCTTAAAATGTAAACTCCATACCCACAGAGACTTTACCTATCTTATTCACCATTGCATTTCTTAGAACAGTATGTGCATATCGTAAATATTATATAGCTATTAAATCAAAGCATTAACCTTTAATACCAGGCTAAAAGGATTTTGTATTATTTTTGTAGCAGTGAGGGCTGCTGAAATTTTTCAATGCAAGATAGAGTAGGGAGTAGTAGTAGCAAAATAAGTTATTAAAGAATATAAATCTAACGACAGCATATGAAATAAATGGTTGTGAGATGAGGTGGGGACCCAACACTAGAGGGAGGAATAATTGCTTAGATCTGATTTTGTACAACTTTGGAACAATAAAAGTGAGTTTCAGCAACAGTCCACATCCTAAAATAAGTAGTTCCACATTAAAAGCCACACTTTTCTGGTTTGGTACCTTACAATGATCTCATCCTTCCTAAAATCTCACTCTTAAAATCTAAACCTTCAAATCTTTCTTATTAGTTAGAGAATAAAGCGTTTGCACGGAATGAACATGACTTCTGCTGTATAGAGTCACCTTTGATTTATCAGTCTTCCTACTTTGAGGAATGGGGCAAATGCTGAAATGGCATTTCTGTATGCATGCTATGATGCCATTTTTGAAAGTCACACATCCAGTCCGTTCCAGGCTGACCCTTATTTGGTATGGATTTTAGTGATCAAAGGATGAAGAGGCCATTTCTCATCTTGCTCATGTGTCAGAGCCAAGGCTGAAGTGCCCTTGAGATTTCAACAGGAGCTCTGAAATTTTCAGTTATGCCAAGTTCAGAACAAGATGTGAAATGAGCCATGCTGAGGAATTGGTCTTCTGACTTCCGGAATTGCTCTGTGAAAGAGAAGTATGTGTGGAACCACTTACTGCAAAGCTAAGAGTTTTCAGCTACCACAGCAGAGAGACACTGATATAACAACAGATCTTTCTTGTGCCTAAGTCTACCTGAATAGAGAGCACATTTTTTTTTCTAGTAAACTACATGGGTCACACTCCTTTAGAAAATTCCTTCCTTAAGTCAACACCTGTCCTAAGTCTCTTTCATCCTTTGCATCTTTGCAAACTGTATTTTTTAAAGGTTCATAATTCACTGCATTTACATATTTTATGTCACTCTAAAATGTGTTATATATTCCTTGTTCCATTAACATAATTAAAAGGTGGTTTCCATCTCTGGGCTCACTTGTGAAACCTCCCACAGCGATGATTCTCCCACCCCACAGGAAACTCCTGTTCATTGATACTTCCATTTTTTTCTTTACTAATCATCATCACCTCATCCTCATGTCCCTCCCTGCCCAGATTAGATTTCATGGAACAGCCCCAAGTCTCCTCCTCTAAAGCTGTCTTCACTCCCTTGTGCCAAATAGTTGAATACAACAACTGAGAACAACCTTTTAAACAAATTAAACATCACGATTTATCATCTTCTATAAGCAAAATTTTTCTTGTGCAAAAATCCATCCTTGGAAGATATTTAACAAATGATATTTCTGTTTTTATAATTTATAATTTTTATAAATTCATTGTTGAGATGCATTGCTAATTTTATTTTCTGTGCATTAATTCTATCAGAAGGCCAAAGCACTTTCAGAAGGCTATGAATTTAAGTTGCAAAGTAATGACAATTAGTGACGGTATGATCTTTCAGAAGTTTCCTGTGACCAAAGCCTTTGATCATAAACCTATAGTGACCAATATTCTGGTGACTGTTTTACAGTTCTGAAAACAACTGATACTCAAATCACAATGGAGAAAAGTTTAAAAGTGTGAAAAATTTAAGTATTGATAAGGTGAAGCAACTGAAAGTATTTTAAATTTATTCATCTACTTTAGAAGATAGTTTTTAATTATTAAACAAAATTGAAGGTATGCCTTATTTCCTATTATTTAGAAATTCAGTCTTTAAGGATACACCCAGAACTGCTTATTTGCAAAAGGATATGATAATAAAGATTCTTTGGCAGTACTTATTATTAAAAGTAATTGAAGTGGAAAACAAAGTCCATAAAGAGTTGAAAAAATAAAGCATGTGATCTATTATAGTTAATATAGAAATAGAAATATTAAATAGCAATACAAATAAATGCAACATAGCTAATGTAAGATTAAAAATTAATATATGGACATATTGTAGAGCAAAGTGCTGATTTCACGAGATTATATAGAATATAACTGAATTTACACAAACATTAAAAACATGGAAAATCAAGAAGTGTGTTTTTTAAGGATAAAAGCATACATGGCAAAACTCTAACAATAAGCAGAGGAAGATGAACATAAAATTTAAAAGAATGGAAGAAGGCAGGAAAAGAGGAACAAAAAAATCAAGGTGGTAAATATTCAGGTGTTCAATGTATTTTTACTTTATACTTTGTATGTAATTTGTAAATTTTACTTTGTGGCTATTTAATATTTAACAAAAATAGATTTTCATAAAGTCAATTGAACATTTTAAGAACATTTTTTTAAAGAACATTTTAACCATTGGGAAGAAAACATTGTTTTATATATATGTCTTGGCTCAATAAGTTTGTTGCTTTAGCTAGGGTTCACATGGAAACCAACTTATCCAACTCAAAAAAGAGGTGGGGTACTTTCTAAAAATACTGATACCTCATGAAAATTCTGTCCAGCCAGGCTCTATGGGGCCGAGAACTAGGACATATCACATTGGGGATGGAGGCAGATCTCTCTCTCTTCTTTTTCTCCATTTTTCCCTCTCTCCTGCTTGTTCTCTCCTGTGTGTACTCTTGGATTTTTCATGTTCCCTATGGGACCAATCCCTCTGCTTATCCACAGTTTTCTTTCTCCGTGCATTGACTTGGGCTCCATCATTACATGCCTCTTTTTAAGTATGCCTACTCAGCTGTGCAGTCTGTTTCTCAGTATAATTCTCAGGAAATAGAATCTGACTACTTACTAGATAACTATCATTTTGACTGACTCAGAGTCAGTTGCCTATCATTGATCCAATTAGCTGTGGCCAGAGTGAAAGCGGATAGAACAAGACAGAATGATTACCGCACAGAGGCTGAGGTCTGGAGAGATTTCCTGAGAGGAGAGTGTGGAAAACAAAAATCTGATCTGAATATTCTCAAGGATAAATAATCATTTTCTTAATGGATAGTTTGGTCTCTTACTCATTTCTGTTCTCTAGGGTTATGATCTGTTAGTCCCAGAACTTCAACCAGAGATCTGTAGAATGAGAATGGGACCATCTTTCGCTGAGATGACTAGTTACCTGATGGGGTGTTTTAGATTTCAGAGAGGTGCCCAGCAGCACACACTTGCTCTTTAATATTAACATTTTTACCTTTCCTTTATACAACTTGATAGTGGGATGGACATGGTAAGTTCCAAAACGCTTTTTTCTCCCCCATGGGTCAAATAAAGTCATTCGGTGGAACAGATTGTTCACTTAACCCATCGCTATGTGCCGCAGGAAACAAAAAGGACCGGCCGAAAGGGTATGGATGAATGATCAGGCAACCACTTCTAATACTAGCAAAACAATTCATGTGGGAAGAATAGCATATTGCCTCCTGTGCTGGACAGATCTTATTCCCCCTTCTGGTCTCTGCTGTGTATTTTTAGAACAGGAGTCTACAGACTGCATTTGCCAGCCTCCCATGACAGCTTGATTCCTTTTAGGTTCTGCCTAATTAGGAAGCACTGGTGGGATTTAAATACTGTGGTGGTTGCATTGGGAGTAAGGTGATTCTTGACTACAGAACTGGAGTAGAGGCCCCACCTTTGGTAGGTTCCAGGTTTGATGTATATGTGACTCCTCTTTAGCAATCCAGGAGTAACAATGACAAAAGCAACGGGTACAGGCTAATGGACTCCAGCCCGGTGGTTTTGTCAGCTTTGCATTGAGGTGTCACCTCTTCTTTCTGCTTCTACAGCTCCCTCTACTTCTGTCCACTTCCTTCTGTTTTTGCTCTTCCAAAATCTATATAGCCAGTTCCCTGTGTTAAATTGATGTTTGGAACTACTTTTGGTGCTTTTGTTTTCCTTACTAAACCAAGACTCGCGTACTGTCATTATTACTTTCGGTTCCCGTTAGGCTGAGGTATTGCAACATTACATTGCTGAGAGGTAAAGCCATCTGTTTGCAACTGAGAATAGGAATTTGGGAGCTTAGCTAGAAATTGGAGAAGGGTGCTTTGTGGATGCGGACTTCTCAGTATATCATCACACTCTTTAAGTATGGTGAATTTTCAGGAAATAAGAAACCCATGTATACTATGCATGCAAATTCCAAAGCAAATGGCAGCCAAATATTTGATAAAAGGTTGGTGTTTATTCCTGTAGTATGAGGTTGACTTTTCAAAAATTCAAATGGAATATCTTTCACAGAATGCTTTTTTTCAATTACATGAAATGTGGTTTCTCAGAATGATGATTAAAGTCGCTAGAAGCTTTTTAACTCTATGCTTAACTTATGGGTCTTTATGCTGAACAATATCATTTTATGAAATTGAAGTCTGAAGGCGTTATAAAAATTAGGTTTCAAATTTGACCGTAAAAAATGTACCACTTCAAGACAAGAATGAATGATTTGTGAGGCACTGATAATAAAACATGAAACATTGGAGTTATGAAGCTGGTACCTACTTCTCCCATCTTTTCACAGAGCCATTCCAAAATAGCACACATGATGGCATATCTCTAAAGGAATGTATTTGTGAGGGCAGTCTAGAATTATATCTAAGTTCGTTAGAGTCTTTAAAAATGGGAGATTTCAACACAAATGCTTCTGAATTCCCAAACATTGTAGTTGGAAGAAAAACTTGCAAGCCATAAAAGTCAGAACTGTAAAAATAGTGACATGAAAGTGAGGACTGAAGGACAAAAGAGAGCCTAATTTGAGTCAGCGGCAGGAAACAATGTCAGACTTACTAGTACAATTAAATAAACAGAATCTCATTAAATGCTCCAAAATAAATCAAGGGAGAACAACTACTGAGATCATTAAAACCTTCCATAGTGGTTACATTGTTCCTGTAAACTTGAGCAAGCCAAAACTAGGAAGCCCCAACACGAGAGACCTTGATCTATTAGTTCGGTCTCTGAGAATAGTAGCTGTGCTCTCACAGTTTAGATTTTGGACATGGCCCAAATAGTGTAAAAAATAAAATCCCACACATCTCCCATTTTTCCCGGTCTCCCACCCCTGAGGCTCCTTGTTCTATGCTGTGTGAGTTAATTCTTCCTGGTGATGACTGGGAAAGATTTCACAGAGATGTTTATATTTTAACTTGGTCTTTAAAAACATAGAGAACTTGGACAATGTGAGAAGAAGATGAGGCAAATCAAGCAGTGCACACTTAAAGGGAAACATGAGTGACATACTTTTATGAGACGATAAACTATATAAATGTCTAACCAATGTATTGTATACTGGAAACTAATTTAAAAAAAAAACAAAACATGATTCAACTAAAAAAGAGAAAAAAAAAGGAAGATAAAGCACCTATTCAGGAAACATAGGAAGTCCCTGAAACAGGCAGAGAAAGAGAATAGATAATGCTTAGCTTCTTATTTTGGGGTCAGGACATGGAATTTGGGACAAATAGATAAATCAGGGATTCCCTCAGGGGTATGTTAGCAGTGCAGCAGTGATAAAACTTTGGTGGTCACTTTGAGTGTTAATGGAGTTTTTTGTTTGTTTTTAAAATTTTTAATTTTGGTAAAATACACATAACATAAAATTTATCACCTAACCATTTTTAGATATACAGTTCAGTAGCATTCAGTACGTTTGCATTGTTGTGCAGCCATCACCACCATCCATCTCCAGAACTCTCTTCATCTTGCAAAAGTGAAACTCTTCTCCATTAAACACCGACTCTCCATTCCCTCCTACCCCTTACCCTTGGCAGCCACCATTTTACTTTCTGTCTCTATGAATCTGACTACTGTAGGTATCTCATATAAATGCAATCGTATGGTATTTATCTTTCAGTGACTAGCTTATCTCACCTACTATAATGTCCTCAAAGTTCATTCATGTTGCACCATGTCAAAATTTTCTTCTTTTTCGAGGTTGAATGATATTCTGTTTTATGTATAGACCACATTTAGTTTATCCATTCATCCATTGATGGACACTTGGGCACTTGGGTTGCTTTCACCTTTTGGCTATTGTGAATCAATCTGCTATGAACATGTATGTACAAACATCTCTTTGAGATCTTGTTAAGGAACAAAAATATCTCCCAGATTAGATGCAGTTCCCAAGGAGAAGTATTCCAGATAACTCACTCATTTTTAGTCATGATCACTGGTATTTTTTGCAAGGCAATAAACAGAATACAATGTGACAGAATGAGCATGGAAAGTATAAGCCAAGGGCCAGAGATCAGGAATTGTATTTGACATCAAGTGACTTGTCTGTCTACATCTCCAGAAGATTCCAGATTTATCAATAGGTGAGAAAAAATGTTTTTGAAATTGAATGTGAAAAATCATCAGAATATTTTGTCTAATCATCAAAACTCACTGAGAGAAATGGCCTCTCTTAACTTTATAACTGTAATACTCAAATGCATGATCCTGCTGCATGTTTTCTTGAAGACAGGAAGGGTTTATAGTCCTATTTTATTTTCCAAGTCAATGGTGCTCATTCTGAATGGAAATGCTATTTACCTTTTGTGCCCAGTGAACGTCAAGTTTAAAACATGCCTCAGACACACGCTCCTAAATTCTTAACTATAACCCAGAAAAAGAAAGATCTCAACAGGTGAACTTTTTTTTTTTTTAGCATATAATCTGAATGTTCTGCCCAGCATTTTTAAAGTCCTGGCATGTCATGAAACAGAAAACTCTTTCAATACCCTTTTCAATTTAGATTTTCATTGTTTTTTTCCCCCTTAAATTCAGGAAAAATTATCTTGGCAACTGAAAGCATTGTACTCCCTCTCCCTTTGGATTGAAAAGAACACAAATCATTTGTTTTCCATGGAAAAAACCAAGACAAGTTTTTCCCTGGTCAGTGAATCTAAAGATTTCTTTTTAGCTATTTGGCTTTGTTCTCCTAAATCAAACATGCTGTTTGTCACTAAAATTAACCATTACTTGTCGTTTATCGACTAAACCAATAAACCTGACAGAAATCTAAGTAGGCTAAAAGCAAATCAAATAAATCTATTAGAACCGTACCATCCTTTTTTTGCTGAGAAAAAGAAAAAACAAACTGTGAAGTCCCTTTTAATCTGAGTTGTTGTTGTTGTTTTTTCCTTCTGGAAAAAATCACTTTGTTTTCACATGAACACTCTCTTTTTTTAGCCTATCTCCTCTACATCAGAGATACCCTTGTTTCATTCAATTACACTCACGTATTTATCTTTTGGTTTTATTTTAATGCTGTACCCAGGCAGAGTTTAACCCCACTGTTTTTTCCTCTACTACATTTCCCACGTGTATTTAAATGTTTTTTTTAAAACAGTAATCAGGGTTAGGATTTTATTTTTGTGTATGGTTAGACATATAAAATACTATTACAGTTTATTTATATCTTTCTATTTCTCTATATTCAATACAATTTGTCTAACCAACTCACTGATCTAACCATCTAATTTCAGAACTCATCTGATAATAAAGCTTTTCCTTAATACAAATAAGTCTTCCCATATATACTTGAAAGTAGATGAAAACCTCGTGTATTTGTTCCTCTGTCTACCTAGGTAGTTACAAATCTTTTCTAGGGTTCTAAGAGGTTGGAGCCAAAGAAACTAGGCCAGAAATTAGGAACGCAGAGACTAAGGACCTCTTTCTTGGCCCCAAACCTGTCTTTGTATCACATCCTAATAGTTCAGCTGTTAGAGTGAAGCGGTGAACTGAGTTCGTTAACATTCTACTGCCATGAAGGATTTACTTCTGTTGGTGGAATCAGACTGTGAGCATCTCGATTTCCTCTTTGGTGCTCTGGCGATAACAGAATAGCCACTTCAGCAAGTACTTGAAACTAAAAGCACTTTAAGAGCTTTCAATGAAAGGTGTGACGAAAAAATAAAGTATTACGTGCTCAGTCAGGCAGGAATTGTGAATTGTCATTTGATATATTTCCCACCTGTCCTGTTTTGCTCAAGGCTAAAATTCAAATTAGAAGACAGAACGTCCTCATTAAATGATACTCCCCGAGTTACTGAGTTAAGCTTAGCTATTATGAAAAATAAAGAAAAATAATTGAAAGGACCATCTCATTTATTCAAAATTTGATTGTCAGTATAAAAACCTCTTGCAAGCCATTTACTAACTCCCTTTGTTACTCAGATATAAATATGTTTATATATAATATGTATTATATATAAAGCTTGAAAAAGATATTCATGAGAAATGAATACTGAAATGGATTGTGTGAACACATGATTAAAATATACCTATAGAGAATATATATATATTTAGTAGGCAGAGTACAAATGACAGTTTTAGGAAGGCTGCATTTGCGTTGTGGTTAACCATTTTTCTAAAGAATTAGAAAAATAATGTAATGAGATATTGAGCTTTTTATCTGCTTATGGATTACTTATTATGTAAAAATGTTAGCTTCATTTTAACTTGTGAATAATTTAGATGAATTTATGTTTAAGAATATTGACTAGAAAGAAAGGTCTCGTGCTATACAAATTGAGGGTACTTTTTATCATGCAAAGAGACTTGATTGCAACAAAAATGAGAAGATCCTCATTTTGAAAAGTCTCAACCTCTACTGACCCGCATCACCATCTCAATGCTGACTACTGTCACCTTGGCCTGTCCAGCCTGCCCACCACTCCCTATTCTGTACCATATATTCAACTCACCCTGGACATCTTCACTTGATGTATCATATGCACCTTTACCTGTTAGGCATAGGCTAGGAACTTAACAGATTTTCCTGAATTTTTGAAAAGGTTTGATACTGGAAAAGAAAAATGTCACCAAGGTGCAAAATAGGAAACTTCAATATCGAAACAGTATGTTGGGTGATGTCAACTATCCCAATAGCCACGAATAAAATATATTGTTTTAGGTGAATTGTATTTGATGTAAAAGGAGTACAGGTTAAATTTTGTTATAATGTAGGATACGGTTTCCAAAAGTAAGATCGTGTAGAATTGATAAATGGACTTAAGTGGCTTTTGCTCAAAACCAAAATAGGCAAACCTTTCTCAACTTCCTCCTTCACAGCATTTCCCCTTATTGTTCTACAACGTGGCACCACCAGTGATCTGGTCCCCAGAACCAGAAAACTAGGGTCACGCTCCCCCTTCATCGGTTTACACATTTTCTTCTGATTTCCCCCGAAGACAGTGCCTTCCTTCCACTCTTCCCAATCCTCCTTTACTTTAGGTCCTCAATGTTCTTAACTCTGAACAGAACTCTAGGTTCCTAGTCTTGATCACCTTTGCTCTTGTAGTTTTTGTACTTTAAAATGTATAAATAACATAGGGATCGTTTTTAAAAAAACATGGATTTCTAGGCTCCATTTAACGGGTAGCCTGTAATTCAGCACATTTTGGGCACAATTTATTTGTTTTTTAAGAAGCTTCCCCAGATAATTTAGACCCATAAATTGAGAAACACTACAAAATTCTTTGCTAAAAAGTGACTAGAACTCTTTTTTTCTAGAACACCTATTTCATTCTTGTGGGTTAAAGTAATTCATTGTATTTAGAATAAAAATCTGCCTCTTCAGAACAGTGCTCACGGCTCTGTGAAACTTCGCCCATATATCACCTGTTTTCCATGATAGACTATAATACTTATTTTATTTCACATATTCTTAGTCTGGCCAACACCTTCAAGGCTCAGCCCAGATCTACACCTACTCAGATGTCTTTCCTGATTTTTCTAGCCTTTCTTTTAATAGCATCCAAAGCATAGTTCTACTGATCATAAAATAGTTGGTCTGTTTATGTCTTTGCCTTCCATTCTAGCCTATGAGCTCCTGGAAAATAGAGACTATTTACGGAATATTTAAATCAGTAGCATCTAGCATATGGCTTGGCACATGCTAAGTGCTCAATAAATCTGGAGAAATTGAAAAAAAATTAAAAATTTGTTAGTGGGGTCCTCTTGCCTTATATCCTGATACGCTTAGACTTTACAACAAAGGAATACTGGCCATGGTCTAGGTAGGCTAGATCATGCTGAACTATCTAATTCCCAAATCTCAGAAGATCATCACAATGAAAGTTTAACTTTTGCTCATACTACACGGACAGTCAGGTTGATTTAAGGCTTTGCCACATGCAACTGCTTAAAAACCCAAACAGACAGAGGCTTTGACAGCTCAATATGAGTCATCAAGGTTACTTAGCACTTCTGTTGAATGTTTTAGTACAGCATGACCCATGCTACTTTATTCAGCATCTATAAACCAGAACATGTCACATATACCGACTAACCCTTCTGGAGCAGGAAGTACAGGGAAGCACATGAAGATCTGGTGAAGAGTAAATGTCTCTGCCAAAGGTTCCTGTGTAAGAAATTTAAAATCACTCTCAAATTGAGCCCACAAACCCACAAATCTATTTGGAGTCATCATTCTTGAGATTGACTGTCTACATTGTTTCCATACATGGCATAGAAAATGGAAAACCTGGCAATTAAGGAATCAGAACAGTTTTAACTTGAGACTCTTCTAAATTATTTTGTCTATAACAGATTGTCAAAAAAGTTTTAAAAAAGTGTAATTATTAATTTCTCTGGTTATTTATTTAAAATTTATTGGGTTAACAATATCAGCCAGCTACTTTTAAATCAGTCCTATATCTTTTATTTTTTAATTCAAGTTAATTTCATCAGTCCTATTTCTTTGGTTTAGTTTGTATACTTTTATGCAATGAAGTATGGAGTACATACCAAGCACATTCATTCATCGATAGGAAAATCTTGGCATTCTTTCAAGTGTAGGTGGCCTTGTTAATTCCTAGGTGTAGTATGCTGGGAAAGGCCAATGCAAAAAGAGGCAATTCCTACAAATTTGGGATATATTTTCTCAAAATAAACTGCTTGGCTATCTGTCATCTTTATTCTAACTCATATTCGGTAGTTAATTTTATAGACATTTGTAGAGCTAGAGCTCTTTAGTTTCCCAAACTACTAATTTTAAATAAAATAAATTTAAAACCTTGCCTTTTAAAATGTAACAGTTCCTGGGAGCTTAGGTAGGTGCAGTGATTGTGCTTAAGTTTCACTCACATCTTACGGATTAAACTATTAGGTAACGGCACAATGTACCACATTTCAAAGAACGTTGCAAACTAGAACTAGCAGTTATCAAAGGCATTGATAAGTGTTCTTTTAGTTACTTAGCTTTCCAGTGGCTGTAATTCAAAGAAATTTTTTCAGTTGGTAGCGGCAGTGATTTAAAAATAAAAAAGGGAGTTGAGACAGCATAAACTTTAATTTATTAAGTCAATATACTGTCATTCTTGTAATAAGTGAACTATTTTGAGCAGAAAAACAGACCAGTACTGTGGAGGTTAATGATACTGATTAGAGTGTGTGCCTTGTCCTCCCTGAATGAAGTGGTTATTCATAGTCCTCTCTAAATTACAAGGGAAACAACTGAAGAACAATCCAGTAAGAGGGCTTGCTTGTATACTACATGCAATCTAAAATTATCAAAGAAATATAGTTTGAAATGATACTCTCCTAAAGAAGACTCTCTTATTTTAAAAAATGTGATCGTATTATCCATTTTAATGATTATATCTGGGCTATTTTACTCATCTTTTCCTTTTTTCTTTTGAAAAAATGTATGAAAAATGTAAGATTCAGAGTTAATGTAAAAATAAGTCAGAGACTTTCTTATGACATCTTGGTAAGTCAGTTTCAGAGGCAGAAAAATGTAAGTCCTTGTTCTTAATTTATAGCTACATTTAGTTCAGTGTTTTCTAATTCCATTCCAGTGTTTTCTGAAATGTATGTTTTTCTCAAAGAGAAAGCTCTGTAATCAAGTAACTGTGACTTACATTTCATATTCTATTTAGAGAAACATAATGTACATTTTTATATTCGAGAAATGTTAAATGTCTCCTTTGGTAAAGAATCACATTAAATTTTGCTTAATCCAACAAACACAGTTTTTCTTTTTCAGTTTAGTTTATCTATTAACATTTCCCAGAGCACAGTTTTCAAATGACGCTCTACTGTGTGCAGTGAAGTGTGTTTATGTAAGAGGTGAAATGGGAATTACTAGCAGACACATTTTCCATTGGCTTATGGTCCTCATACATGAGAGATGTGGAGTAATGGACCAGCTGTTGTAGTGAACAATTAGATGTGGAAATAGAATCAATATGTTCTTGGTTTCCATTACCTTTCCATCACTTAATACGACTCAGTTTGTTTAAAAATAATTTTACTGCTGTATTTTCTGAACTGTCACGTGGAAGTGGTCCAGCCCATGCTTAATGCTCAAGTAGCAGGGCAGGAATATTGCACTGGGGAGGTGATATCTTGTTTAACTTGGCATTGCAAAGTAACTGACTATCTGAATTTGCACATGTATGGCATTTATCACTAAGGACCCAGGTGGTTGTCCTCAGTATGAATGACAACTTAAGCTCATATAAAATTGCCTGCCTATTTCTCATTTGTTCAAAAAGAACTAATCATAATGTTCTTTTGCAAAAAAATCATAATGTTCTTTTGTTTTGTTTTTTATTTATAGGAAGTATCATTTGATTCTGCTATTATGTCCAGGGTAGTAGTTTCAAGAAAAGTACATTAGGACTCAAATATTCATTAATGTAATAGGAGACATGTGTCTTTGATGTATTCTTACTTTTGACTGTGATTTTTTGTGTGGCTTTTAAGTAATAAAGTTAAGTTATTCTTAATGGAGATGGCCACATCCTGGTTATGAATATCAGTAAGATGATTTAATCATTAAGACAAGCCAACTTTAATATATGAAGTCCAAGGGGATTATTAAAATGTCCTAAATGGAACTAAAAGTTACAGCTTTCTCTAATTTATCAGAAAAACAAACAAAGAAACAAGTGAACCCTCAAAAAGACCAAGACAAGAGTCATTTTTTACACAAATTATTTTATACTAAACTTTCTGCTCTGAGGGTTTCTATAACGGACTGAAGGTTTGCATTCTCCAAAATTCATATTTTAAAACTTAACACTCAGTGTGATGGTATTAGGAGGTGGGGCTTTTGGGAGATGATTAGGTCATAAGGGCAGAGTCCTCATGAATGGGATTAGTGACCTTATAAAATGACCCCAGAGAGCTCTCTTACCCCTTCTGCCTTGTGAGGACACAACTAGAAGACAAGCCATCTGTGAACCAGAAAATGGTCTCTCATCAGACAGGGTATCTGCTGGAATTCCCAGCCTCCAGAACTGTGAGAAATAAATTTATGTTGTTTTTAAGTCTCCCAGTTTATGCTATTCTGTTACAGCACCCTAAACAGGGTAAGAGATTCTGAGTACTATTCAAGTATAAATAAGAAAAAGGATCAGGGTGCTTTTTATATTTGTAATAGTGATATTATAACAAATACCAGCTTTTTCTTCACATGCAGGGCATGTAAATAATTATGATTATTTTCATAATTGAGGGAAACCAATATGACTGTTATTTTATACCCTGTAAACATGCTTGTGTATTATAGATACCTGTCAAAGGTGAAGTTAGAATTGTGCATTTGTAATTTAAGACCACTAGAAAAAGATTTGTTTTTTGTTTGTTTCCAAGAGAAAAAAAAAAATGCAAAAAAATTTCACCTGACTGGTCATCATAGGAAAGTTTTATCAGTTGCCTGGGTAATCTATTTTAGGATTATCATATCAATCAAAGTTTCCTGGTTAAGAAAAAGAACAAACAGTGAAAACTTGCTATTTTGGCACAGAAAAGAAGAAGGAAATTTATTTATATGATTTTATTCTCTTCTAAGAATTGGTTTACGGTTTGGTAATAGAGTATGGGAGTTTTATTGCTCCCTTTTCTCAATTTCCAGACATTTGAGACAAATTTCCATGAAATGCCTCTTGCAGAGCTTTTTACATTAATGAATGTGTTGTTAACAACTGTGGTACAGAAAAGCCAGGTTGAACTGTTGAGCATGCTTCATGACAGAGTATTTACTGGTAACTAGACATGATGTGGAGCTACATCATAAATTATTGGGAACCTGGATAAGAACTAGACAGAAATAAATTAAAGTTCCTTGATTTGGAATTTTACTTGTATGAATAATTTCCTGTATTTTCTTTATTTTGTTTGATTGCTTATTAATATATTAATAATTTATTCATATACTCATCCAACAAATATTTATTTAGGAACTGTTTGTGCGCTAGGCCTTGAAGATCCAAAGAAGAGAAGACCCTTGACCTCGAGTAGCTTCCAGTCTAGTAGGATGCAAAGAATGTACAGTTACTGTACCATGCGAAAAGAGCTATGACAGTGGAAATCAAAAGGTACCCGCTCAGGTTACGCTCAGAAATTAACACATAATTCAGACTAAGGAGATCAATGAAGGATTTTCAGAGGAAGTGAGGATGACCTCAAGCAAGCTCAAAGGGATAGTAAAGGAAGAATGTAAGGTGGGAAAGAGCAAATTAAGAGAGGGGGTGAATAGTTAGGAGGCTGCCGCGGTAATCTAGGAGAAAAATGAGTAGGGACTGAATTGGAGAAGGGAATGGAAAAGTGAGTTTCCATTTAAATGTTCTTGACAACCGGGGCACGGAGTGGGGACATCGATGAGCGGGCCAGAGAGGAGCAAGGTCACTGAGATTGCCATGCACAACGGGACTCCAAAATTCTTTCTCGATGGCTCTCAAAAATGGCTTCAAGAATATTGAGCTCAGTCATGGTTTCAAGTTCCTTATAGAGTCTTAATTAGAATGAATTAAATTAATGACTTCTGTAAACTGATCCAATTTTGTATCTGTTTTTAAAAAAGTCCCAGAAAGATGGGTCATGTACAGAGTACAGTGATAATTAAGCTAAGTAGATGGTGAAATTAAGTTGTTTTTAAAATTGTATTTAGCTGATTATAAAAAGTCTGGCAGAAGAATGTCTTTATTGCTTTGAAAATCAGAATTTCTCTTGCAAAAAGTATGGTTGATCAAATGATTTGCATAATGTAGAAATCCTTATCAAAGTTTTTCTATCTGGGCTTACCTAGAATCCAGGTATAAAAAATACCATCACATGTGGCCATCCACTAAGGAGATTTAGTTTTCGCTGAGATTATAAAGAGTCTAAGTTTGAATTAGCAACAACTGATAGAATATCTAAGATCAGTACATCCCATTAGGGAATTTTGTGGTCTATTCTGGGCAGATTTTAATCCATGACTT